>NW_026712254.1:100000-177556 GCF_030504385.1 Musca domestica
AGAAAAAAAAACAGACTGAGTGGCAGGGAACACGAGTTGCTGCTGCCGCTGTTGGCTGTAGCTGTGGTTTTTCACCACCACCCAGCGGCTGCAGCAGCAGCTGGGCCTGTGGCTTCACCGATTGCACACATAACATACATCACTTCAGAATTAAAGTTTCCGCTCAAAAAATTTTTGATGATATCATCCATCCATCCAACGGCGGTTGGGTTGCCTACCAACCCAACAAAAATACGATCGCCGCCACCACCGTCACCCAACCCCCAAAGGCAGTGATTCTTTATCTCTGCGTATTACTCACGGTTTTGGTGCAGACCTTCTTTCTCCAATTGGTGCGAAATCAAAGGGTGTGGGGGGAGGTGAGGGGAAAACATTGTCTGATATCACATATCATAAAAAAAAACTTTGCCGTCGTTCGAATAACGTAATTAATGTAAATATATTATTTCACATTGTTTCAAAATAAAGCACAAGGAGGAAAGCGTCGACAGTTTTGGAACAAAAAAAAACAATTTTTGCAAATCAAAACAAGTCCACAGAAACAACTTGAGCTCTTCTATTTTAAAAGAATATTTTCAGACCTGTTGTTGAGCTTGAGACTATTAAATTATTTTAAATCTTCATTTTGTGAATTTTTCCAAAAATGTTAAACACATTATTTTCAAATCTGTCCAAGCTTGTAAATATTTGAAAAACTATTTTTAAGCCTCTACCAAACTCGTCGATTTTTTAAAAATTATTTTAAAATGCTTGTCGAGCACGTAGCTTTTTTTAAAAATGGTTTCTAGCCTCTATGGAGATCGGACCTGGACAGAAAATTTTCTGTCATAGGCTGTAGTATCCATTACGAACTTCTAATACCAAATTTGAAACAATTCCGGTGAATAATGTCGCTAAAATCATTAAGTACCGAATATCGGGAGGTGCCGTTATTTAAGGGATATACGAAAACGAGGACCTGCACAGAAAATTTTCTGTCATAGGCTGTAATATCCATTACGAACTTCAAATACCAAATTTGAAACAATTCCGGTAAATAATGTCGCTAAAATCATTTAAATATCGAATATCGGGAGGTACCGTTATTTGAGGACTATACCAAACGATGGACCTTCATGACCCATTTTCAATACCAAAAGGCCTGCAGATATAATATACATTTGAATAAAATGTTATCAAAAAGTTACTTCACTTCGTTCAGAAGCTAGAGTGATTTCCACAGACATCGCTAAATTGACATAGAATTTTATGCTAATTAAGAATATACAGGGTGAGATAAAAAACTGCAACAAAGTCAAACGCCATAATTTTTACATTTTTTTAAATTTGACTGAATGAAAGCAAAACATGTCGGTAATACCATCAAATTTTACAATAAGTTTAAATTTGTTCGAATTGGTCACCTTTGGTACGAATTATGGCCTTCAAACGGCCAATGAAACCGTCACACGCTACCCGAATGCTGCTCTGCGGTACTTTGGCCCATTTCCGGCGATGCGCTTGCTTGAGGTGATCGACACTTTGGTATTTTTTTGTGCCTACCTTGCTTGTCAAAATACTCCAGACACAATAGGGAGATTTTGGTGACCATTGTGCGCTAGAAATGAAGCGAGGAACCTAATTTTGTAACCATTCTTGTGTGGCGCGTGCTGAGTGCGATGGTGCTGAGTCCTGTTGGAATGTCCAAGGTCTGCGGCCAAAATGTTTGCGTGTCCAAGGCTTCAATGCACCCTCCACGGTCGAGCGGAGAGCGACTGTCGGCTGTTATGGCGGCCCACGCCATTAAAATGGCGGGCGCTTGAGTTCTGGTGGCCAACCGAAGGTGCACATTTTCAGTTGATCTCTTTGGCAAGTAAACACGATCATTTTGTTTGTTTACAAACTGCTGGACAACGAATGTTTTCTCATCGGAGACAATCAAATTCGGCAGTTCACCACTTTCGGCCAAGCGAAACAACTTCTTAGCTTTTTTGAGTCTATTTTCTTTCTGTATTTCTTTCTTTCTGCGTGGCGCGGGTTTCGATCAAATCGCTTCTTTACTTTTCGAACCATTTCTGCTGATGTTGCTCTTTTCTTCTGTCCACTTCCTTGACGTCGGGCTACGCTACCAGTATCACGGTAACGAGCGATGGTACGAGACACAAAAGATAGATTCACATTTAAGTGCTGGAGTGCTCTAACGATAGCCAATGGTGGTTTTCCAGCCAAATATAAAGAAATCACACTATCACGCTTGAATTCCATCACGAATAACTTTTTTTCTGGAAAATTCTCACCGAAATGCTCTTGTACACTTTTAAACAATATAATGAGCTGTCACTGGAATAATTTTAACAGCTTTCGGACGAGTGGCTTAGAAATGACAGCAGTCTTAAGTTGGTTGCAGTTTTTTTCATCTCACCCTGTATGTCTGCGAACCTCTTGGTACCTCACCCACAAATAGTCACAATTTTCAATACCTACCTATTATCTGTCATAACTTACGAAACAAGTCAGCTATTTTTTAACTCATTATATCTAAATATTTCTGTCAACCAAACATCTGATGTGAATATGGAAGTTATGATTTCGCATAAAATTGGATAAATGTTCGATTTTCTTTTAATTTTACCCATATCGATATTTTTAACTGTATTAGATGAAGCATGAAAATGGAATACTTCGGTCGACTTTATCTGGTAGCTCACGCCCATTTTTATACCCTACAACACTATGTGTTGGGGTTATTATAAGTTTGATTGGGCCAAAGGTCGCAATTATGACCCGATCTTCACGAAATTGAAAATGGAGGTTGGGATAGGGTCAGAATAGTTTTTGGAGATGATTGCAAAATATTTAGGTGTTGAAATGGACCAAAAACAGAAAAATTTCCTGACTTTGCAGTTGCTCTATAGGCCACAACTATGAACCAATCGACGCGGAAATTTGCATGGAGTTAGAGTTTAAGACTGGACAGAAGCCTACCAATTTGGTCATCGGACTATATTTAGCGGGTAAAATAGTAAGAAAATAGGAAAATTTCCATTATACCGCGAATATCTTTAACCCCAGCCAAATCACTAAAAAATTTAAATTTTTCTAATTTTGTAGTCGCTCTATAGGCCACAATTGAAAGCTAATGGACGCGTAATTTCGCATTAGAAGAGGGTTAGGGACAGGGAAGAAGTCTAGAATTTTAGATGACTATTGGATTATATTTAACTATAGAATGGACCACAACTTTCGTGTGAAATTGTTTTGAATACAACACGACGGAGTCGGTAAATATTGGCCAAATTCTCCGAGTCAAAAATTTAAGGGTAACATCTGGACAGGGCTCTTTGACATAATTTCAAAAACGAAATCTTCCAAAATGGATTTGGATATAAGGAGACTTCGAACATTTTGTAGTGTTGTAGGGTATGCATGGTCGGCCCCGCACGGCTATAGCTTTTGCTTACTTGTTTAATATATCCCAGCCACCATTAAGTTTGTTGATTTTATTACAACCCGTATAAAAAAATAATTTATAAAGTCTATTGAGCTAGCGGATTTGTTGTTATATTTATATTTTTTAAAAAGATCATGGATTCTCAAAAATTATATTTTTTGCATCGCGTTTTTTTTTTTTTTTGAAAAATTTAAATAACTCACTTGCGGTTTTTATTTTTTAAAAATATTTGGGGAGAATATCCCAGACAAAAAACAAGGGAACTGATGAGGATTGGTGGCTCTTTCCGAAACCTAGGTATTCCCTGCCTTACCCCCTGGTAAACATTACCATCGTTCTCCACTAATAAACAAACGTTGTTTTTATAAAAACAACAATAAAAGGGATAAGCCTGACCATTTTGCAACAACAAAATACTACGGTATCCCGAACAAACAAGCCACACTGTTCTAATATTTGGGAAATATTTGGAGATCGTGGATTTAAAAAAAATTGCCTCCATTGAATTCGAGTTTTCTATTGAACAACGACTATTTTGAGACATAAATTACAAAATAAAAATAGAATTTCTTTATGTAAAACCATTGTTAGGCCGCCATACCAATTTGTCGGTTTTAAACAAAAAGAATATGCGTTTGGATATTTGTGTTTTTGGTGATGTATTCTAAACGAATTTTCAATAGATAACGGTGGCCCATCAACAACAACAACCTTTTTCTTCAAGAGTCATTTGTTATCGCCATTCATATTGAAATTTACTTTTTTTTTTTTGTTTTGTTTTATCTCTACCATTTTGACTGATTAAATTGTTTATTTTGTAATTGGTTTGTTTTAATTTTTTTTTTTTTTTTTTTTTTTTTTTTTTGAAGTGCAAAAGTGTTGTATATTTATTGATATTATAATTTATAAATAATATTTTGTGTGGTAAGCAAACATTGCTTTGCAAAAAGGTTTTGTGTTTCCCGAACCGATTTTTTTCTTCGGAAGCAAATAGTAATGTTATGGAAACATAATATTGCTATCTCCAAGAACATCTTCACGTGGATCTGAACATTTTTTTTTCATAGAAATTAATTTGATACCTGATACTAGAAACTCAAGCAGTTTTTTTTTTCTATGAAAAAAATATTAAATATTTACTTCCGCAAAAGTCCATCCACATGATATTCATTTACAGCTACAAACTAACTGAGCCGTTAAAATCATATACCGGGTGAGATGAAAAAACTGCAACAAAATTCAGACTGTTGTCATTTCGAAGCCACTCGTCAGACAGCTGTTAAAATTATTCCTGTGACAGCTCATTATATTGTTTACAAGCGTACAAAAGCATTTTGGTGAGACTTTTCCAGAAAAAAACTTATTCCTAATGGAATTTAAGCGTGATAGAGTGATATCTTTATATCTGGCTGGAAAACCAAAAGTGGATATCTTTAGAGTACTCCAACATTTAAATGTGAATAAATCTTTTGTGTCTCGTACCACCGATCGTTACCGTGATACTGGTAGCGTAGCGTAATCCGACGTCAAGGAAGTGGACGGAAGAAACCAGCAACATCAGCAGAAATGGTTCGAAAATTAAAGAAGCGACTTGATTGAAGCCCGCGTCGCAGTGGCCGAAAAATGGCTCATGAGCTGACCATATCGCAATATTCCATTCGACAAATATTGAATAATGAGCTCGGGGTAAAGTCATTGAAATTCCAAAAAGTGCAAGAACTTACACCGCAACAGAAAGAAAATAGACTCCAACGAGGTGAAGAGTTGCTTCGCTTGGCCGAAAGTGGTGAACTGTCGAATTTGGTTTTCTTCGATGAAAAAACATTCGTTGTCCAGAAGTTTGTAAACAAGAAAAATGATCGTGTTTACTTTCCAAAGAGGTCAGCTGAAAAGTGCACCTTCGATTGGCCACCAGAACTCAAGCGCCGGCCATGGTGAGGGTGTGGGCCGCCATAACAGGCGCTCTTATTTATCGACCATGGCATGAGAATAAATGCCGAATATTATCGTGAAAATATTTTGGAGGGTGTATTGAAAGCTTGGGCACGCAAACAATTTGGCCGCAGACCTTGGATATTTCAACAGGACTCAGCACCCGCCACCAAAAAATGGTTACAAACAAGATTAGGTTCCTCGCTTCATTTCCAGCGCAAAATGGCCACCAAAATCTCCGAATACAAATCCGTTGGACTTTTGTGTCTGGAGAATTTCGGAAAGTAAGTTTGGCACTAAAAAATATCAAAGTGTCGATCACCTCAAGCAAGTGCTTCGCCTGGAATTGGCCAAAATTCCGCAGAGCAACATTGGGGCAGCGTGTGACGGATTCATTGGCCGTTTTAAGGCCATAATTCGTGCCAAAGGTGACCAATTCGAACAAATCTAAACTTATTCTAAAATTTGATGCTACTTCCGATATTTTTTGCTTTCATTTAATAAAATTAAAAAAAAAAAATGTAAAAATTATGACATTTGACTTTGTTGCAGTTTTTTTCATCTCACCCTGTATAGCTACAACTTAATTGAGCCTTTAAAATCATGTTCAGTTCGAAGAAGAAAAATGAAAATCCAAAAAACAATCTCTTTGATCTTGCCGATCGACATACAGAAATACACATGACTACTATAAATACGCAAATTTCCAATAATCAATAAATATACCAAAAAAAATTGTATGACTCGCACTGACAGAGTCAGTTGCCAAAATTAACATTTTCATTAAGGCAATCAAAAAAATGGAACATTTTCCAAAATTAAACAAAAATCGAACATATGGTAAAGTCAATTGTGTGGATATTAACCCATTTAAAGTTGACAAAACCAAAATGACCCTCAGGCTTTCCTATAGATTTTTTTTTTGAATTTTTATTTTATTTATTTATTTTTTTTGGTTTTTGATAATTTAAAATCACCGAAGAATAGATACAAAGTATTCACAATTCGTGTTTAGAGTTAGAAGGTTCTTCAGATTTTAAAAAATTAATATTTTAAAAATCAAAAAAAAAATATCTTTTTTGAAAGAACTTACAACTCTCCTTCTGATTATTTCCTCAACTTAATTTTTAATTGGCAAAGTTACTGCTTTCAATCCAAGATGATTGTTTTTTTTTTTTTTTTTTTGGTTCTCAAAGGGTTGCAGCAATAAGGAAAAATTATCACAAATAAAAACGATGTTCTTTTTCCAAGAGAAAATAAAAAAACGAAAAAAAATCTGGACAACTGCCAATTAATTAATTAAACAAATCCGAAACAGAAACATGAATATCTACATGGGATTTTTGTTGTTGTTGTTGATGCTTTCTGCAAAATGGATACATGACCTCCCACATGCGAATTTATACAAATAATTGAGGATGAATTCATCAGCAGCAGACATGATTTGTTAAAAACAAAAAAAGTAAACCATTTAACAAATTATAATAATTACAAATTTGTTAAAAACAGGAAGAATTTAGCACACTTAAACTTCCCTTGGACATACAGGGTTTAAAAAAATATTAAAAACATCTGAGAAAATATTAAATTCGGCCGGTCCGAACTTTTGATGCCCTCCACAATTGGGTAAAAAAAAAACATTTTTATTTAAAAGTATCTGAATTCAAATGTGCTCCACTTTAAACCACAAACACCAGAAGATCGTTCGGATAGTGCCGTTAATCTTTTCAAGAAACAATAAAATGAGGCCATTATATTAAGGGCCATACCAAAACGAGAACCTCTATAGACAATTTTATACTTCAAGGATAGTCATCTACCAAGTCTTCTTAAATACCCAATTTAAAACAATTTCGTGGGTAAATGTGACTAGGATTATCAAAATGCCGAATATCGGTGTCTACCGTTATATACGTTATACACGCTATACGAAAACGTGGACCTGTAAAACTATTTTCCGCCACAGAAGCTAGAACCCATTATGACCTACAAATAATAATTTTTAGACAAATAGGTGGGAAAATGTTGCAAAAATAATCAAAATGCCGAAAATCGGGAGGTAATGTTACATGGGAGCTTAACTTAACTACTATGTTCCGCTACCGGACC
Organism: Musca domestica; assembly: GCF_030504385.1. Lineage (NCBI taxonomy): Eukaryota > Metazoa > Arthropoda > Insecta > Diptera > Muscidae > Musca > Musca domestica. Next base: position 107,472 of record NW_026712254.1, read on the forward strand.
TAGAACCCATTACGAACTACAAATATCAATTTTTAGACAAATCCGTGGAAAAATATGGAAAAATCTACAAAATTCCGAAAATCGGGAGGTACCATTATACCAAAACTATACCAAAACGTTGGCGTATACATAAATACATTTCGCCTAAAATTTTATGCTGATCATTAATATACAGGGTGAGATGAAAAAACTGCAACCAAGTTCAGACTGCTGTCATTTCTCAGCCATTCCTCTGACAACTGTTAAAATTATTCTAAAATTATTATTATTAAGAGAATTTTCCAGAAAAAAAGTTATTCGTGATGGAAGTCAAGCGTGATAGAGTGATTTCTGAATATTTGGTTGGAAAACCACAAGTGGCTATCGTTAGAGCACTCCAGTATTTAAATGTGAATAAATCTTTTGTGTCTCGTACGATCGCTCGTTACCGCGATAATGGTAGCGTAGCCCAAAGTCAAGGAAGTGGGCGGAAGAAAACAGCAACATCAGCAGAAATGTTTCGAAAAGTAAAGAAGCAACTTGATCGAAACCCTCGTCGCAGTGGCCGAAAAATGGCTCGTGAGCTGAACATATCGTAATATTCCATTGGGCAAATATTCAAAAATGCGTTCGGGGTACAGCCATTGAAATTCCAAAAAAGTGCAAGAACTTACACCGCAACAGAAAAAATAGATTCAAGAGAGCTAAAGAGTTGCTTCGCTTGGCCGAAAGTGGTGAACTGCCGAATTTGGTTTTCTCCGATGAGAAAACATTCGTTGTCCAGCAGTTTGTAAACAAACAAAATGATCGTGTTTACTTGCCAAAGAGGTCAGCTGAAAATGTGCACATACGGTTGGCCACCAGAACTCAAGCGACGGCCATGGTAATGGTGTGGGCCGCCATAACAGCCGATGGTCGCTCTCCGCTCGTTTTAATCGACCGTAGCATCAGAATAAATGCCGAATATTATCGCGAAAATATTCTGGAGGGTGTATTAAAGCCTTGAGTACATTTTACCCGCAGACCTTGGACATTCCAAGCGGACTCAGCACCATCGCACTCAACACGCGCCACCCAAGAATGATTACAAAATGTTGTTCCTCTCTTCATTTCCAGCGGACAATGGCCACCAAAATCTCCCGATACCTATCCGTTGGACTATTGTGTCTGGAGTATTTTGGAAAGCAAGGTTGGCACTAAAAAACACCAAAGTGCCGATCGCCTCAAGCAAGCGCTTCGCTTGGAATGGGCAAAAATACCGCAGAGCAACATTCGGGCAGCGTGTGACGGTTTCATGGGCCTTTTGAAGGCCATAATTCGTGCCAAATGTTACCAATTCGAAAAAATCTAAACTTTTTCTAAAATTTGATGTTATTTCCGACATTCAATAAAATTTAAAAAAAAAAATGTAAAAATTACGGCGTTTGACTTTGCTGCAGTTTTTTATCTCACCCTGTACCAAATTTGAAGGACTTGTTTCTAGGATGAATTGCCAAGATTCAGTTTATTGGGCTGATATTAGCCATTTGGTGCACAATAAATCTGATATCGGATAAGTATATATACAGGGTTGCCCATATTCGACGGACCCATCTCGCAACGCCATAACTTTTGACAGAGATGTCACAAAGCTTAATGACATACCGCGTTTGAAGCGTCAGTCCAAGCAGATTTTTACCATGAACCAATACACGCCACGCGAGCGAGCGGCCGAGAATATCGCTGCCGTACGAGCCAGTCTTGAGAGGTGCCCAAGAACATCCCAAAAACGCCGTTCTCAGCAGTTGGACATGGCTCGGTCCACTTTACAACGGATTATTCGCATTGATTTGCATTTGTTCCCGTACAAAATTCAATTGACACAAAGAATGTTGCCTGCGGACAAGCCTCGTCGATTGGAATGGGCCCAAAGGTCCGTCGAATATGGGCAACCCTGTATGGAAGCTATATTCAAGTCTGATCCGACCTCTTGACAGAGGTATTTCTGGGCTGTGTCTGATATCTTGTAGCAAATATTGTTCTTGTGAACAGCATATTATGCATGTGAGGGACCTAAAACCCCATATCGGAAAAAACATATTCATGGGACATATAGCTATATCTGAACAGATTTTCTCCAAATCTGAAGTACTTGTTTCTAGTCGGAATTCGGTAGGAAAAGGCGCAATACACTCCTTTTGGATTGATATGAGCCATCTGGTGCACAATCAACCTCAAATCGTTTGAAGATATATATGATAGCTATATTTGATAATTTGAACCGATTCTCACCAATTTCAATAGGGTTCGTCCTTGAGCCAAACAAATGTTGTTTGGAAAATTTCAGCTAAATCCGATAATAAATGCGACCTGCATTGTTTTGGACAGACGAATAAAAAATATATATTTTTTAATATATAGTTTCTAAAAATCCACGAGCTCAACAGGGTTTCCCAACAATGTCCTGTTTTTAAAGAGATCCCCCAGCTCAACAGAGGTTTTAGAAAATCATTTCAACTTTTTTTCTGCCAAAGTTTTATACAATTTCATTCAAAACATTTAAATACAAACGATTTTCTTATACAGCCCATAAGAGGGCCAACACCAATTGTTCCGCAACGTCGTCTTCTTTTGCATTTCTTTCTAATGCCTTGCATTACACATTTTGTTCCACACAAAAAGAAAATGCCAACATGTAAACTAATGAAGAAGACGAAATCAATGCTAATTCGTTTATAGCATAATAATAGATACTCGCAACAACAACAACAAAAACACAACAAACAAAAAATGCGCCAATATTATACATAAATTAAGCAATAGCCAGCTAGCCAACCAACCAACTAGCTAGCTAGCATTGACCAGCAAAAAGCTTTTCTTTTCTATGTTTTGTTATTGACCGTCCGTCCGTCCGTCCGTCCGTCCGTCTGTCTGCGTGCATTTCTTTCTTTCTATCTTTCCATTTAGCGCGATGGCTATTTACAAAACACAAAAAAACAAAAAAAAAAGAAAAATTGTATCTATAGAAAATCAAATTGAAAATGTTATTCACCTTAGGGGTCCGCCATCGTATGCACCACCTCGGAACAATCAAAACACGAAATGGGCAAGAAGGAGGTTGCCTAGAGAGGGCAAGGCGGTAGTATAGAAAAGGAAACCCATGAAATCGAAACGTTAGGCAAATTGATATCACAGACAAGGGCAATCGAAAATGTCATCTGGTTTAGATCTTAAAGAGATTTTTCAATTTGTGTTAGAAGGACTATAAGAGCCTATAGTTAGGATATTTTTGCAGGACATCAATGTGGCAATTTTCAGAAAATTACAAAAATGGATTTTTTTTAAATTTAATCGAAAAATCCAGAGGATAAACAAAAGAAGTTAAAAAGTATCAGTCGGTTTCACCGACAGATGTATACCCTCAGCCAATGTTAAATTATATAAATATAATTTGATTTCTGTTTTGATTATGCAAATATTTGAACCTCTATAGAGTAGGTTCGAAAGGAATGGGACTATTGTCTGAAGGAATGGGAATATTGTCCTATCGGACCTAAATAATGCGAAGTTCTAGGTTTGGACTATATTGGCTACTTCCTTCAATTCATATCAGATATTTGATCATTTTTAGAAAATTTTAAAATGTGCGTAACAGATATAGCGACGGAAGTATTCCATTTTCATACTTCATGGGAGTTACCAGAAGGAGTCGATCGAGATATCCCATCTTCACAGCAGGTCTTGCGTCAGTGGAAATAATGGGATGTGTGAAATATAAAGAGAACCGAATGCTTGTTTTGGATTTTTTAATCGTTGTGGTAATTCAAAACTTTGACACTTTGTGAGGTAGGTACCAGAAAGAGTGTTCCGATCTCTGCCATATTTTTAACAGATCTTGAATTGATGGAAATATTGAGATGTACCATGTCTAAATGGAATCGGATGTTAATTTAGTGTTTTATGATCTTCATGGATATTCAAAATGTTGACCCTTTCGTGGGGGAGATACCAGAAGGAATGGTCCTATCTCTACCATCTTTGTAACAGATCTTGTGTTGATAAAAATATTGAGATGTACCAAGTCTGAATGGAATCGGATGTTAATTTCAAGTTTTATGAGCTTTTATGGATATTCAAAATGTTGACCCCTTGGTGGGGGACGTTCCAGAAGGAGTGGACCTATATATTCCATCTTCACACCAGACCTTGGGTTATTAAAGATGTTGTGATGTATGAAATTTGAAAACAATCGGACTCTTATTTCAAACTTTTTATAAAAAATATAATTATTTAAAATTTGTACACTTTGTGGGGAAGGTACTTGATGTCGGGGACGGATATTGTCCATTTTCACACCTGACTTAGCATTGATGCAAATATTTGGACATGCAAAGTTGGAGCAAAATCGAATTATCATTTCTCTTTCCGTACAGTAAATTGTTTTCTGTGAAAAGTTCGACCTTTTTTGTGGGAAAATACCAGAAGGAGTGGAACAATATATTCCATCTCCGAACTCGATCTAATTTTGATAATAATATTACGATGTACCAAGTTTGGACCACATCGGATACTCCCTTCGAGAGTTATCATACACACAAGCCAGCCAGACAGATATTTTAAATTTTGACCCCTTGTGCCTGTGGGTGAGGTAGCAGAAGGAATGGACCGATAATTCCATATTCGCGCCAGACCTTGGGTTAATAAAAATATTGTAAGATGTGTAATTTGAAGACAATCGGACTCTTCGTGGAAGAGGTACTTTATGGAATGGGCGGTTGTCCTTGTCCTTTGTCCTCTTTGAAAAGTTCGACCTTTTGTGGGGAAGGTACCAGAAGTAATGGGCCGATATTGTCCTTCTCCGAACTCGATCTAAGTTTGGTAAAAATGTTACGATGTACCAAGTTTGGACCACATCGGATACTCCTTTGAAGAGTCATCGTGCGCACAAGCCAGACAGACCTCGACTCCCAATGTCCTGAAACGGATTTGGTCCAAAGAGACATAGAGTTTAAACCTGTTATTTCGACTAGGCACGGTTTGACCGTATCTAATGATATATACCCTCTCTAGCCACATAGCTGAGGTTATAACTAGCCATATAGCTGAGGTTATAACTAGCTATATGGCTGATTGTATAAAAAATATGTTATATTGGCGATATTGATTCAGATTAGAAACTTGGTTAAGAACATTTCCTCTTTTAACACGTTGTGTCCAAAACTTACTTTACTTTTCTATGAAACGTACATTTTTAAATACTGGATATGAGGCTGATTTGTAGGTAGTTACTGATGGCAAAAATAATTGCTTTAAAAAATTGTTATTATCTGATAATCATTTTTTTTTTTTTGTTTGAAAATATTTTTTTCGAAATCTGCAATTATAGGACTCGTAATAATCTCTAAGTTCTCCCTAAAAATCTATATCAAAATAGTCTCGAAAATATTCTTGACAACAATATACCTTCCTTATGCATTACCATTACCAAGGCACAAAAAATAATGACAATATAACTTCTGCTTTACAAGCAGGCAAAAAAATTGTGGCAACATCTTCTGCATTAGCAGCATAAGACATTATAGGGTTTTCCCAAACATGCGAGACAAATTAAAAACTAGTCTTATCCATTACCAAGTAAGCAATGATGACAAAGAATATTCATGACCGACTGCAAAACCTACTGCTCTTTGTTATTTACATTTTGTTTGTAACTAGTCTTATAATTTCCTCCTTTCGGTGACATGTCAAAATACCGATTAAAATGTTGATTTGTAAGTAGTTACTGATGCCTAAAACTACTTACTAAATAATGGATTCCATACTGTCTCGTAATTAGATATTTTGCAGTATAAACATACTTTTGAAAATATTTCTTTCCGAAACGCATATAAAATTTAAATTATTATAAGAAAAATCTATATCAATATATTCGATAGAATATTCTTGGGTTTTGTAAAGGTGTTTTTCTTTTTTGGAAATACCTGTGACAATTAAAGTTTGCATTCTCATCATTGGCCAAATAGTACATGCGATGACAAACATAGCCACTAACAAAACCATGACCTATTATGTCGACGATGGACGATAATCAACAATTGTCGCAGTCGCATTGCATGCGTCCAATTTGCTTCTGCTGTTGTTTTTCATGGGTGGTAATTAAACTGATGTGAGTATATATTGTGTTAGAGACGAGCAGATTTTTAAGAACAATAGAAGAGCGATAAAAAAATAAATTGACAAAAACTGTCACAAGGGATCTTTTTTTCAAATTTTCAAATGGGAAGAAAAAATTAACAATTATGAACATAACGGAAATGACAAAATTCTTTTCAATGGATTTGAAATTGTATTATATCGAGTAGATACTGAATTTAATGAATATATAATAGAGTAATTAGGGGTCTAATGATTTTTTTTTTCGAATTCAAAAAAAATATATACATAATAATCCTTAAAACACTCGTAAACAACAAGTTCATAATTTTAAGTGTTTTGTTCATAAAATGTGTGATATTGTCTTCGGTTTTTATTTAATAATGGATTTCCATCCTCCTTTATCAGCAACAAAATTCCAAAGTTATATTGAGCATCCTGTTCATAGTTTTTGAGTTCGTATTTCTTATGCATTTTTTCCTATAATGCCTTTCAATCCCTTTAGTTTTTCTTCTCGAAAAACGTCTTCTCTAGAAATTTGTTCCTAAAATGTACAGTTGTTTTAGGAAACTCGATTTTTATACCTTTAGAAATATGGCTAAGAGGCCATATATCATTTGATACGACCAAAACGTGCCTCATCGAAATAACGATTTTAGACCCTAGGCCTCTTTGGACCAAATCCGTTTCAGGACATTTGGAGTCGATCTAACGATGTTTATCCGTCCCTCTGTCTGGCAGGCTGGTTTGCACAATAACTCTCGAAGGGAGTATCCGATTTGGTCCAAACTTGGTACATCGCAAAATTATTGTCAAACTTAGGTCGATTTCGATCGAAAACTTCAGGTACATCTCTCAAGAAAGGTCGAAATTAAAAAAAATTTAACTGCTCGGAAATAGAAAGGATAATCCAATTTTGCTCCAACTTTACAAATTCCAGTATTTGCATCAGCACTAGGTTAGGTGTGAAAATGGATAATATCGATCCACTCCATCAAGTACCTCCCCCACAAAGGGGCAATATTTTGAATAATTATAACTCTTATAAAATGTGATGTAAGAGTCCGATTGTCTCGAAACTACACACATCACAATATTTTTATTAACCCAAGGCCTGGTGCGGAGATGTAATATATCGGTCCACTCCATCTGATACATCCCCCCAAAGGGTTATAATTTTGAATATCTATGAAGGTCATAAAACGCGAAATAAACATCCAATTCCATTCAGACTTGGAATGTTTCAATATTTCCATCAACACAAGATCTGTTTTAAAGATGGTAGATATCGGACTATTTCTTCTGGTACCTCCCCCACAAAGGATTAAAATTATGAACAATGAAAACGATAATAAAATCCGTAATAACTTTCCAGTTCTCTTCAAATTTCACACATGCCATTACAGGGTGAGATGAAAAAACTGCAACCAACTTCAGACTGCTGTCATTTCTAAGCCACTCGTCCGACAGCTGTTAAAATTGATCCAGTGACAGCTCATTATATTGTTTACAAGCGTACAAATCATTTTGGTGAGAATTTTCTAGACAAAAAGTTATTCGTGATGGAATTCAAGCGTGATAGTGTGATTTCTTTATATTTGGCTGGAAAACCACAAGTGGCTATCGTTAGAACACTTCAGCATTTAAATGTGAATAAATCCCCAATATTATCCTGAAAATATTCTAGAGGGTGTATTAAAGTCTTGGGCACACAAACATCAAACATTCCAACAGGACTCAGCACCATCGCATTCAGCACGCGCTAGCCAAGAATGGTTGCAAAATGAGGTTCCACGCTTCATTTCCAGCGCACAATGGCCACCAAAATCTCCACATACCAATCCGTTGGACTATTGTGTCTAAAGTATTTTGCATTTATTTTAAAATACTAAAGTGTCGATCACCTCAAGCAAGCGCTTCGCCCCAAAATACCGCAGAACAACATTCTGGCAGCGTGTGACGGTTTCATTGACCGTTTGAAGGCCATAATTCGTGCCAAAGGTGACCAATTCGAACAAATCTAAAATTTGATGCTATTTCCGACATTTTTTGCTTTCATTTAATAAAATTTAAAAAAAAATGTAAAAATGATTGCGTTTGACTTTGTTGCTCATGTATATTTCTAAATTTTCCAAAAAATTACACATATCTCATATAAAGTATGGGAAGTAGACAATATAGTTCAAATATGGCACGTTGGTATATTTTTATCAGACTAAGGTCAGATACGAATTGGACAATATTGACCAACTGCTTCGGAACCTCCTCCATAGAGGGTCAACAACAATAATCATAACCCAAGGCCGGGGGTTTTTTTTTTTTTTTATTTTTAGGAATTTGTTTTTTCAATAATATTCTTACTGTTATTAAGTTCATTGTGTTTAGGAATGTATATAGACTTTAAGAAACATTTTTGTTTTCTGTTTTAACTGCCAATTTTATAATTATTTTTATATTTTATGAATAATTTTCTTAAATTTTTGAACATTTTTCATAAATTCTCTAAAGTACTATTTACATAAAATATAACTCTTGAATATTGTCTCTTCTTTGCTCTCAACTCCTTGCAAATTTGTCTTGTGTTCATTTTTCAATTCATTCACCCCGCAAACAAAAATCCTCCACTTGGGAGAGGATAACATTTTTTTGAGGTTAATAACTACTTTACTCAGCTAATCTCAGCCTCCTCAACTGCCACTAAGTGTTGCTGCTGATACAGGCTGAAAATGATGTCGGTTGGAGGCTTTCGTGATTAGTAGTAGTTCGTTGAACAATTTGAGCATCAGCAAATTTTGATGGATTCAAACAAAGCAGAAAACGGCAATACAAAAAAAAAACAATAAAATGAAAAATATAAAAATATGTATAGACAATGTTCTGCTTCATGTGCAATTCACTGAACTATGTTATATAACATAACGTACACATGTCATACATACTAACAAGTACATCTAATGTTACCGACGCTGATGAGGAGGATGATGATGTTATGTATCAATCATGCGTGATGAAAAAATAATAATACAACTATTCATAGTTGTATGAACAAAAACAAAACAATAAACATGGAATTTTGCTTTTGTTTTAACATTGAAAATAATAAATTTTTTTAATGTTTGCATTTATGTGTAGCTGCACAGAAAATTAGTTTAATATTTTTATGTTTTATTTGAAATTATAAAAAAAGTTTATATTTTTAATAAAAGAAAATAGTTTATGTTCATAAATTTTTCGAATACATTGTCATTTTTGGATTTTGAAGAGACTTTTCTACAAATATTGAAAAGGCTCAATATTTTAAGAACTGCGAAAGAATATTCTCAAAAAAAAAAAATTCGCAAATTTGCAAATTAGGAACTACCTGGATACTGAATACCCTCCACCATTTGGAAGGAATTTGGCAATTTTCAAAAAAAAAAAAAAAAAAATCCATTAAAAATTCTGTTTAAATCTTAAAAATACCGAATGTAGCCGTATGTATACGACGACGTGGGTCTGCATAAACAACTTTTGTCAATATTCAAATTTGAAACTTAAAAAAACAAACAAGTAAAAAAGCAGCTAATTTCGGCCAGGCCAAACTTCTAATACCCTCCAACATTTGGAAGGAACTTGAAAAATGCCAAAAAGAACTTCTGGAAACTACCACTTAAATGAAAACTGTTATATGGAGACTATATGAAGGCGTGGACCTGCTTAAGAATTGTTTTGTCATAGGCTTTAAAAATACCGAATATCAGGAGGTACCGTTATATAGGGGCTATACGAAGACGTGGGCCTGCATACAATTTTTTTCCATGGGTTGTAGTACCCATTAGGATCTTCCAATACGAAACTTGAAATAATTCCGGTAAATAATGTCACTTAAATCATGAAAATGCCGAGTATCGGGAGTTACCGTTATATGGCGGCTATACGAAGACGTGGACCTGCATACAAAAATTTTTGTCATAGGCTGTAGTGCCCATTACGAACTATAAACATGAAATTTTAAATAATTGAGGTAAACACTGTACCTTTATATGGGTCTATAGGAAAACATGGACCGACATAGTCCATTTTCGAACTTAACCTGCCTAATGGTAAACTATGCATGTATGCAAAATTTTAGACTTTCATCTCAATTCGTTCCAAAGATAGCGTGATTACAACAGACAGATAGACGGATATCGCTAAATCGTCTTAGAATTTTACGCTAATCCACACTATATATATTTTGTAGGGTCTATTATAAATATTTCGAGGAGTTACAAACGGAATGACAAAGTTAATATACCCTCTATAGAATGGTGGAGGGTATAAAAGGAGTTTCGAGGAGTTACAAACGGAATGACAAAGTTAATATACCCTCCATAGAATGGTGGAGGGTATAAAAATCGGTGAATAATGTAGCTAAAATCATAAAAATACCGAATATAGGGAGGTTCTGTTATATGGGGGCTATCCCAAAACGTGGACCTGTATAGACAATTTTCTGTCATAGGCTGTAGTATCCATTGCGAACTTCAAATACCAAATTTGAAACATTTCCGGTGAATAATGTAGCTTACGTCAGCAAAATACCGAAAATATGGAGGTACCATTATATGGGGGCTATACCAAAACGTCCACGTTTTGGCCCATTTTCAATACCAAAAAACCTGAAGACATAATATACATTTGAGTAAAATTTTATCAAACTACTTAATTTCGTTCGGAAGGGAAGAGTGATTTTCACAGACGGACGGACATCGCTAAATCGACATAGAATTTTATGCTGATCAAGAATATATGTACTTTGTGGGGGTGGTACAAATGGAATTCGAGGTGCTACAAATGGAATGTCGAACATAATACATCCTCCATACTATGGCGGAGGATATAAAAATATATATTGGGATCTGGGACTAATGTTATTCCGATATGGCAATAAAACTTGAATCAGCAATCCTATGAAAAAAATATTGCCCCATTTGAAATACCCCTGGGGTTAAATGTGAAAAATATCAAAATAAAAACTAATTCAACGTAAGCACACTAAAAAGGCAAATTTATGAGTTATAAAATATAAATCAAAATAATTATTAACAGCAACAAAAGCAGCAGCAAAATAATTAATAGCATTATTATAATTTATTGCAGCAAATATTGTCTAGGGTAGAAAAAGGCGGCAGAAACACCAAAGGGTGGGTTCAGTCCATATATAACCTATCTAATTCGCCCAGATCTGTTGGCCAATAAAATTGATTTCGTAACTAGTCTTAAATTTGATTTAATGTTTTCGATTTTTTTGTTTTTTTGAATACAAAAAAAAACACAAATAGCAATGTTTGTTTTTTAAAAAAACAAAAAATCACATCAGCAAAAAAAAAAAGAAAAAAATGGTACGCATGACAGTGAACCGGGCCAAGGTAAGAAAACGCGTCAATAACTGAAAAACGACAAAATTGAATGAAAAAAAAAAACATTTTGTGAAACAAACACACATACAAAAAAAAAAAAAAAAAAACAAACAAAAAAACTACAAATCGACAGAATGAAAACGGCCGTTAGAAAATAATTTTTTTGGATGTTTTTTTTTTTGAAAATATGTTTGAGGTGGAGATATGAATAAATTGAACATTTTTTGGGATATTTTCAAGCCTGCAATGATCGTTGGCATCCAAGATTCAGGTAATAATATGGCTATGGCTCAATAATTTTTATTTTTTTTAGGATACTTTCAAACCTTACATGAGCGCTAATAATCGTACATATAATAATTAATACTTAAGAGCCTTAAATGTTGAATATTTTTAGGGCAATGTTCCGAGACAATATTGAATGCTATAGCTGTGAATTCTTGGAAAATATTTTTGAGATAATGTTGAGTCCAATAATTGTATCCAATTTTGTCTGAGGCATTAGTTAGTGAGCCTATTCTGTAAAGTTGTTAAAAAGTTACAGGATAGGGCCCTGCTCTATAATTTATAATTGCTGAATATTTATCAGAACAAATATTATCAGAACAAAGTTGGGACTCGAGAGATATTTGCAATCCAATGCGGGTAATTAAAGATTTTTCCGAATGTATTCAAGGAAATGTTGAGCCATCCATGACTGGATATTTGAACGTGTTATCATTTTCAACGAAATATGAAGTCATAAAATTTAAAATGTTTTAGGATTGTTTCCAATGCAATGTTGAGCTTTTTATACCCTACAACACTATGTGTTGAGGGTATTATAAGTTTAATTGGGTCAAAACGAGTAAAAAAACATTAAGTTCGGCCGGGCCAAATAACCTCCACCATAGGGTAAAAGAAACATTAGAAGAAATGTGGCAAAAACAATTAAAATGCCGAATATCGGGAGGTACCGTTATATGGGGGCTACACCAAAACGTGGACCTATAATTACAATGTTTCGCCACACGAACTAGGACCCATTATGACCCACAAATACCAATTTTTAGACAAATCAGTGAAAAAATGTGGCAAAAACCATCAAAATGCCGAATATATGGAGGCCATATCAAATCATGGACCCATGCATGCAATGTTTCGCCACCGGAGCTGGAACCCATTATGACCAACAAATACCAATTTTGAGACAAATCCGTGCAAAAATGTGGCAAAAATCATCAATTTACCGAATATCGGAAGGTACCGTTATATGGGTGCTATACCAAAACGTGGACCTATAATTACAATGTTTCGCCACACGAACTAGGACCCATTATGACCCACAAATACTAATTTGTAGACAAATCCGTGAAAAAATGTGGCATAAATCATCAAAATACCGAATATAGGGAGGTACCGTTATATGGGGACTATACCAGAACGTGGACCGATATATCTCATTTTCAATACCAACCATCCTAGACACAATGCAAATTGGTCTGCTAAATTTTGGCGCTCTACGTCAAATAATGTGGGCTGTATCGTGATTTCAACAGACAGGCGGAAAGACGGACATAGTTAAATCGACTAAGAATTTTATGCTGATTATGAATATATATACTTTATGGGGTCTAAGACGACTATTTAAGGATGTTACAAACGGAATGCCAAAGTTAAGATACCCTCCTTTCCCTTAAAATATTAGGAAACTTTATGTTGATCTTCCTATCTCGCCGAGCTGAATCGATCTAGCAATGTATGTCACGCTACATGTCGCAATTATGGTCCGATCCTCACGAAATTAAAAAAGTAGGTGGGGTTAGGGTCAGAATAGAAGCCTATTACTTTTGGAGATGATCGCAAAATACTTAGGGGTTGAAAAGGACCAAAAACAGAAAAATGTCCTGATTTTGCTGTTGTTATACAAGCCACAATTATGAACAAATCGACGCAGAATTTAGCATGGAGTTAGAATTCAGGGCTGGACAAAAGCCAACCAATTTGGACGGTCATTGGACAATATTTAGCGGTAAGTGATAGTGATACGGATAACCAAGGTGTCAGGTATGCAGCAAAATAGGTACAATATATATGTAAAATAAAAAGATTTCACTTATTGCGCTTAAAGTAAAGAACGGCTGGACTGATTTTCACAATTCGGAATGGTGTCTTGTCAGATAAAAAAGGTAAAATCTAAAAAATCGAGTAAAAATATGACAAAAAAATGAATATTTTATTGTTACATTTATTTATATTTTTGTCATATTTTTTATCGCATGCGATTTTTTTTTTCAATTTTTTTTTTTTCATTTTGTAAAGTTTTTGTATGTGTTAAGTGTTTTATATACAGTTCGCAAATATCGCGTGCGATCCTCACGAAATTTTGTATGGGGGTAGGGTTAGTCTCAAAATTAAAGTCTATTGTTTTTGAATATGTACATCTAGGGGTTCAAATGGACCAAAAAATTAAAGCTTTCCTGATTTTGCAGTCGCTCTACAGATCACAATTGAAAACTAATCGACACAGAATTTTACCTGAGAAGAGAGTTAAGTACAGGGAAGAAGTGTAGAATTTTGGTTGACCATTGGATTATATTTAGCTGTTAAATGGACCACAACTTTCGTGCAAAATTATTTCGAATACCTAACAACAAGACGGTTTGCCTAAATATTGGGCAAATGCCCCCGGTCAAAAAAACCTTTATTTACTTTATGTATTTTTTGAAACATGTTCAAGGCATATTATAATTGTGTTTTTTTTAATAACCATATTTACAAAATATTTATTTTCTTTTTATATACTTATAATTTTTTTTTTTTTTTTTTTTGAACAATAATTTTTTGACATTTTCAAATATTGTCTTTGATATATTAACTTTTATGATGTTGACAAAAAAAAACAAACAAATGATGAACTTGAGATTTTTTGTGGCATGAGGAGACATTTTCAAATCTCACACCTTCATAGCAATGAATATTATTATGTCTTGTTGTGGGTGTTTGTTTGTGCATGTTTGTCGGCTTGGCTGTTAATTGGTCTGTGGCGACAGAAGGTGGTAAAAGAATAGCCGTGAAAATCGTGTGCTTCACGAAAATTCCTACTAACAAAAAAAAAATGACAAAATTTTCACATGAGTGTTCAGAAAAAAATTCATGTTAACCTTCCACTTCACCGTCAATTAGTGGCGGTGGCGGCGGCCATGGTTGTCGACATATTTGTGTCCATTCAATAGCCAAAAAATGTATGTATATATAATTTATTTATATGCATGTATATACATATAATTCAATGTTACCATTTAACAGCTATATGTATCTTAAATGGGTGGGGGTGGCACAGTGGGATGAGAATATAAGAAGAAGAAAAAAAGGAAAATTCAAAGAAATCCTATTTTAAAGCCAAAATAATTTAATGAAACCAAGTCCTATTTTTTTTACCGGAAATATTCAAAAACTGAAATTTTAAAAATTGGAAAGTATTTTTTATTTACATTCACAAATATACATTCCTGAGTCATTTATTGGAATATGTAATATCTTGAGTCATTCATATGGGTAGATACGCTGGTTCCTAGGGCAAATCCCAATCTCGGAGTATTTTTATGGATACTCCGAGATTGGGATTTGCCCTAGGAGTTTAAATTTAGGAGTTTAATTTAAAAATTAATTAATTAATTTAATGTATTCTCACTTTTCATCCAATTCCATCCCACTGTGCAGATGCATATGTTAATGTTCTTTTAACGCCAAATTTTAAAACGAACATCATTTGGGAGAACAATGGCACACCGTTAACCTTAAACTCGTGTAATTGACAATGGCTATGGTCAAACAATTTCATATATAAATCAGGCCAAATTATATCATATACACACATATATATTTGTTTAAACGCAATGTAATTTATTATTTTATTAAGTATTTTTTAAATGAAACAAAAAAAAAGAGTGACGTTTGGAGGTGTTTTTGTTTTATTAAAATGAAGGCTATCATTTTGATTCCAAGAATAATCAGAATGATTTTCAAAAATACTGACAAACAGAAATTCTTTTAGAATGACTTTACCAATGGCGAGTTCAATGAAAATTGTCGACTGTCGCATCATAAAATATTACAAGGAACAATTCCGTAACGATAATAGAAAATGTGGGAATTTCCAAGTCCATATCCATATATTCCCTGCAGTATTGCCTTGCGAGTAGTGGGTATAGAATATTTGGACTATTTCAGGACACAAACCAGTAAAGAAAGTCTTAAAGACGGGCAAGGCCGACTTTATGATACCCTACACCACTTTGCTAATTTAGTAGAGCTCCACATAACAATTAAAAGTTTTTAATGGAGAATTCAAACATACACGCTATGATTATAATTATAATTTAACGTTCAATGGACTAAATATGCCGAAGAATTTGTATCTTTTAAATTCTGACTTTTGTTGCCCATTTGGTGCACAAATAATTTAAAATCGGATAAAAATATATATAGGAGCTATATCCAAATCTGAACCGATCTCGATAAAATTTGGCAAAGATATTTCAGAGCTCTATTTCATATATTTCCCTGAATGTGGTTGTTACGGAGTGCATATTACGGCTGTGGGTAACAAATATAAGAAATCGGATGAACAATATATATGGAAGCTATAGCTATATCTGAACCGATCTTCACCAAATTTGACATACTAGCTTCTAGACTCAATTCGGTCGTAAGTGCCAAATTCCATCCTATTTAGACAAATATTAGACGTTTGGTGCACAATAAAAGGTAAATCGGACGAAGTTATATATGGGAGCTATATCCAAATCTGAACCGATTATCTCCAATTTTAATAGGGGTTGTCCTTGGACCAAACAAACGATTTGTGCAAAATATCATCTCGATCTGGCAATAAATGCGACCTGTACATTGTTTACAAAAAGACATGGACAGACGGGCATGCCTGAATCGACTCAGAATGTTATTCTATGCATATCATCAAAAGTAACTATGGGTCTAACTAGCTTCTGCTGGATTTTGTTACTTTTTTTGTGCTGCACAGTGTAATAAGAGAAAATCCATAGGCATGCTTTTGGTATTCAAATCTTTTAAGTCGCTAAAATCGTCAAAATACCGAATATCGGGAGGTACCGTTGCATGGGTGCTATACGAGGGCGTGGACTTGCACAGACAATTTTTTGTCATAGGCTGTAGTATCGATTATGAACTTCAAATACCAAATTTGAAACAATTCCGGTCAATAATCATCAAAAAATCATCAAAATACCGAATATCGGGAGGTACCGTTATATGGGGGTTATACGAGGGCGTGGACCTGCACGGACACTTCTCTGTTATAGGCTATAGTATCTATTACGAACTTTAAATACCAAATTTGAAACAATTCCGGTGAATAATGTCGCTTAAATCGCCAAAATACCCAAAAATAGGTAGGTACCATTATGTGGGGGCTATACGAAGACGTTGACCTGAAGAGACAATTTTCTGTCATAGGCTATAGTATCTATTACGAACTTTAAATACTAAATTTGAAACAATTCCGGTGAATAATGTCGCTAAAATCATCAAAATACCGAATATTCGGAGGTACAGTTATATGGGGGTTATAAGAAGACGTGGATTTGCACGGACAATTTTCTGTCATAGGCTGTAGTATCAATTACAAACTTCAAATACTAAATTTGAAACATTTCCGATGAATAGTATCGCTTAAATCACCAAAATACCGAAAATAGGGAGGTACTATTAAGTGGGGGATATACCAAAACGAGAACCTATATGACCCATTTTCAATACCAAAAGTTCTGAAGACACAGTATACATTTCAGTAAAATTTTATCAACCTACTTCATTTCGTTCGGAAGCTAGAGTGATTTCCACAGACGGACATCGCTAAATCGACATAGAATTTTATGCTGATCAATAATATATATACTTTGTGGAGTCTAAAATGTGTGAGGGAGGGTACAAAAACGATCAAATATCGACAGATGATATCTCAATATAGGCTTTGGCCAATACCTATAAATTAAAAAAGTTAAAAAAATATATATATTATTTTTTCCCATTCACTTGCCAATAAATTCCATTACGACGATCGACGGCCCGCAAATATTTCACTTAATGCCATCTACTTTATGGCTACATTTGCCAAATTTTCCAGCCTTCAGACATCATCTGTTGGCGGTTATAACCCCGCAGCACATTTGTTTTTTTTTTTTCCAATTCTTTTGAAAAAAGAAACAAATATAACATTTAAAAGAGGCGACAGCAATAGGCCATCCCACGCTCCATCTCTTTCTCTCTCTCTCTTTCTCTTCAAAAACAATTCGCGCAGATTCTAAGCAAATTTATTAATGTTCAACGATTTTCGACATCTAAATTTATCCTTTGTCGTCATTGATTTTTCATCTTTCAGCAATTGTTTGTTGATGAAATTCTTCATGGCCTAGGAACATAGTGTGGTGGAGGATGATGAAAATTCCATGCTTTTCAGGTTTTTCCCGCCCGTAGTATTGTTTTTTGTTCTTCTTCTATTCAAATATGTATCTTCCTAGAGATCACCACTTTGTTTTTGCAAAAAAAAAATCGCAATAAAAAATGTTTCAAATTTGTTGACGGGGCGGCATCTATTTTTATAGTCTAGGAAAATATAACGTGGTATGATATTTTTCCCATTGTGAATTCATGTTTTGTTCTGTTCGTCCTATTATTTTGTCAGTTGGCCAACATCTGTCATGTTTTTTTTTCTTTTATTCTATACTATAACGGAATGGTAGCGTTTATGTTCTAAATTCCACTGATTTCTGTTATTTCTTCCTTGAAGTAAAAAAAAGTGCAATGAAACATGTGTTCGGACTAATTTTCACTGAGAGGAGCACGATTTTTAAAAATTGAAAATTATTTTAGAATATGAAATCCTTGCAAAAAAGTCACGATTATATTCGAATTTTTAAATTGATTTTTTTAAGTAAACCATTCTGCATTACGGCCCCTCTCTGTGGCAACTGATAGACGTTTTAAAAATAAAAACAAAAATTAAATATTAAATATTTAAAAAAAAACCCTGGAATTGAAGCTTGTAGCATTTTCATAACCTGTGGTGCCCAACAAGTAAAAAAGTTCGACCGGTCCGAACTTTGAATACCCTCCACCATTTGGAAGGAATTTGGACATTTTCCAAAAAAAATTAATTCCGTTAAAAATTCTGTTAAAATCTTAAAAATACCGAATGTAGCCGTTATATTAGGGTCTACAGGGTGAGATGAAAAAACTGCAACCATCTTCAGGCTGCTATAATTTCTATTGTCCGAAAATTATTCCAATGACAGCTCATTATATTGTTCACAAACGTACAAAAGCATGTCGTTGAGAATTTTCCCGAAAAAATGTTATTCGTGATGGAATTCAAGGGTGATAGTGTGATTTCTTATATTCGGCTGGAAAACAACAAGTAGCTATCGTTAGAGCACTCCAGCATTTAAATGTGAATAAATCTTTTATGTCGTGTACCATCGCTCGTTACATGTCCGTCAAGATAAATTTAAATTTAATTAGCAAAGACACAAACCAAGGCGATTTTTTCTCCGGTTCACAAAGGGTTAATAAAGAGAGAGAGAGAGAAAGAGAGAGAGAGGGAGAGATAGAGAGAGGGAGTAGTAAACCAGGGAAAATTAAAGGTAAACTAAATTATATTAGTTTTCATCAAATTTCATAATTTTCCCAACAAATTTCAAATTTAAAATGAAATCGCTAAATAAAAACCTAATTAAAATTTACGTTGAAAAACTTTGAAACCCTTAACTCTACATTTAAACCGAGAAAAAAAAATTTAAAAATGAAGCGGTGTCGTGGCTGGGCACAAATGAAAGATCTCGAGGAGTACTTTCCGAATCTGTGGACCTTATAGTCAAAAAGAATTTCAGACTTAGGAATTTTTTGCATTTTCTGAAGAATTATCGCTCAATTTTATGGAAATTGCAGATAAAAGCGTCCACAGAACAGAAACTAAAAATGAAGCGGTGTCGAGGCTGGGCACAAATGAAAGGTCTCGAGGAGTACTTTCCGAATCTGTGGACCTTATAGTCAAAAAGAATTTCAGACTTAGGAATTTTTTGCATTTTCTGAAGAATTATCGCTCAATTTTATGGAAATTGCAGATAAAAGCGTCCACAGAACAGAAACTAAAAATGAAGCGGTGTCGAGGCTGGGCACAAATTTAGAAATTAATTAAAAATGTGTTGCAATTATTTTTGTATTTTCTGTATTTATAATTTGAATTCAACAATTTTTTGTCAGTGCATGTATATTACCTTCGGTTCAATTTTAACTTCAATCAATGCTCTCACTATTTTTCGAAGTTCGAATTGAATTTGTATAGGGTTCCTTTTTAATAAAACACGATATTCTGTCTAGGGTTTATTAATATAATATTTAATAGCTCAAATTTATTAAAATGATAATGTAATTTAAACAATGAAAAGTTGAAATGAAATAAATATGAATATCGTCGTCGTTAATGCGAGCCGTCTTAAGAACGTCTTTACTCATCCGCGTCGTAAATGCAACTCATCTTGCTCACAGATTATTGATTGCTTCGTAGCTAAACTTCGTGACACTCTCTAAACTTCACTCAAACTTCTGTTCCCACAACTCGGCCATCCTGCGAAAATAGTTCGTCGTCGTCATCTTCTTCTCTGGGCCAAGGCTTTATGAATTCAGCACAAGTTGTTGTCTGCTTAGGGCCTTCACTGTTACCGCATTTCATGACATCATATGTATCGTTAGGCTTGACTTTGATGATACGATATGGACCTAAATATTTCGGCTTTAATTTTAGACCTCCGCCAAGTTGTGTTCTTTTAATTGCAACCAAGTCACCAATCTTATATTTCGTAGCAGCTCTGCGTCGAAGATTATACGTTCTCTCATTTTCAGCTTGAACATCCAATATTTGTTGTTTTGCTTTCTGTCGTAATTCATTTCGATCTTCATCGTGTGCCCTCATAAACTCTTCTTCGATTAGCTCCTTAATTTTGACGTCATCTTTTGTTCTCATCTTAATACCAACTAACAGTTCGAATGGAGTACTCTTGATGCTACGGTGGTATGTTGAGTTTATTATTCTTTGTACATCACCAACATATTTGTACCATTTCGTAGGGTCTGCTATACTTAGTTTTGATAAAACAGAAATGATAACTGAGTTCAGTCGTTCGATTTGTCCATTTGCTCTCGGAAGACCTGTTGTTATTTTCATGTGATTAATTTTCTCCGTCTCACAATAGTTCTTAAAATCTTCGCTAGTGAAAGCTGAACCACGGTCTGAGATGATGTTGACAGGATTTCCAAAAGTTAAGCTTTGTTGTTGCAGTTTAGTTATTACTTCTCGCGCAGATGTTGTTTTTGTTGGATAGAGCCAGCTAAATTTTGTGAACGCGTCGATGACAGCAAAAATATGATTATACATCTTACTTGTTGACTCTAACGGTCCTAAATGATCGATGTGATACGTTTGCAGTGGTATATCGCCTTTTGGTATTGTGTGTAATTCCCCTTCTTGTTTACCTTTTTTCCTATTTGTTATTATACAGGCAATGCAATTTGATATGTGTTTATGGATCTTCTCTTCTAACTTTGGAATGAAATAATCTCTTGATAACAGCTCTTTTGTTTTCCTCACAGAAAAATGACCTCTTTCATGGGCGCTCCTAATTATTTCATTTTGCATTCCTTTCGGTACAACAATTAATTCACAATCATTTACAAGCTTGTATAAAACATCACCTTTTATGAAGTATCCATCGTAGTCCGTTTGATCATTAAGAATATGCCGTATTGCTTTCAGGTCGTTATCTTGATGCTGTAGATGTTTTATTCTCGCCGTCAAACTATCTTCACCAATGAACATCACAGGGTGTCGGCTTAAGGCATCCACATGTCGCATTTGAGTGCCAGGTCGATGTTCAACATAATAATCGTACTCTTGAAGGAACATTATCCAGCGGGCTACTCTTGTTGGTACGTCTTTCTTCTCAATTGTTTTGGTGAATGCGTTACAGTCCGTTACCAATTTAAACCGTAATCCAATTAAATACACACGAAATTTTCTTAATGCCTCCACAATCGCCAAAACCTCTAGTTCGTAGCTCGAATATTTCCTCTCCTGCTCAGTCGTTTTCCTACTCATATAATACACGGGGTGCAACAAACCATCGTCAGGCAACTTCTGCAGCAAAACAGCTCCATAACCGTCGATTGATGCATCCGTATGAAGTTCTGTCTGGTACTTTTGGTTAAATATATTCAGGACTGGTTGATTCGCCATCATTTCTTTTAATTTATTAAAAGACTTCATTTGTTCTGCGCCAAAATAAAAAGGTGTTTTACTAGACTTCAAATCAGATAACGGTTTCGATATTACTGAAAACTGTGGAATAAATTTTCTAAAGTACCCTGCGAGTCCCAAAAAGCTTTCGACGTCTTTTAAGTTCTTAGGTGTTGGATATTTTATCATCGCCTCTGTTTTGTCTGGTGACGGATAAATTTTTTTATTCTCAATTACATGGCCAAGAAATTGTATACGCTTCTTTAGGAAACGACACTTTTTCAAATTTATTTCTAGTCCATATTCCTTGCACGTTTCCAAAACTCGCTCTAAATTTCTTAACGCTTCATTTTCGTCTCTAGCTGGAATAATAATATCGTCGACGTAGGGTAGCGCAACACCTTCTCTGTTTAAGCTCCTAAAAATCGCGTTAACATGTCGCTGGAAAACTGCTGGTGAATTTGTAAGTCCAAATGGTACCTTCTTAAACTGGTACTGACCATTGTGTGTTACGAACGATGTGTATTTCCGACTTTCATCATTTACAGGCACGTGAAAAAAACCATTTCGCAAATCAATTGTGCTGAATACCGTCGCATCTTGTAATCGATCAAGTTGATCCTCAATTAAAGGTAATGGAAAATGGTCCTTTACGATTACCTTATTTATTTTCCTGTAATCTATACACAATCTATGAGTTCCATCACGTTTCCTCGTCAATACTACTGGACTACAAAATTCTGAGTTCGACACTTCGATTATGTCTTCTGCGAGCCATTTTTCAATTTGGTCTTCGACAATATATCTCTCAGTTAAAGGAAGTCGTCCTGGGTTGCAGAATATAGGATCTTCCTGGTTTAATGTAATCCTCATTTCCACGTTCGTTCCTTTTGTCTTTTCCGGTCGGTAGTTGTTGATCATATCAATAACTTTTCCTTTAGCGTAATCACTTGCCGTTTCTCCGATATCAATTTCCGTGTTCTTTTCGTTGTTCCAAATATCCAATGCCATCATGCCATAAACTTCTTCAGATTGTTCATCTCTTAATTTCCTAAACTGAACTTTTTCTGGGGTAATGGTTATTTCAGCGTACGAGCAAAATTCTTTTCCAATAATAACATTTACATCTATGCACGTTGCTGGTACAACTTGAAAACATAACGCATATTTCTCACCATCAATTTCGACTTCATGTTCAAAAGATCCCATTGGCTTGATTCTGTTTTTTCCAAATCCGACAAGATAAAAGTTTGTTTTTGTAAGCTGAGGCCTATCCAGGACTTTGTAGACATTTTCAGTCACGATGTTAAACTTACTTCCAGTATCGAATAAGGCTGACCATTTCTTATTTCCAAACTTAATTTCTATTTTCATATCTGTGTCTGAATTTATTCGTCGAACGTCTACGTTTTGTTTTGATGGGCAATCTTTCGAAATATGTCCGTAATTGTTGCAATTGAAGCACTTCATACCTTTCTTAGCACTTCGGCATTTTTTGGATGCATGACCCTTACCGCCACAATTAAAGCATATCATGTCAGGCTTTTCGTGTTTATTTGTCACTTTCGATTGGACTGGCTCGAAATATTCTTTTTTCACTGTTGACATCTGCATCATTTGGTAAGATCGAAGTTTCTTCTTAAACTCATTTAAATTGTCTGCTCCAAAAAGAATGGTTTTGTTGACTGTTGAATCTTTAATGCCTTCTATTACGTACTGCATGAGCGCCTTGTTTTCAATAGAACCTCTTGATGCTATCTCTCTCATGTGAAGAAAATACTCTTCAACGCTCTCATTTTTTGACATTTTCCTTTCCATCAACATTTTATGAAGTTGGCAACTATTTACCACGGTATCAAATTCGTCTAACAAAGCCTTCTTTAATTGTTGATATGATGTTATGCCTCTCTCAGTTGATATGAACAGTTTTGCTAAGCCCTTCAAAGAACGTTTTGCAAAAATAAACATTTGAAATTGATCCCAACACATAACTCTGGCATTCTCCTCAAATTCCTCCAACCACGAGCGAATTGACAAATTCTTACTTCCATCAAAATTTCTTATTGTGTCTTCTATGTCTCTGAAATTCATTGCAAATTTTGGCACATGGTGAGTTTCGCTGTACCGTGACTGCATACATGTAATATTCTCTTTATTGTTATCGTAGTCTTCACTATGCACATCATTCGTGGGATGCCGTTCTACATGTTGCTGTGTCTCTCCATCGTTGTTTTTGTTCTGCATGTGGATTCTGCTTTGCAAATTTTGACTAACGGTATTATTATTTCCACTCATTTCTAACTTGGAGTAGTTTCGTCTCGGTACAATTGTTAAATCATTGTCATTGGTCGATTCAGGTTCATCATCATAACACTCATCATCTTGTGTTTGACTCTCTGCGTCATCGTCGGCGTTGGCCTGACTCTCTGCGTCATTGTCTCCGTCGTTTGCTAGCAGCATGCCTTTCTTGAGATTTGAGAATATGTGAGCACATAAATCCTCCACGTCGTAACTCAAACATAATAGGTTGCAAATTGAGACTAGATCGGCTGTTGACAAGTTCTGTTTGATGTATTTGAGTTTCTCTTCATACTCAGCACTGTCCTCTGCATACTCAAAGCCTTCAAAAGAGCGTAATCGTCGTCGGTTTGATCGATCTCCTTCTTCACCAAAGATAAATTTATGCAGTGCCGTTGTTATTGTCCGTTTGGCCGTAGATAAATTGTTGCGTATGACAACAAAATCTCCTAGAGTAGGCATCGTTGTTGTTTTTTGTCTCGAACTTTTTGCAGGTGCGCTTTGTTCCTCTTTTGTGAGTCAAGGTTAAATCAAAGTTACCGTTTTTTGTATTTTACTTCGAACCGGATAGTACTGTTATTTTGAACATACAAACATATAAAAATAATTTGAGATTTTTTCTATGACATCAAACACAAATGTTGTTTCCGAACAAGTAACCTCTTCTCCAGAATATTGTTATAATAGTCTGTGGAGATTTTAAACATGAAAACAGTGATATTGTTTCACAATGACACAAGTTAAACGAACGGTTAACAAAACCTATACAGTTTTCACACGTTTGGTACTGTTCGACACAATAAACATTTTACGTAACACTCTGCACAAATGGAGTTGGCATTCTTATATAGTTTTCGCGTTAAATTTATCAAATTTATATTTTTATTTCTTAATCGCGGTTGAGTCCCCAAATTTATAGGGTTCCTTTTTAATAAAACACGATATTCTGTCTAGGGTTTATTAATATAATATTTAATAGCTCAAATTTATTAAAATGATAATGTAATTTAAACAATGAAAAGTTGAAATGAAATAAATATGAATATCGTCGTCGTTAATGCGAGCCGTCTTAAGAACGTCTTTACTCATCCGCGTCGTAAATGCAACTCATCTTGCTCACAGATTATTGATTGCTTCGTAGCTAAACTTCGTGACACTCTCTAAACTTCACTCAAACTTCTGTTCCCACATTTGTTAGATTTGATTTTAGCTTAACATTTGCTCTCACTGAGGAAAGCTCTTAAAGCTTTTACAAAAAACCGAAAAATTTAACAAATGTTCTTCATGTATAGCAGAGTCGTGAAGAGGGAGAGAGAGAGAGTGAGAAAGAGAAGCACGATCCTGCGTAAAGTGTTTGTGAGAAGACAATAAACTAAGTGCGCGCTTCCAAAATGCGAACGTTACTATTTCTTTTTTTTAGGAATTTTTTTTTGTTTTAAGAACATGCTGCGCCAGAAGAGTGCAATCCGGTGTTGGAAAACATATATTTTTGTACACATGGGCCATTATTTCGTTTATGCTTATTCTGCACTAAGTTAATTTTAATAGTTAATAGTTAACACTATTTTTTATTTCAAATATTTAATTTTTATTTTCAAATATTTAATTTTTATTTTCAAATTCATACTTTGATACAGGACAAAAATTACTTTTTTATTTTTGAAAATTAAAGTATTAAAAAAATAAATAAATTAGATAAAAGAGTTTAAAATACAAAAAAATAATAATAATTAAATCAATCCTATATATAAATAAATAAATAAATATATATATATATATATATATATATATATATATATATATATATATATATATATATATATATCCTATATATATATATATATATATATATATATATATATATATATATATATATATATATATCCTATATATATATATATATATATATATATATATATATATATATATATATATATATACTCTCCGAATCTACATATATATATATATATATATATATATATATATATATATATATATATATATATATATGTAGATTCGGAGAGTATATATATATATATATATATATATATATATATACTCTCCGAATCTACATATATATATATATATATATATATATATATATATATATATGTAGATTCGGAGAGTATATATATATATATATATATATATATATATATATACTCTCCGAATCTACATATATATATATATATATATATATATATATATATATATATATATATATATATATCCTATTGACATATATATAAATAAATAAATATATATATATATATATATATATATATATATATATATATATATATATATATATATATATTTATTTATTTATTTATATATATGTCAATAGGATTGATTTACTTATTATTATTTTTTTTTTATTTTAAACTCTTTTATCTAATTTATTTATTTTTTTAATACTTTAATTTTCAAAAATAAAAAAGGAATTTTTGTCCTGTATCAAAGTATGAATTTGAAAATAAAAATTAAATATTTGAAAATAAAAATTAACTATTAAAATTAACTTAGTGCAGAATAAGCATAAACGAAATAATGGCCCATGTGTACAAAAATATATGTTTTCCAACACCGGATTGCACTCTTCTGGCGCAGCATGTTCTTAAAACAAAAAAAAATTCCTAAAAAAAAGAAATAGTAACGTTCGCATTTTGGGAGCGCGCACTTAGTTTATTGTCTTCTCACAAACACTTTACGCAGGATCGTGCTTCTCTTTCTCACTCTCTCTCTCTCCCTCTTCACGACTCTGCTATACATGAAGAACATTTGTTAAATTTTTCGGTTTTTTGTAAAAGCTTTAAGAGCTTTCCTCAGTGAGAGCAAATGTTAAGCTAAAATCAAATCTAACAAATTCAATTCGAACTTCGAAAAATAGTGAGAGCATTGATTGAAGTTAAAATTGAACCGAAGGTAATATACATGCACTGACAAAAAATTGTTGAATTCAAATTATAAATACAGAAAATACAAAAATAATTGCAACACATTTTTAATTAATTTCTAAATTTGTGCCCAGCCTCGACACCGCTTCATTTTTAGTTTCTGTTCTGTGGACGCCTTTATCTGCAATTTCCCTAAAATTGAGCGATAATTCTTCAGAAAATGCAAAAAATTCCTAAGTCTGAAATTCTTTTTGACTATAAGGTCCACAGATTCGGAAAGTACTCCTCGAGACCTTTCATTTGTGCCTATCCTCGACACCGCTTCATTTTTAGTTTCTGTTCTGTGGACGCCTTTATCTGCAATTTCCCTAAAATTGAGCGATAATTCTTCAGAAAATGCAAAAAATTCCTAAGTCTGAAATTCTTTTTGACTATAAGGTCCACAGATTCGGAAAGTACTCCTCGAGACCTTTCATTTGCGCCCAGCCTCGACACCGCTTCATTTTTAGTTTTTGTTCTGTGGACGCCTTTATCTGCAATTTCCCTAAAATTGAGCGATAATTCTTCAGAAAATGCAAAAAATTCCTAAGTCTGAAATTCTTTTTGACTATAAGGTCCACAGATTCGGAAAGTACTCCTCGAGACCTTTCATTTGTGCCTATCCTCGACACCGCTTCATTTTTAGTTTCTGTTCTGTGGACGCCTTTATCTGCAATTTCCCTAAAATTGAGCGATAATTCTTCAGAAAATGCAAAAAATTCCTAAGTCTGAAATTCTTTTTGACTATAAGGTCCACAGATTCGGAAAGTACTCCTCGAGACCTTTCATTTGTGCCTATCCTCGACACCGCTTCATTTTTAGTTTCTGTTCTGTGGACGCCTTTATCTGCAATTTCCCTAAAATTGAGCGATAATTCTTCAGAAAATGCAAAAAATTCCTAAGTCTGAAATTCTTTTTGACTATAAGGTCCACAGATTCGGAAAGTACTCCTCGAGACCTTTCATTTGTGCCTATCCTCGACACCGCTTCATTTTTAGTTTCTGTTCTGTGGACGCTTTTATCTGCAATTTCCCTAAAATTGAGCGATAATTCTTCAGAAAATGCAAAAAATTCCTAAGTCTGAAATTATTTTTGACTATAAGGTCCACAGATTCGGAAAGTACTCCTCGAGACCTTTCATTTGCGCCCAGCCTCGACACCGCTTCATTTTTAGTTTCTGTTCTGTGGATGCTTTTATCTGCAATTTCCATAAAATTGAGCGATAATTCTTCAGAAAATGCAAACAATTCCTAAGTCTGAAATTCTTTTTGACTATAAGGTCCACAGATTCGGAAAGTACTCCTCGAGACCTTTCATTTGTGCCTATCCTCGACACCGCTTCATTTTTAGTTTCTGTTCTGTGGACGCTTTTATCTGCAATTTCCCTAAAATTGAGCGATAATTCTTCAGAAAATGCAAACAATTCCTAAGTCTGAAATTCTTTTTGACTATAAGGTCCACAGATTCGGAAAGTACTCCTCGAGATCTTTCATTTGTGCCCAGCCACGACACTGCTTCATTTTTAAATATTTTATTCTCGGTTTAAATGTAGAGTTAAGGGTTTCAAAGTTTTTCAACGTAAATTTTAATTAGGTTTTTATTTAGCGATTTCATTTTAAATTTGAAATTTGTAGGGAAAATTATGAAATTTGATGAAAACTTATATAATTTAACTAGCTGGCCCGGTCCGCGTTGCCGGCCCGTAATTTTAGTCTTTAATGCTTATTATATCCCCCACCTTGGAAAGGAGGGTATATTAACTTTTTCATTCCGTTTGTAACATCCCTAAATGTTCGTCATAGACTCCGTCTGTATGTCTGTTTATTTAAATTACGATACAGCCCACATTATTTGACGTAGAGCTTCAAAATTTAACAGAACAATTTGTACTGTGTATAGGATGGTTGGTATTGAAAATGGTCCACGTTTTGGTATAGTCCCCATATAACGGTACCTCTCGAAATTCGTTATTTTGACGATTTTTGTCACATTTCTCCTCGGATTTGTCCGCGTTGCCGGCCCGTAGTTTTAGTCTTTAATGCAAATTTAGCATAGCATAATATTTCACAAATCTAGCTCATAAAGGTGAACAAATTTTAATATAAATATTGATTCGACTAATCAAAATAATTTCTGAATAGTCAAAGTTAATTACGCTTTTACACCCATTAGAGTCCCCAAAAAGTCTATGTTCTTGTTCATAGTAAAATTCAATGACGATTAAACAATACCCGCGTTGTTGTCCGCCAATCGGTAAACATCACTATAGATCGGCGGGCCTGGGGACTATATGGGGACTGTACCAAAATATTTACGTATGTTGACATTTTTCTGTAAGACGGTTCTCTACTCACAAAGTAGCCTAAATACAGCCAATAATGGCCAAATCAGTTGAAAAACCAAGACCACGGTCACAGCTGAAATCAGGGATACATTTATATAAGGGTTATAACAAAACGTGGCCCAACCAATATTCTCTTGGGGGTTACAAATTCAATAAAAAACAAAATTTTCTTTTCTGACCACCAATTAGATGTGAAAGTGGACTTGGAGATACTCCAATGTAGGGACTTTACTTAAATAAATTCCTGTGTGGCAATTATCTGTATGATGGTTCCCTACCCCAGGGTAGCATAAATACAATTTTTAGCCAAATCAATTAATGAATATGGTCAAAACCAAAATGGGCCCTACTCTGAAAATTTCAAACTTTATGCGAAGAGGTTTTCTACCTCCTTAGAAACAAATATGCCAAATAATGTCCAAAATATTAAAAAAGTGACCAAGACACCAAAAAAACTTAAATCATACGATGGTTATATAAATATGAAATCGGGTTGTACCCTTATCCGTGAGTTATGATCGATATCATGACCTGCAAAAGCGATTAAAGGTATCTCGAATGTTTGGGAAGAATTTCTGGAAGGATAGAAATTCTTTTCTTACTAAGAGTCCCATTCGCTCTACTATTTTCCACCCTTTATATTTGGTATTTTTCTGATTGTACATTGGACGGATTATTGAGACAGGAAAGAAGTAGTTCCACGCTTTGAAATGAGCCCCATTAGGGTTTTTCGGTAATTTTCGTTTGTTCAAATGTGTTCGCATCTTCCAGCTGAACCACGATGTCGGCCCTGGAGTTGAAAGGTAGATGTCAGTTGACATCGTATTTCCTACTTATTTCATTTTTTGGTGAAAATTTGTATATAGTGAAAAATTATTCTTTATTTTGTTCACAAAAAATTTACTGAATTCAATTAGATAATACAAATTGAAAAACAAATTGACAAAAGAAGAATAACACATTGAAAAAATCTTCAACTTCTTCGCTGATTTTTTACAGAAAATGTTTAAAGATCCTCATATAGTTTGTCAATAGAATGTACTTCTATTTTAAAATTCGATTCCATTAAATTATTTCGACATCATCTATTCCGTTTCGCCACCACATAATTCGGTACTACACTTCCATGTAACTCGACATCAATTTCATTTCTCAAGAAATCAAGTCAATTAAATAAATTGGTATTAATATTTGAATTCAAAAAAAAAAATAAAAAAATAAAAAAAAACACTACAAATGTACATTAGAAAAAAGTAAGTCAAAATGGAAAAACATTATGCAAAATAAAACATTACTATTGTACATTTCAAAAGTCAAAATGAAAATGTTAATATAACACATTTTTACGCGATTTTTTTGGATATTATCCTTTTCGGAGAGGAGACAATTCCGAATTTGTATGAATCGTTAAAATTAGTCCAGCGGTTCTTAAGTTATAAGCGTAGTAACTAACACAACTTACATTTATATATATAGATTTGCCAACGCCACACACTATAACAATTAATTGCCTAAATTTTAATTAATTTTCCTCTTGTATTCTACGAGTACAAAAATCATATGAGGAAAACAATTTCCTTTTCGTCATCGCAACAAATCCCCAAAATTTGATAGCCAAAAAAATATTTATATCGGCAAAATATTGTCGAAAAAAGAATAGTCACAAATTCTAGACGCAAGAAATTTAATTGAATGTTTGCTGTCTAGTCGTCGAAATTATTATAACAAATTAATAGAAAATTCACCAAACAGTTCAACATTGTTGTTGATTGTAATATCAACAAAAAGACGATAACAAAATCGTTTTTATTTCTAATGTAAATCAAACGATTTACAAATAATTCGTTAAGCAAAAAAAGTATTGTGTGTGTGTTTTTATTTCTTCTTTGTTTGGTTTTTTTTTTTGGCGTTTATCGTACGTCAGTGTTCCTGTCTGTTTGTCTGTCCGTCCGTCCGTCTGGCGTTTGGTATTTGATTTGATTTTTGTGTATTTTTTCACATTTCACATTCAGTCTATTTATAAGAATGAGATTTTCTTCTTGAAAACGGCGTGTTTTGTTATTGTTGTTCACGATATTTGTTTTTCTCTTCGCATGAATTTCGCAAAACGTTTCGTTTAATGTTTTCATAGTCATAGTCATGGAACAGGGTTGCAAAGTCGGAATTCTTCTGGGAATTTTTTATTGTCCCTAAAAATTTCCCTTCTTTCACATTTTTATACCCTACAACACTATTTGTTGGTGGTATTAAATGCTTAATTGAGCCAAAAATTATGTAACACCTCGAAATATTGGTCCACGGAAACTATACATGGATCATCCTATATTGCCGAGCTGAGTCGATCTAGCTATGTATGACTGTCCGTCCGTCTTTCGATCTGTCCATGTTAATTTTTAATCACGCTACAGGTCGTAATTATGGCCCCATCCTCACGAAATTTAAAATGGAGGTAGGGTTAGGGTCAGAATATAAGCCTATTGTTTTTGGAGAGGATCACAATATATTTAAGGGTTAAAAGGGACATGAAGCCGGGAAATTTCCTGATTTTGCTGTTGCTATACAGCCCACAGTCATAAACCAATAGCGAAATTATGCATGGAGTTAGAGTTTAGGGCTGGAAAGAAGCCTACCAATTTGGATGGTAATTGGAGAATATTTAATGGGTAAAATAAACCATAACTTTCCAGGTAGAGATTCGGCTACTTTAATGGGCTGTAGCCAGAGATCATCTCGAGTGAGTTGGGTAGGTTTGGCTGTGCAATTAAAGAGGTGCAGCGTATTGTGCGGCCCTGTATCACACGCCAGACAGGCGCCACACACAGCTTCATCAATTCGTGCCGAATACAAATTGAGACGACTACGCCATCCTGAACGTAATTGCGCCAAAACTACCCTGGTTTGTCTGACGTTCTTCAGCTACAATGGATGGGGGTGGACTCCGAGGACGGCATTCATTTTATAATTGCTAATAGCATCTGCGACTGCATCGGTATGAATGCCACGCAGACCTGCCTGATAGGCTTCTTGATCTAGAGGCTCTCTCTTGTAGCGCTGGACCTCCCTCTCTAGATCATGTATGTCCTTCCTGACACGCCTGAGTGGGGGATATTTATCCACCATATGATGGTTGGGATGAGTCTCACGGTAACACCCAAGCAGGTACTGCAACGAAAGCATATGCTGACCTAAGGGAAGGACTTTCGCCTCCTCATGTAGATGGTCCACTGGTGTCATGAGAAAGCACCCTGCGGGTTCCCACAGTAGCGGGTTCTACGATGCGGATCGACCCAAAACAACAAGATCTCAGTTTCGGCCAGCGGCTGCCAACCCAGAATGTATGTACATGTACCGTGATACTGGTAGCGTAGCCGGACGTCAAGGCAGTGGATGGAAGAAAACAGCAACATCAGCAGAAATGGTTTAAAAAGTTAAGAAGCGACATTAATCAACCGTGGCATTAGAATAAATGCCAAATATTATCGCGAAAATATTCTGAAGGGTGTATTAATGCGTTGGGCTCGCAAACATTTCGGCCGCAGACCTTGGACATTCCAACAGGACCTAGCACCATCGCATTCAGCACGCGCCACCCAAGAATGGTTACAACGTAGGGCCCCTCGTTTCATTTCCAGCGCACAATGGCAACCAAAATCTCCGGATTCCAATCCGTTGGACAATTGTGTTTGGAGTATTTTGGAAAGCAAGGTTGGCATTAAAAAATACCAAAGTGTCGATCACTTCAAGCAAGCGCTTCGCCAGGAATGGGCCAAAATATCGCAGAGCAACATTCTCTCTGGTTGGCTATATGAAAACGTGGACATATGTTCCGCCATCGGAACTAGAACCCATTACGATCTAAAAATACAGAATATCCGGAGGCACCATTATGTGGGGGCTATACGAAAACCTGGACCTATGCATACTATGTTCAGCCACAGAAGCTAGAACCCAAAATATCGCAGAGCAACATTCTCTCCGGTTGGCTATATGAAAACGTGGACCTAATATGATATGTTCCGCCACCGGAACTAGAAACCATTACGATCTAAAAATACAGAATATCCGGAGGCACCATTATGTGGGGGCTATACGAAAACCTGGACCTATGCATACTATGTTCTGCCACAGAAGCTAGAACCCATTACGAATATCAAAACACCCAATATCGGGAGTTATGGTTATATGGGGGGCTATACCAAAACGTGGGCCTATATTTACTATGTTCCGCCACCAGAACTAGAGCCTATTACGATCTACAAATATCAATTTTTATGCCATCAATTCTGTTCCATTCGCGTAACAATCGATACCCTTTACTCAAAACTTCACGATCTTAGCTTCAAATATATTTCCAAATGGCAAAGGCGTGGAGTATATTTCTGAAAGCTAAGCATTGCTCAGAGTTGGATAAACATTATTTCCTTATCTAAGTTTCGTGTTTAAACTTTCTTCTACATGTTACCGAAATTTCATTGCATTTTTCGTATACTCAAATGAAATTGCATTACGTCACTGTTACAAATATTTCCGCTTTCATGATTATATGTGAGTATTTCAGAGAAATATGAAAGACGAAGGCGAAGAAGAAAAAATATAAATTATAGCTTTTTAAATGTGGCGGCGAGACGCGCATACAAAAACGATAACAACGCTCTACAAAAGACGAGCGAGAGAAAAAAAAAATAGAAAAACGAAGACCACAAATAATGACTTTATGAAATTTGTGGTGGAAGCGAAAAAAATACTCAAAAACAAAAAACGAATCAAAGCGTTTAGAACGCGTGCTGCTCATTTTCTAATGCCAATGACGCCTGCCGCCCCTCAACCCAAAAACCAAACCAACTGGCATTTTTTTTTTTTTTTTTTTTTTTGTTATTTTGTTGTTTGCAACATTTATGAATAGAAAAAAATCTATGATGGAGCAAAACGGAGATCATCATCTCCAATGAACGGCAAGGGATTTTTTTCCACATTTGTGGTTGGGCTGTGTGTGCTCCGCTCCCTCCATCCATCATTGAGAGGATATTTCATTGCGCCTCCAATAACTTGCGTACATTTGTTTCAGTTGTGGTCTAATTTGGAAATTATGTCGTAATTAAAATACAAAACAAAAACAATGTATTTTTGTTGTGGTTGTTGTTCTTGAAGGGATGTGAGAAATAAGGGGATTTATGATGCATGAACAATTTTGGAACAAAAAAAAAAAGAAGTTCCCATAAAATCCACCGGTGTGAAATTTAAGCAACGAATGTTGATGAAAGTGTTATAATATGCATCAGAATGAGGAGGGGTAATATAAAATATTGGATCCACAATTATTTCTTCTACGAATAAGTTAAAATTTTTGAATATTCTAGATCCAATTTCAATGTAATTCTCTGAAACAATTAACAAAACAATGAAAAAACGAGTAAAGAAAGACCTAAAGTCGGGCGGGGCCGACTTTATGATAACCTACACCACCTTGCTAATTTTGTAGAGCTCCACATAACATTTTTGGAGAATTCAATCATACACGCTATGATTATAATTGTAATTTAAAGTTCAAAGGACTAAATATGCCCAAGCATTTGTATCTTTTAAATTCGGACTTTGAAATCAGATAAAGATATATATGGGAGCTATATCCAAATCTGAACCGAACTCGATAAAATTTGGCAAAGATATTTCTGAGCTGTATTTGATATATTTCCCTGAATATCGTTGTTACGTAGTGCATATTTCGGCTGTTGGTAACAAATACAACAAATCGGATGAACAATATATATGGGGGCTATAGCTATATCTGAACCGATCTTCACCAAATTTGGCATACTAGCTTCTAGACTCAATTCGGTCGCATGTGCCAAATTCCATCCCATTTGGGCAAATATTAGAAGTTTGTTGTACAATAAAAGGTAAATCGGACGAAGTTATATATGGGAGCTATATCCAAATCTGAACCGATCTCGATAAAATTTTGCAAAGGTATTTCTGAGCTGCATTTGATATATTTCCCCAAATATTGTTGTTACAGAGTGCATATTACCGCTGCGGAGGACAAAAATAACAAATCGGATGAACAATATATATGAGAGCT
The DNA here is from genome assembly GCF_030504385.1 of Musca domestica. Lineage (NCBI taxonomy): Eukaryota > Metazoa > Arthropoda > Insecta > Diptera > Muscidae > Musca > Musca domestica. Next base: position 142,930 of record NW_026712254.1, read on the forward strand.
ATAGCTATATCTGAACTGATTTCGATCAAATTTGGCATACTTATTTTCAAGCCTATTTTAGTTGTTTGTGCAAAATTCCATACAATTCGGGCTGATATTACACTTTTGGTGCACCATAAAAGGAAAATCGGACGAAGATATATATATGGGAGCTATATCTAATTTTTTAGCGATTATCTCCAATTTCAATAGGGTTAGTCCTTGGGCCAAACAAATGTTGTTTGGAAAATTTCATCCCAATCAGATAATAAATGCGACCTGCATTTTGTTCACAAGAATACATGGACAGACAGACGGATTGACATGCATAAATCAACGCAGAAAATGATTCTATAGAGATCCTTAAAAGTAACTATGGGTCTATCTCGCTTCCTTCTCCATGTTACAAACAAATGCACAAAAACATAATACCCTTACCACTATGTGGTGTAGGGTATAATTATAATAAAAAATTGCAGCCAATTAAAAAAGTGGCTAAATTTGCCGGGCGGGCGAACCATTTGGAAGGAATTTGGACATTTTTTTAAAAAAAGTTAAAAAATACTGTTAGGAATCATGAAATATAGGGAGTTACTGTTATATAAGGGTCTATACGAAGACGTGAATCCGCGTAAGTTAGCCCTTGCAATATTCAAATACAAAACTTGAAAAAAGTCCTTTAGATAATGTCGCAAAAACATCAAAAGACCCAATATAGGGAGGTAACGTTATAGCTATTAGTACCCAAAAATCAACCAAATTTCGAATTTAGGGAGATACCGCTATATAAAGGCTATACAAGAACGTGGACCTTTTCCTACCATAGGCTGTAGTACCCATTAGGAACTCCAAACGCGAAATTTGAAACAATTCTGGTGAATATTGTCGCTAAAATCAGCCAAATACCGAATAAAAGCAGGTACCTCATATGGGGGCTTTACCAAAACGTGTAGCTATATAGCCCATTTCCATTATCAAAAGTCCCGAAGACCAAACACACATCTGAGTAAAATTTTATCAACCTACTTCAATTCGTCCATGATTTTCACAGACGGAAGAACAGACAGACACATGGACGGACATCGTTAAATCGACATATAATTTTATTCTGATCAAGAATATATATTCTTTTTAGGGTAAAAGTGTATATGTCGAGGGGTTACAAATGGAATGACAAGCTCAATATAACTTCCATACTATGGTGGAGGGTATAAAAAAGGGTTTTTATATCGACAATATCGGGTCAATGTCCTTCTGGTACCTCCCCCACAAAAGGTCAACATTTTAAATAGCCATAAAGCTCATAAAACTCGAAAGGAGCATCCGATAACTTTCAAACTAAACAAATCTCAATATTTTTTATCAACATGCACAAAATGGAATATATCGGACTACTCCTTCTGATACCTCCACCACAACGTTTAAACCGCATGAAATTCAAAATAAGAATGGTATCTTTTGCACACTTCATGCATTCCAATATGTTTTTATTGAAATAAGATCTGTTGTGAAGATGTTAGATATCGGCCCACACCTTCTGGTACCTCCCTCCAACCTCCTCTCATAGCTTGCGAAACAAGTCATCGATTCTTTTCAAACTTGGGATTTGTAAATATGGAATTTAACGGCACATCCCTAAAAAGGTTAGCATTTTCTTTAAATTCTTTACATCCCAATCTCTTTGGTAAATGTGCGATTCTTGTTGCACACATAACTTCATTTTGTCTACTTTCCGATATAATAAAGTTTCATATTTTTTATACCCTACACCACACTGTAATAATACCCTGATGTCTTTGTACATTTGTTTGTAACATGCATAAGGAAGCGAGATAGAGCCGTAGTTCCTTTTAATGATCTGCATAGAATCACATTCTGATTTCCGTCCATCCGTCTGTTCATGTATTTTTGTAAACAAAGTCAAAGTACAAGTCGCATTTATTGTCTAATCGAGATAAAATTTTGCACAAAATTCTTTTTAGGCCCAAGGACGAACCCTATAAAAATGACCTGAATTTTGATATATCCGACCGAATTCAAGAATTCAAGTGCATCGAATTCGGAGAAAATCGGTGCAGAAATGGCTATAGCTTCTATATATAGGTTTCATCCGATTTGATGTTTAAGTCCCTCACATTCGCAATATGCACCCCACAAGAATGATGGTTGGTATCAGATATCAAATACAACCCAGAAATACCTCTGCAAATTGTATCAAGATCAGATTTCGATATAGCTCCCATATAAATCTTCAACCAATTTCGGGTTAAATGGCCGAAATTTGTCCAAAAGTCCTGAATTTTGGTACATAAAACTTGGTGAAAATCGGTTCAGATATTGCTATAGGTGCCATATATACGTTTCATCCGATTTGGTGTTCGAGTCCCTCACATTCGCCCAAAAATACCTCCGCCAAATTTTATCAAGATCGATTTAGATTTGGATATAGCTCCCATAGATATCTTCAACCGATTTCGCGATAATTGTGCACCAAATGACCAATATGAGTTCAAATGGCCTGAATTTTGGCAAATCCGACCGAATTCTGTCTAGAACAAGTTCATCAAATTTGGATTAAAATGTCTCCGTCAAATTTAGTAAAAATCGATGAAGAAATGTTCATAGGTGGTACGATCTACTTCAAATAAATTCTGCTAAATATGCATTTGATGCATAGTGGGGTAGGGTATCATATAGTCGGACCACCCGACTTTTGACTTTTCCTTACTGGCTTTTTCATAGCATTTATAAAGTTTATCAATTAAACTCAATTTTCAATTGGCAAATCAAAAACCCGAGTTACCATCACAAGGCTTCATTCACAGCAACATCATTCATTACGAAGTATAGCAGATAATTGTTAATTACATAAAGAAAAAAAAACTACATATTTCAGTCGTGAAACTTACCTGATGCAAAGCTGTCAATCCATCAACATTGGCGGTATTTATGTCAGCACCCTGTTCGAGCAGTTTCAAAACCTCCTCTTTATCGCCGGCCAAACAGGCGGCCAAAAATATACAACCCGATGAGAATTTGATGCGGCTGCCGCGATCTGGCCGCGGTACGGGCGGCTGTTGATTTGTATCGGACTCTTCCCAGCGTTTGAGCTGTTCGGCACGTTTCATAACGGCCGAATTATTGCGTATATCTAAAGATGTCATCTTGGATCTTTAGCACGGCGATGATGGCGACGATGGTGATGCTGGTAATGCTGCTGCTGCTGCTGACGAGAATGAAGCTGATGGGGATGATGAATGTCTATGATGTGAATTTCGTTGATGGCTCTCGGTTGCTGATGATGTTGAAAATGGGATGGGGATTTTAACGCACTGCAATGTGGCGTTAATGTTGTTTGTTGTTCTTGTTATTGTTACTGTCGCAAACAATTTGTACAGTGCGACACAGTCTGGCGGGCGGGCGGGCTGACTGATAGGCTGGCTGGCGGTGCGTTATCCCCTTGGATAATAATTAAATATCAAGAGGCACGCAATAATGCACTTGCATTCACAGACACACACACGCTCATACACGCACGCAGGCACACACACACACAGGGAGTGTAAAACAAATTAACACTATGTGCGAGATTTGCCAAAAGGCGGGTTGGCTGACAGGTCGGTTAGTTGCTTGATGTTTTGGTTGTAAAATTCCTTTTCTTTTATTATTTTTTTTTTTTGATTTTGTTTATTGGGTCACTTCTTTTCAATGAATATTAATATTATTATTATTATTACTACTGTTTTTTGGTCACAATAACAATTTGTCACTAAAATTTCTTTCAATTACACGCTATTCTTTCTTTTCTTTCTTTTGTGTGGATTTATAATTTTTTATTCTTGTATCTTTTGTTTTCTTTTGCCGTTTCTTCTTTCCTCACTGCAAAGGAAAAAATAAAATGAATATAAATGAAATATTTTTTTTTTGAAAACATATGGCCATATTTCATTATCATTATGAAATTAAAATTCAAAAAAAAAATAGATAAATTGTTTCTTTCTTTTTTCCTTTTGTTTGTCGATTTAACACAGCCGCACAAAATTAATTTTGACAGTTGGCTCCGTCGCTATTTTTTTTATTTCAGAATCCATTTTCAATGTTTTCCTTATTATTTTTGTTTATTTTGTTTTTGAAATTTATCTATTTAACCGCTATGCTCAATTCAAATAATTCTCACTGCTCTCTTTCTCTCTTTCTCCCTTTCTTGTCTCTCAGTCTCTTTTTACTGGAAATATATTATTTCGATGTTGCCAGATTAAAAGAAAAAGCTATCAGCCTTTGACATTTGACAATATTCTGACCAAAATAGCAATCAATGGAAAATACAATATGAAAGGGAATATATGAATATTTTAATCGAAAATTAAAAGGACAAAAAAAGCATCGAATGAAAATTTGTAATTTTTAATATTGTACCTTCCACCATACTTTAAGTTTGTCATTTCATTTTAGCTCCTCTAAAGAAGTATTTTAGACTTCACAAAGTATATATATTGTTGATCAGCATAATAATTTAATGCAACGATCTAGCTATGTTCGTTGGTCTGTATGTCTGTCTGTGGAACGATACACCCCGATTTTACATATTTTTATGGCATTTCAGTCAAACTTGGCGACCGAATTTGATGTAAAAGGCATTTTGTGTTCCCAACGAACAAAAAACATTCTTGCAAAGAACTGTCCATACCTCCCGATACACTATATTGTACACATTTTAAACTGATTTTTCTCAAAGTTGGAAACTAGGAATTGCGATTGGTCCCACCATCCCCGGCTGATTATAATCATCGATGCAGATCCACGTTTTTGGTATTTATGTGACTTTAGATACATTTTTCAAAGGATTTTTTCTCAAAGCATGTGGGGTATTGGGCCATACCGTCGCTGATTACTAATTGTCTATGCAAACCTACGTTTTCTTTTCTGCTGCTTTTTTTAATTTTTACAGCTACATTATTCAATGTTTTTATACCTTTATAGTGGTAAGGGCATTGTCTTATGTCTTTGTGCATTTATTTGTACTTGGAGAACGAAGTCATATAGACCCATAGTTACTTTTGAATCACTTTCTGAGTCAATTAATGCATGTCAATCAATCCGTTTGTCCGTCCGTCTGTCCATGTATTTATGTGAACAAAAAGCAGTTCGCATTTATTATTCGATTGAGATATTTTCCAAACAATATTTGTTTGACCCAATGACGAACCCTATTGAAATTGGTGAGAATCGGTTGGAATTTATATATAGCTCCCACATATATATCTTCAACCGATTTTGGGTTAATTGTGGCCAAATGGACAATATCAGTCCAAATATCCTGAATTTTGGCACATCCGACCAAATTAAGTCTAGAGGCAAGTACATTAATATATAGCTAAAGCTCCCATATATATGTTTCATCCGATTTTGTGTTTAAGTCCATCACATTCATACTATGCATTCGACAACAACGATATTTGGTACCAGATATCTTGAGAAGCTCAAGAATACCTCTGCCAAATTTTATCGAGATCGGGTCAGCTTTGGATATAGCTCCCATATTTCTTCAACCAATTTCGGGTTAATCGTGGACCAAATTTCCATCCAAATGACCTGAAATTTGGCACATCCGACCGAATTCAGTCTAGAAGCCAGTACACCCAATTTGGAGAAAATATGTTCAGACAAGGCTATAGTCGCCGAAATAAGGCAAATATTTCAAATAAAACCGTACATAAGTTTATTTACATGAGGAGTCATATTTTCAGTCAGCATTATTACTTTATGCAGTTTCAAGAAAAAATTGAAGTGTAAACATCTGGCAACGCTGACACATATATTTCGCCAAAAAAATAGGAGAATGAGAGATCACACAGAAAGTAAACATTGAGCAGCATGAATTTTCTTTTTCTTATAAGCTTTTCAAAATAACACTTCTTATTGGGAGGTTGTTCTTGTTCTCTCAACTCTACTCATTTTCTATCCCACTTTGGGAATTTTTGTTTTCTCTCCCTATCTCCCGCTCTTCAACGTATGTATTTTTTTTATATCGATTCTTTTGCACTTTTTTAATCCGTTTTTGGTATTGATCTCCTTGGATTTTTCCTCCTCAGTTGTGTTGTGTTGCTGTGGTTGGGTGTATTTTTTTTTTTTCATTTTATTTTTCAACTTTTCACTTCACTGCATTTTTCTATTGTATTTGAAAATTGATATATTTATTAGTGGAAGAAAATTGAAAATTGCAAACAAACAATAAATAAATAATCTCATTATAAAATCAGATAAAGATATTTTTTCTTAATATTTGCAAAAAATTTAAATTAATTTTGGTTAATTTTTTCACAATTATCATCACTCAACATTTCTGATTCCACTGACCATCTTAAAACAAAAACACAAAGAAAAATACAACACCAAGAACAAAAAAAAAAATATCTCTTATAAGAAATTTTCAAAATGAAAAATTTTAGACAAAAATTTTTTTCAAGTCATCGAGAAAACGCGACGCACACAACAACAATGTAGCCTTTTTCTTTTGCAATGGAAAACCCGACCGACATACGTTTGTGCGGCTAGCTGGGTTAGACTGACTGATTGGGTTGGTTGGTTGGCTGGCTCGCTGACTGGCCGTTGGAATTGATCTAAAAAGCGCAATTTTCCCCCTCTTTTAGAGCAGCAAGAAAGAAAACAAAAATGAGCTACACAAAATACGCACAACAACAGCCAATGAATGTTATGGTTGGTTGTTGTAGGCCCCAAAACGTAACGAAAGCGTTTCGATGAAAATCATTTGGTTGTTTGTTTTTTTTCTCAAAGCAGAGAAATAAAGCTTCATCTCTTTTGCTGCGCTCTCAACGGTTCTATACTCTTCTATAGAATTCTAGTTGCTATTCTCTCTCGTCTCGTCTAAGATTAGGGTTGCCATGGTATTAAAATCACACACATTGAGATGGAGTCGAGCTAGACCCATAGCTACTTTCGATAAACTCCATAGAAACTTTAATGGATTTATACAAGGTGCAGCAAAAATAATCCTCCTATCCGAAAATGCTATACATTTTACGATTTGCCCCTAATGCGATATACACGTTAATAAACAATGTTACGCTACACTGCTTAAGAACATGGAATATTGGTGACTATTTTTTTGACCAACAATTGGTCGGTGACTTTGGCACAACGTGAATTTCGTCGCAGATTTCCTGGCCGTTCAATGCCTACTGGTGAGACACTGCGACGTTTAACCGCTTGCCTCGAAGAGACTGACACAACAAAAGATGAAGCCAGGCGTGGCAGAGAATACTGCTACTGCGTCTAAATATACCATCCTTAAAACATAATAACATCCATCTTAGCGGGTGCATAAATAAGCAAAATTTATGCCACGTACAGGGTGAGATAAAAAAACTGCATCAAAGTCAAATGCCATAATTTTTACATTTTTTTAATTGTATTGAATAAAAGCAAAAAATTTCGGAAATAGCATCCAATTTTAATATAAGTTTAGATTTGTTCGAATTGGTCGCCTTTGGCACAAATTATGGCCTTCAAACGGCCAACGAAACCGTCACACGCTGCCCGAATGCTGCTCTACGGTATTTTGGCCCATTCCTGGGGAAGCTCTTGCTTGAGAAACTTTTTTAGAGCCAACCTTGCATTCCAGAATATTTTCGCGGTAATATTCGACATTTATTCTGATGCCACGGTTGATTAATACGAGCGGAGAGCGACCATCGGCTGTTATGGCGGCGCACACCATCACCATGGCCGGCGCTTGAGATCTGGTGGCCAACCGAAGGTGCACATTTTCAGCTGACCTCTTTGGCAAGTAAACACGATAATTTTGCTTGTTTACAAACTGCTGGACAAATAATGTTTTCTCATCGGAGAAAACAAAATTCGGCAGTACACAACTTTTGGCCAAGCGAAGCAACTTTTTAGCAGCTATGAGTCTATTTTCCTTCTGTTGCGGTGTAAGTTCTTACACTTTTTGTAATTTCAATGGCCTTACACCGAGCTCATTTTTAAGTATTTGCCGAATGTAATATGTTCAGAAACAAGCCATTTTTCGGCCACTGTGGCGTGGGTTTCGATCAAGTCAGGAATAACTTTTCTCTGGAAAGTTCTCACCAAAATGCTTTTTACGCTTGTCAATGCTTTAATGAGTTGTCACTTAAATAATTTTAACAGCTGTCAGACGAATGGCTTAGAAATGACAGCAGTATGAAGTTGGTTGCAGTTTTTTCATCTCACCCAGAAGCAAAATTCAAATCTGAACTAAAATTGGCAAAGATATTTCTGAGATGTAGCTGATATTTTTCGCCGAATATCATTGTTATGGAGTGCATATTACGGCTGTGGAGGAAAAATTTAATAAATCGGATGAAGAATATACATGGAAGATATAGCTTATCTGAAGCGATTTCCACCAAATTTGACACACTTCCACCAATTTGGCCAAATATTGCACGTTTGGTGCACAATAAGAAGCTAATCGGACGAAGATATATATGAGAGCTATATGTTGTAATTTTGACCGATTATCTCCAATTTAAATAGAGTTCGTCTGTGGGCGCAACCAACGATTAGGGTAAACTATTATCTCGATCAGGCATTAAATGCGACCTGTATATTCTTTACAAAAATACATGTAATACATGCTTGGAACCCTGTTCCAACTGTCCGTCCGGCAATGTCTTTTCAATGTAGACATGATCGTTATACGTGGATTTTAAAGAATAATTTTACTATTTCCTTTTTGTCTGAAATTTTGTTGATAATTAATCGTAGGTTCTTTATTGCGTTTTCAAAAATACCAACTCTATGACAAAATTTCTTAAATCCGTTTTTTTAGGAATAGTGTAATTGCGTGCTCATTTCCCATCTTTTTAAATCTTTTAAGATTCAGGCTATTATATATGCATACAGGTTTGCCCATATTCGACGGATCTTTGGGCCCTTTGGGCCCATTCCAATCGACGAGGCTTGTTCGCAGGCAACATTCTTTGCGTCAATTGAATTTTGTACGGGAACAAATGCAAATCAATGCGAATAATCCGTTGGAAAGTGGACCGAGCCATGCCCAACTTCTGAGAACGTCGTTTTTGGGATGTTCTTGGGGACCTCTGAACACTGGCTCGTACGGCAGCGATATTCTCGGCCGATCGCCTTGATCGACTTTTATATGGCCTCTTCGGATTAGAAAGAGCCTTACCAGTCGAAAATTTTTCATATAAACGCTTAATGGTGTTCTTAGAAGGCGCACTTCCCACATTTTTTAATGTTTTAAAAGCACGTTGAGTTTTCTCAATTGACTTCTTCTGTTGAATGTAAATTTCAACTATTTCAGAGCGCTCGCGTGGCGTGTATTGGTTCATGGTAAAAATCTGCTTGGACTGACGCTTCAAACGCGGTATGTCATTAAGCGATGTGACATCTTTGTCAAAAGTTATGTCGTTGCCAGATGGGTCCGTCGAATATGGCCAACCCTGTATATCTTTTGGAATGATTTTCCTTCATTAATGCAATCTTTTTCTTTTATGAATTTTTTTCCTTGGGTACAATTTTGAGATATTTTGCATGTGTATGCAAGCGTAGATTTATTACAAGCATAATTCCCGATATAATGCTGAACACAGTTGCAAATTATGGTATAGCCCCCATATTTGGGTTGGGTCAGTTCAATGATTTACACGGTTCAGTTTTTGTAATGGTTTTTCAGACCTCTCGAACTGTGGTTTTGATTTTCATGGTTGGTTCAGTGTTATTTGTAAATACATTTCAAAATTTTACATATCCCAAAATTTGGCGGCTCAAGTGGTTGAATTAATAAGACCCAAATTGAAATACAGCTTTCGTTCGGCTCAAGTTTTATTTTTCTTGACAGTGGTTTGGTTCACGCTTCGGTTCAAAACGATACCGAACCGTTTTGCAGCCCTTCACATTACAAGATGCTGCCTTCCCTAAACCTAAACCTATATTTGGAGGCATTGCAAGAAAAAAAAAAACATTGAAGTCCATTAGCTATACCGACCATAATAGTATTTCTCAAACCAACCAAAAGTAGTGCTGGCAACTCTTTCTGAATCTAGAAGTTTTCTCATTGTCATCTCATTTCATAATAACAGCGGTGCTCAAAACCGTGTTCTAGAACATGAAGAGAAAAAAGAGATAATTTAAGAGAAAATTAAAATTCTGTTTTTCTTTATATTTTACGGTTCTATTTAATTGTTTTTAAACACGAATGTTTGCCAAAATAATTTATAAAACAAATGAATAAAAAATATTTGTATAAGTAATGAATTAACACTGTTTTGTTCTTGATTTAAATAAACAAAGAGAAATTTGACTTAAAAGAGATATTTCTTTTTGAGCACCGCTGTAATAACAACAATGAGAGAGAAGAGAGAACATTTTCATTTTCCAAAAGCCCAGCATAGTAAGTGAGAAGAACGAAATAAGAAAAGAAAACAAATTGAAAATCGAGAGCAAATAACATTTCAATGTTCAAAACAGCCGATAAAGAAGAAAACTATGGGGAACAAAATGGTTAAATGCAAACAAACACAGGAAAGAAAGTCTCCAATACAATTGAAATTAAACGAAACGACAAAGCAACGTAAGGATGGACGGACAAATGGGGATGGCGATGGCATGGGGATAAAACATAATCACAAATAATAGATGAGAGCGAAAATGAATGGTTGCGCGATCGATCGGTAGCACGGACCCGATCCGACCGGGCCGGGACCGATCGACCAACCGACCGACACACCGCAACTGTTTGGGAATTTCTGAGCGGAAGAGGGGGAGAGTGCCTATGAATATCGAATTTTTTCAAACATGATCGATTACAAATAACAAACGTTAAGTATGTGCAAGAATTTCAGTTGGTGGCAAATATAATTGGGTCTGGCTAGCAAGTGTTCACATTTAGAAATGGGCGATTGTGTGTGTGCGTGTGTGTTTGGTGTTTATTGCTGAACATTTTCAAAAGATATTGAATTGTATATGCTTTTTTTCGAAGAGAAGAAAAAGTTGCATAAAACTTTTGTTCTGTTAATTACTTGGAAGAAGAATGTCCATTGAGTTCAAGAATGTTGGGCAAGTAGATGCACAGGAATTTGATTGTAATTTCAAAGATATTAGTTGTCAATGCGCAAAGGTGGTAGGGTGTTATTTAGAGTTCAGATTATGTCCCATGTTCAAATAATTTTGAAATCTGATTTGGCATACGTATTTTGATTTTGTGTAAAAGAAAAGGTTGTCCAGACATTGATATTATTTCTGAAAATGGAATATATTTTACTCCAAGTTTAGGTACAGCCCTATACAACGCTACCTTCTGATTTTCGTTATTTTAGACGTCTCTGTCCAACCAAATCGGCTGTAACTTGACATTTCCTGTAATTTGTGATTAGATTTAATCTTCAACTAAATTATTCAACGTAAGTCATATTTTTATATTCTCAGCCTTATGGCAGCTACATAGGGTATATAAGGCCAAAATGTGCCCCATCGAAATAAAGGTTTTAGACCTTAGGTCTCTTTAAACGAAAAACATTTTGGGACATTTTGAGTCGACACTGCCATACCCCAGGAAATCTCTCGAAATGTGGAAATAGAATTGAATTTTAGAAGTGGTTGGTTTCAATCTAATGGGAACCCTAAAATGTTACAGCCAATCCGTTGGCTGTTTCTTCATCCTCATATAGACCGGTTCCCAAGCTCCAGCTTTTACGATGAGAATCCACTTGAAGCAGCTGACATAATGGCTCATCGGTATCGCCTTAACTGTGGTCTAGTAAAAACTATCGGATTTTTAGAGGTAGGTATTTGTAACTTTAATACGGAAAATTATTTTATTTTTGAGGGACGTGACCTGATACCCAAACTATATAACCTTTTAAAAATGCATGGATATGGGCAATTATTTTTCTTGGATCTTTGATCTTGGATCTTTGATCTTGGATCTTTGATCTTGGATCTTTAATCCCCTGTCCAGTTGAATGATGCTTTTAATCCTAAGTCCTTGCCGAAACCCTGCTATTGCACAAAGTATTACATTTAGATAATTTTTTGTTCGGGAAGCCGGTATAGGACATTTGCACCGAACAAAATTGCACGTCCTGACGGATGGCTGTCTATTTAATAATAGTATCACATTTAGAAAAACATTTTTCGAAGTCCGTCATCTAAAAAAAGTATTAAATTTGAAAAACATTGGTTTGCGTAGCGCATATTGGCCATATTCATAGAAGTCTCAAGCCCAGACCAAAGACCAGCTACTTAAAAAAGTATCAAATTTAGAAAAAAAATTGGATAGGGCAGCGCGTAATAGAAACCCTGATTTTGAGTCCCTTCTCAACTTTGTGGGGGTTTATAAAAAATCCGGGTCCAAACCGTGAGCACTTCTTAGATAGATATTTTCATTAGCTATAAAATGATTCATTGGTCTTGGATTCGGACTTTCGGGTTAAATATAAGATATCGGGGCACAAATATCTACCACTAAAAAATAAAAAAAACAATTGATTGTAACCAAACTAGAATTGTTCCGTCAATAGGTAGATCGTTCGACTGGGAACCACCCCGAGGTTAATTCAGCAAGCCATTTAATTTCCCATTAAATTGCTATATCCTGGAACCAACAAAACTAAATGAATTTACAAACGTATTTTTAAGAGGGCTTTCTTGAAATCAGAAATGGATCTCGATATGATGGCACTTGACTTAATCGCACTTGATCATTGTCATATTAGGTCTCTGATTGCAAGAACTTCCGCTTGAACAGGCCAGAACCTTCATCCATTTTGGAACTGTCTGTGTAGATAGACAGAAAATTCACCACTCAACCAATCATATAAGGCTTCTGCGATATACATCTAATGTAGAATGAGAACAAAATTCAGTAGCGAATACTTTACAAGAAGATAATTTCCTTCCTTGGTATCCTCAGCAAAGGCATCGTGGGCAATATTGAACCACAACAAAATTGGTACCAGGCACGTGTCATTTGTGGACGCTATGCCACACTTTTTGAGGGCGACAATTACATGTTTGGAGAGCAGTCACCCATGAAAGATTAGAAAATGAATTCGGAGTCCTGAAACTTTTTAACTGCAACCTTGATTGCAAGACTATGGTGTCAATGTTAAACTCCTATCTCTAGAAAAATCCACTTCACATCAATGGCCATACAGCTAACAACACTGTGGTGATGAATGTGAAACTCGATGTTCAGATCTATGAGCAAATTATTACCGAATTTCGGTAATCGGCCTTTGGGTTTTTATGGATTTTGATAAAAGCCTTATTTACACCGAACATGATTTTATAAAAAGTGTTTCAATTGTCAATTCCTTGGATTATACATCAAAACTAATGACCGATTTCGCAAAAACGTGTAATTCGGGGGCTTATTTTCTGTTGAAATAAGGTTTGCCATGGGTGGCAACGCCTACCACTAGAATAAATTTGTAAAAATCAGATATAAGTTAGTTTGTTTCAGTAAATATTGTTGCCTATATATTTTTTTCTTTTAATAACTCATAACTAATACTTGGTTTTTAAAAGCTGTATTCAGTTCTTCGAACCCCTCTTTAGTAATAATTTTAGTAATAGGGACACACATAATGTATATATTTAACCAACTTTTTTCAATTTTAAGTCATTTAGAAATAACTCCACAACCAGCAAACCTTATTTTACTACATTGTTACACTTTGTTTCCATCTCTGATCGCAGTGACTATGAATGACAATGGCAACCCTATCGAATTTGACAGATCTCCACACAAAACTGACATTACATTTGTTAACATTATTCTTTACCAAATTTCACTGGAATATTGTGCAAATTATAACTTTTGATATGAAAACACGATTAAATATTATTAATCAGTAATAATTTAATGGTTCCATTTAATTTTATGAAAAGAAACACTACACAAAAGAATGCAAATTGCATCACATTAAATCGCACTCTCTCTTGAATTATTTTATTCGCTCTCTTTCTTCTCACCGCGAACAACGGCATTTGACATGAATTAAATTAGCCGCTGGCTGGCTGCATGCAACTCTCAAAGTATTCCACCAAAAATATGACAGATATATTTTCACTAATTTTATGCACTTTTTAGAAACAAATTCAACAATATAATTTAACTTAATTTAATTTGCACTCTTTGTTAAGTGCTCAACAACAAAATGTTTATTTGCACTTTTTTTGGCCAGCACAATTCAAAAAGGCCAACTACACCAATCAACAAAATCTTTTGCAGCAAAACTTTAATAGATTTACAAAAGGCAGAAAGAAAAACAACAAAAATAGCACAAAACACAACCCAATAACGACGACGAAGACGTCGTCGTCACCGTCTTCGTTGTCTATACAACACAACACCGATTTTATTCTTATTTATGTTGGCCTATATAGTTCCGTTGTATTTTCTATAAGGGGGGTTTTGCTGCCGTTTTTCCCGAATTGTTTGACCGACTACCGCCGATGGGAGGGAGAAAGGGAGGTGGAGCCGCAACACCATACGCAGTCTACTAGTACATTACAGGAAAGAAAAAACTTCTACTCTTTGTGTAATAGTATTTGCTGGTTGGTGCTCTTCTTTGCTTCTTCGTATGTATTTCACTACAGAATCTGATGGCTGACTGCCTGACAGCTTGATTTTCTATGGAGGTTTGGGTTTTTTCTTTTTTGCATTCTGTGTTGTGTAAAAATTGATTGCCATTAATTTTTCTTTCACTTGAAATTCTTTCGGATTGCATTTGTTTCGAAAATTGTTACATTTTCCATGGCATACTTTCCACATAGGTACCTACTAAATAGCAATTTTTCTATTCTTACTTTTGCGTAATTCTTCACATTCACTTGAAAATTTTCTTTTAATTTGTTGTGGGGAAATGTTATCTTGGCTTTTTTGGGATGAATTCTCAGACAATTATTTCGTCGTTTTCTTTTTATGCACTCAACAACTCACTCGCTACACACAAACACAGATACACTTTTTTGTGGCAGACAGTAGAAAACTAAAATCTTGTTGTATTTTCTATTTATACACATGGAATTTTCTTTTGTTGCTGTTTCGTTTATTTGATCACCGAAATTCCGCAAAATAGTAAAATTACGAATATTAAACGCGTTACCGAATAAATATCACTTATTTTTCTATGAAAAATAAAGCACAAAAATATGTTGACTGTTGCTCGGATTTAAAGAACGAAGTCGTTTGAGGGACTGTAATTGACGCCGTAAACGACACGGTTGCTTTTCTTTGCAATAGGAATGTATAGATCGAT
Source organism: Musca domestica (assembly GCF_030504385.1). Lineage (NCBI taxonomy): Eukaryota > Metazoa > Arthropoda > Insecta > Diptera > Muscidae > Musca > Musca domestica. Next base: position 158,199 of record NW_026712254.1, read on the forward strand.
TTTCGATAAATGGTCTTTTTTGTGCGAGAACTGCGGAGATAAATCGATTTTTTTCTTGGTAGTTAAATATTATTTTTGAGAAAATGCATATGTGCAAGAATGCAAAAAATTTTACTAACATACATATTTTTCCTTTTTGATGTCGAAAAAAATGTGAAAACTAGTACATTCTTCCTGATTCTGGAACAGAATAAATAAACTTGTCGTAAAAAGGCATTCATTTGACAAAAACACACGGAAATGGTTAATAAAATTGTTAGAACATATGTAATTCCGTATAATTCCGTCTGATAGAAACTTCCCAGTTACAAATGTCTTCATAATTGTTAAATATGAAGGTCGATTTTTTCAGTTATAATATTTGCGTTTTGTTTCAATGTAAAATTCTTCAGTTGGTCAATAAATTAACCATGATTTATCTTACAGTACGTTTATATATATGAGGGTTAACCCACTGGATTTGGATTTAAATTGTCATATCCATTACTTTTACTTCAAATAAATCCTCTCAAAGTAGATTAACCGTACAAAAAGTTCTAACGTAAACATGGCATAACAATCGAAATACTGGCAAATCATTGCATTTTATTATTAAAATACGTGCTCTGTTAAAAAGTTTATGGCGCGCTACCTCTAATTTTTGCTCAGCGTCTATTAGGGCTGTTGTGACTAAAATTCACACTAAATTCTCATTGTTGGATATTACACCGCCAATACGCTTACGTATGGTACGAACTGAAGAAAATATCGCATATGTATCGGCCTGTTTTAATGATGGCCATCAACTATCGATTCATTGCCATTAGCAGCAATTGGGTCTCTATTATTTAACAACGTTGAATACTGTCTGAGTGTTCCAAAAATACAGTTGGTTCAAGAATTTAAACCGAAGGAGCTACGGCATCGCTGAATTTTTGATGAATGGGTTCTTGGAAAGTTGCCCGAGGATCCACTTTTTATTTAAAAAATGTGGTCAGAGACGAAGCTCGTTTTTGGCTCAATGAGTACGTAAATAATAAGAATTGTGGATTTTGGAGTGAAGATCAGCCAGAAGCATTGCAAAAGTTACCAATGCATCCAGAAAAATTCACAGTTTACTGCGGTTTATGCTGTGAGTTGTAACGTAACTGGGAATTGCGGACGCGCATTGAAGATATTCGCCAGTTTTGCCATGGATTTGAAAATCAAACTGTTTAGATCTAATTTTTTGAAAGAAAACCAAGACATTCAATTCATTTTTCACGCTATTAAACTCATTTTAAAAATCGAATAAATGAAAAAAAAAATATTGCATGCAAATTTGACAGGAAGTGGACATGGCCTCAGTGGTGTATTTCTGTAGTTTTGTGAAGCTATTCTACCTCCTTATTGTACCAAGGGCCGTACTATTAATTCAAATACATTTTTCATGCATTTTTACGAATTTCATGTGTTTTTATTTTATGTCATTTTCTTAACTTTCTCTTTGCACTTAAAAAAGGTGTAATTAAATATAATTCAACAATAATCCATTTTTTGTATTTTATGTAAATACTTTGTCATATAACGACATATAAACAGCTTACCTTTTTAACTATACCACTCATATATATCACCGATTATTCTTCTGATAGTTTACACATATCTATCGAAAATCTCTAAATAATGTCGTTCTTAAACGTTTTTTTTTTTTTAATGTTAACATGCCTCTGTCGCATGTACATGTAACATAATATGTCAAATTCAGTTGTGTATGAAATTTTGACATTACAAGCCAATATTTACATTTCTTTCAAAGTTAGTCTACCTTGTCTTCATTGTACGGCGGTATGGGTAAACTTTACAAAACCAAATCAGTTGTTTTGCTAATTTGACAACTTGTTGCATTAATTGATAGTAATTTTAACATTACAATCCATACAGGCAGGCCTTTATACTTGCGACATTTTCCAACTTAGTCTAAAGGGCTAAGTACATAAGAAGCTTGAAGTCATGGCACGGCCTAGTTTGTGACATTTCACAAAGGAATTACGGAGCCGCACTAAAATCCTGCCGTCGTTTTTCATTATAATTTGGCATTAATATGCCTAGCCATGACTTCAAGCTTTTTATGTATTTGCAGCCTTACTTGTATTCATTGTACCATGCATGAATTTTCAATTTTTAAAAAGTATTTTCTCTAGTTTTTACAGTTTCAAGTATTTGAGTCTTTTATCCAACAGTAGGCAACAAAAACATGACTTGCATTGCATAAATTGCCACACGCGGCAGCTTAAGGTGTAATATTGTTTCCTTTACCGATAGATGTCACCGCTATAGTTTGTAGTGTTAGGTTTTTACACCGTTATCGTTACATGGCATTCATGCAAGGATGATATCTAGAAGGAGCTTTTTTAAGAGCACTTTTAAAGCGCCATGACAAGGGGACGCTTTTACAGAAGATAACATCTAAGTGCATTTTGCTGTAGAACATGTTGTTTTTTCAATGTTATCATGTTTTGTTTGTTTTGTTTTCACCTGCATGTGTGTATGTAAGTGTACCTTTGACAACTGCCTCGTATGAATGTCTTGCCAGAGGCGTTGTTCAAGTTTTATCTATTTTAAATAGTATTTATCATCATCATTATTTGAAAGAAATTAAATGTATGTGGTTATATGACAATATGAAAGAACAAATTCAAAGAAGGAAAAAATTATATGTCCAATGAAAAATTATTAAAAATAAATAGATTTCATTTCAATTGTTGGCATTTATTTCGGATATTGTAGTAAATTTGTCATTTTCCCTTTATGATATCAAAAAAATTGCCAAAATAGTAGATTCCTGCTGGTTCTGGAACAGAGCAATAGTATGTTGTCGACTTAATTGAAATAAGGGGTCTGCAGTGAGATTCTGTTATGCTCTGATCCAGTACCTGCAAAAATTTACTTGTTTTGCAAATTTCTTCGAATCATAAAGGGAAAATCGGTTATTGTAGTAAAAACTTTTACATTTTTGCAGTTCAGGAACACACCATTATTAATTTTATATCCTCCACCATATCATGGAAGGTAATTTAAGTTTGTCATTCCGTGTGTAACACCTCGAAATATACATTTTAGACCTCACAATATATACTTATATATCAGCATAAAATTCTATGTGATGTGCGTTCGTCTGTCCGTCTGTGGAAATCACTCTAGCTTCCGAACGAAATGAAGTAGGTTGATAAAATTTTACTCAAATGTATATTATGTCTGCAGGATTTTTGGTATTGGGCCAAGTAGGTCCACGTTTTGGTATAGCCCCCATATAATGGTACCTGCCTATTTTCGGTATTTTGGCGATTTAAGCGAAATTATTCACCGAGAAATGCTTAAATTTTGGTATTTGAAGTTCGTAATGGATACCTTAGCCTATGACAGAAAATTGTCTGTGCAGGTCCAAGTCTTCGTATAGCCCTGACAATTTTCCGTCATAGGCTGTAGTATCCATGACGAACTTCAAATACCCAATTTGAAACAATTCCTCTCAATAATGTCACTAAAATCATCAAAATACCGAATATCGGGAGTTACCGTTATATGGGGGCTTTACGAAGACGTGGACCTGCACAGAACATTTTCTGTCATAGACTGTAGTATTCATTACGAACATCAAATACCAAATTTGAAACATTTCCGGTGAATTATGTAGCTAAAATCATCGAAATACCGAATGTAGGGAGGTACCGGTATATGGCGGCTATACGAAGCTCTACTTCAAATAATATGGGCTGTATCGTGATTTCAACAGACAGAAAGACGGACACCGACTTAGAATTTTATGCGGATCATGAATATATATACTTTATGGGGTTTACGACGAATATTTATGGGTATTACAAACGGAATGACCAAGTTAATATGCCCTTCATTTTAAGGTGGAGGGTATAAAAAGGGGTCTTTAGGGGTCATGTATGCAGATCGTAATGATTCCCTTTTTTCGATGCATGTCAAGCAACTACCACCCTGTATGCAACACTTAAGAGTTCTCTATGCTTGGCTGCCCATCCAATAATGGGTAAAAAAAAACAATTGTTGTAATTGTATTCTCTCGTTCCGGCCTTTTATATTCTCACTCTCTTTCCCCAACATCATTCACCTCTCAGCAAACAACCCACCCCATAATTTGTGAAAAAGAGACTCCACACCGCACACAACATGAATGTATGAATGGCATACGCTCTAGATAATAATTACGTATTAGCAACAACATCAACGACAACACCACACACACAAACTTTTCATAGCCATCGACGAAAGCATTGGATTCATTCAACAAACATTGAACGAAAAACAAAACAAAACATTTTGCCAAAGCTAAAACATGCTGATGATGACAAAAGCATCAGTGTGAATTCTATTTCTACCCACCATTCGGAAGAGCCGCTGAGACGGGGTGGCGGCATGCGAGACTAGATAACGAATGCTAAAACTTGCAACAGCCTCCGTAGATTGCAATGCGAAAAACTCAAACCAAATTGTTGGTAACAGCGCTGGGTAGCGGTAATGTCGAACTAATAAACTGTCAAAGCGTAGCTACAACGAAAAACAATTTTTTTCTGTGAAAAGATAAACGAAATGTTAGTGACAAATTAAAAAAGGAAAGAAACAAACAAAATAAAAAGCGATAATAAAGAAAAAAAAAATAATGATAAAGGGGTTGAAAAAATTGTGCAAAAGTGCGTAATAAAAATTGAATTCAAATCCATGCCTAAATACTCCAAATAGTGTGTGTGATGTGTTAAAAAAAGAATATTGAATAAATTCTTTCGTTTTCTTTGGGATATAAAATTCAGCTGTTCACCATGATTACGGTAAGTGAGACAGACAATCGGTATTTTCATAATCTTTTAGAATTTCGTAAATGCACACATATTTAAATGCCTACATAGTAGATATGTATGTGTGTGGTGTTTGTTTCCACTGATGCACTTAGTCATGCCATCGCATGTCCTTTTGCTTTTTTTTTTTGACTCCACACATACTATGCCTCTGTGCTATATGGCTTAGTACGCCTGATCAACGTCATAGTAAGATAGTATATATTGTAAATTATAGTATATACTTTTTATGGAGTTATTATGCGTTTGTCTGTATTTCTATTCCCATACATTCACCCTTGTGCCGCTTGTATGCAAGAGCAGCACAATTTCCGGTTTTTGTTGTGTTCACCATTGCCGCCACCATGATGATGGGGAATCCTTGTTCGTATATTATGAATTAAGCGAACAAAACAAAAGAAAACAATGCTTAAACCAGGGTTCGGAAATCACAACATATCAATTTCAAGCAGAGACGCATAAAAAAGGCGTTGTAAAGGGGTCGTGCCGTCTGCACATGTTTTACACATCAAATGTTAACGTTTCATATATCGTGTGATATACAGAGACTCCATTTCAGTTGTGAAATACATGAGTAGAGTACATTCAAATTTAAATTTTTCGATCACTGCGTGATATATTATCATCTCAAAAACCTATGCCCTGAAGCCAGAATCTAAAGTGGGATTTTTTTATGAGCTATAGGAAAGTTAAAAAAAACAGGAAAAAGCAGCTAAGTTCGGTCTTTAATACCCTCTACCATTTGGAGCGAACTTGGCAATTAAAAAAAAATAAAATAAAATCTGTAAAAAATTCTGTTAAAATCTTAAAAATACCGAATTTAGCCATTATATTAGGGTCTATGCGATGACGTGGATCTGAATAGGCAACTTTGTCATAAGCCATTACAATATTCAAATGCGAAACTTGAAAAAAATCGGTGAATAATGTAGCTCGTCAAATACCGAATATAGGGAGGTACCGCTATATTGGAACTATACGAAGACGTGGACCTGTACAGACAATTTTCTGTCATAGGCTGTAGTATCGGTCACCAACTTCAAATACCAAATTTGAAACAACTCCGGTGAATAATGTCGCTAAAACCATCAAAATACCGAATATCGGGAGGTACCGTCATATGGGGGGCTATACGAAGACGTGGACCTGTACAGACAATTTTCTGTCTTAGGCAGTAGTATCCATTACGAACTTCAAAATGTCGCTAAATTCATCAGAATACCGAAAATCGGGGGAAGGATCAGATCTATTGTTAAAAAAAATATTGGGATCTGTGGAATTTGAAGAGAGTTGAATGCTTATTTCTCTTTCTTTGAGCGTTTTATACCATGTTTATAACAGATCTCGTGTTGATGGAAATATTAGGATGTACCAAGTCTGAATAGAATCGGGTTTTATGAGATTCATGGATTTTCACAATTTTGACCTTTTATGGGGATGATACCAGAAGGAGTGCACCGATATATCCCATCTTCACAGTAGATCTTGTGTTAGTAGAAATAGTGGGCTGTGAAAAATGGAGAGAATGCTTATTTTGTAGTTTATAATCGTTTTGGTTATTCAAAACTTTGACCCTTCGTGGGGGGGGAGGGGTTCGTTATGGAATGGACCGATCCCTACCTTCTTTATAACAGATCTTGTGTTGATGGAAATATTGAGATATACCAATTCTGAATGAAATCGGATGTTAATTTCGAGTTTTATGAGTTTCATGAATATTCAAAATGTTGATCCTTTGTAGGGGAGGTACTAGAGGGAGTGGACCGATATATTCCATCTTCACTCCAGACCTTGGGTTAATAAAAATATTGTGATCTGTTTAATTTGGAAACAATCAGACTCTTACATCACATTTTATAAGAGTTATAATTATTCAAAATGTTGACCCTTTGGGGGTGGGGGTGGGAGATACTTGATGGAGTTGACCGATATTGTCCATTTTCTCTTCTTTCTAGCAATGGTGAAAATATTAGTATTTGCGAAGTTGGAGGAAAATCGGAGTATCCTTTCTCTCTGTGCAGTAAAACATTTTTTTAGAATATTCAACCTTGTGTGAGGTAGGTACAAGTTTAGACCATATTGGATACTACCTTCAAGAGTTATAGTGCACACCAGCTAGACAGACGGGCGGATATCGCTAGCCGACTCCAAATGTTCTGAAATCGATTTGGCCCAAAGAGACCTAGGGTTTAAAACCGTTATTTCGATGAGATACGTTTTGGCCGTATCAAATAATACATACCCTCTCTAGCTATATGACTGAGGGTATAAAAAAGGATAAAAAATACCCCTTTGGTGACTTGGATGAGGGTTAACAATTAAAAAAATAATCATAATAATCCTTGTAATGTTATTTGTAATATTGGCGAAGACTTTATGTACCTAAAGTGAACTGACCTCAAGGATTATTCAAATTTCAAAAAATAGGGGAAAATGTGGATTTTCCCCTTTATTTAGTTTACTTTGCGATGCAAACTTCAAATTCTATGCCGATTTAGCGATATATCACTCTAGCTTCCGAACGAAATGAGGTAGGCAGATAAAATTTTACTCAAATGTATATTGTGTCTGCAGGACTTTTGGTACTGAAAATGGGCCACGTCGGTCTACGTTTTGGTATAAGCCCTATATAATGGTACCTTCCTATTTTCGTATGTTTGGTGATTTTAGCGACATTATCCAACGGAATTGTTTCAAATTTGGCATTTGAAGTTCGTAATGGATACTACAGCCTAAGACAAAAAATTGTCTGTGCAGATCCACGTTTTCGTATAGCTACCATATAATGGTACCTCCTGATATTCGGTATTTTGATGAGCTACATTATTTACCTTTTTTTTCAAGTTTCGCATTTGAATATTGTAATGGCTTATGACAAAAGTTGCCTTTACAAGTCCACGTCGTCATATATACCCTAATATAACGGCTACAATCGGTATTTTTAAGATTTCAACAGAATTTTTAACGGATTTTTGAAATTTACCCAATTCGTTCCAAATGGTGTAGGGTATTCAAAGATCGGTCCAGCCGAACTTGTTTTTTACTAAAACCTTTCCAAAAAATTGTGTAAAAGCGGATGATTTTCAATCCGTTCCCTGGTAGCAATAACAGTTATGTGTCAACGCTGTAACGAGGGATGGATGATGACCTGCGCAAGGATAACAACAACATCGACATACAATATTTCTCACGGGTTTAAAGTTCATTGGCATTTTTATGTGAGTGGGGCATAGTTTTTCATCTCTCCAACATTCTGGTAGGTTCTACAATGTTTGTTTTTCAATTCTTTTTTCTTGGTTTTCTTCCTTGACACTTTAATGAGTTCCCATATCCTTGTTTGTCAAAGCATAGTAAGGACCATGATTCCCAGCATATACAATAAAAATATTAAATTTCATCGACTCAACAACAAACATAGACGTGAGAAAATTTTAGAACATTTGAGAATATTTCTTTGAATTGAATTTCACTCATGCATAAAATTGACTTATTGACCACAATAAATAAATACGTAGCATTTAATTTCCATATTTGCTTTGTGTGTGATACGGAAAACGGGGGAAATATTTTTTTTTTTGGTTTTCCCCCACATTCTGAGAAAAACTGCCATAGAGAAAAACTATTTCACATGCATGTGCAAAAAAAAAAAAACATTTTGGTTTTAGTCAGATTGTGAAATTTATAGTTTTATTTTTGCATTTTGAAATTTCAATATTTGCTATGAGTTGTTGTGGGATCAGTATTGTTACTGTATGTGTGTGTGTGAATTGTAAACTAAATTTTTCCGCATTTTGTAAATTTTACATGGAAACGATGAGATCAGCGATGCCCCCGCCATTACATCCCGCCTTTGCCAATTTCGTACTTTTCCTCTTTACGCCCCCCTGAATGTGTGTCTGAGTTTTCTCTCTAAAATGATTTATGACTGTGGAGGAGGTAATTGCATTTGTTATCTTTTAATTTAAAAGAGTAACAAAAAGTTCAATTGAACAATGAATTGGATACAAAAAGATTCTTTGTTGTTACAAATATATTTTCATTTCGTTTTGGTCTTGGATTAGGGACTGGATTCTTGTTTTATACAAACGTGGAATGAAAAATATTTTCTTTACAAAGTTTTTTATTTGGCATATTTAGACCTTACACCACAAGGTGTTCTGGGTATTATGTATTTGTGCATTTGTTTGTAACAGGCAAAAGGAAACGAGATAGACCCATAGTTCCTTTTGATGATCTGCATAGAATCACATTCTGAGTCGATTTATGCATGTCCGTCAGTTCTTCCGTTCGTCTGTCCATGTATCCAGATGAAATTTAGCACAAATCATTTGTTTAGCCCAAGGACGAATCCTATTGAAATTGGAGATATTCGGTCAAAATTTAGATATAGCTCCCATATATATCTTCGTCCGATTTGCCATTTTTGTGTACCAAACGTGTAATATCAGCCCGAATAGTATGGAATTTTGCACATACGAGAAAAATAAGCCTGAAAATAAGTATGGCAAATTTGATCGAAATCGGTCTAGATATAGCTGTAGCTCCAATATATATTTTTCATCCGATTTGTTATTTTTGTCCTCCGCAGCCGTATACTATAACAACAATATTTGGGGAAATATATCAAATACAGTCCAGAAATACATTTGCCAAATTTTATCGAGATCGGTTCAGATTTGGATATAGCTCCCATATATAACTTCGTCCGATTTACCTTTGATTGTGCACCAAACGTGTAACATTAGCCCAAATCGGATGGAATTCGGCACTTACGACCGAATTGAGTCTAGAAGCTAGTATTTCAAATTTGGTGAAGATCGGTTCAGATATAGCTGTAGCTCCGATGTATATTGTTCATCGGATTTGTTAATTATGTCCTCCGCAGCCGTAATATGCACTCCGTAACAACGATATACAGGGAAATATATCAAATACAGCTCAGAAATATCTTTGCCAAATTTTATCGAGATCGGTTCCGACTTGGATATAGGTCCCATATATCTTTATCCGATTTCAAATTAATTGTGCACCAGATGGACAATACAAGTCCGAATTTAAAGATACAAATGCTTCGGCATATTTAGTCCTTTAAGTTATAATTGTAAAATATAATTGTAATCATAGCGTGTATGATTGAATTCTCTTATAAAAACTTTTAATTGTTATGCGGAGCTCTACTAAATTAGCAAAGTGGTATAGGGTATCATAAAGCCGGCCCGCCCGACTTTAAGACTTTCTTTACTGTTTTTTTTGTGATATGAAGCTCTACTAAATATGCACGGAATTGTAGAGTATCATGAATTCGGCTCGCCCGACTTTTAGACTTTCTTTACATGTTTTAAATTTTTTCACCCCACCTTAATGTCCACCGACATACGCCGCAACTATTAACATTTATTTAAAAAATATAAAGCTTGCATGTAAACAATGACTTAATGGATAACCTAATGAAACTATTCATAAATTATAATTTCCCAAGCAAATTGCGTGGTTGTTTTCAGCTTACAGCCGAGCTTACGTTTAGGCAAGCTTCCTAAATTGGGAACCGAAAGTGGTTGGCATTACGTATTCGAAATATTGAGCTCGGAACAATATTAACAAAAATTACTATCAACGGGTGCCAGTTTAAATATTTAACACTTAAAAGAAGCTTGCATAGATTTCTACTGAAAGAACAATTTCTAATAGTTTCCTATATGAAGAAGACCGGTTAATGAAGGGTCTGGTAAAAAGGCCTAAAACTTTAAACCCCTTCGAGTTATGCAAGACCCTTAACATCCTGCAGAGAGAAGACCATAAATCTTCCCTATTGGGGATAACCTCTAACTTATTCTATAGCCAGAAGATCGAAAAAGTATTCTATACAGAAAACACCCTACATTTCTTTTAGAGGAAATACCTTCAAAAATAAATTAATTTGCGACTAATGTATATTCTTATTTATATTAATATTGTATTGGCCTTTTCTGGTCATCTCCAAAGGGAGCCGACCATAAAGATTTCCTATATAGGGAAGACTTTTTATACACCGAAGATTTTAAAATACACCTGTAGAGAAAATACCTTTGAGGCCGCCAATGGAATGGAAACTTTCAAGACCTCACTTAGACAGAAAACTTTACATACCCCCATTGGTGGAAAAAATTAACGGAGTCCCATGGACAGAAAACGTTAACGGTTTTCCAAAGAAGAAAGACCTTAACAGTCATTAACAATCGATGACCTTAAAAATGGGTAGACTACCTGCCAACGGATTCATTTGGAGATAAAACCATCAAAATATTTCATTTGAAGAGAAAAATGTCGAAGGGTCTTTCAAGAAGAGAAGTAATTATATAGTTTGCCTATGGGGAGAATAACTTTGTACTATGAAGAGAAGAACTTCGAAAGGTTATGTATGGAGAGAAGAACAACAAAAGGTCTTCTATGGAAAGAGAACCATCAGTGCGTCTTCTATGGAGAAAATAAAAACAAGAGTTATTTTGAGAAAAGGTTCTCGATGGGTCTTCTATAGCGAAAAGAAACTTGGAAGATATTCCAAGGAAAGAAAACTTAAAAATGTCTTCTTTGGTGCAAAGGGCACCGAAAGGACCTCTATAGAGATCTTCTGTGAAGAGAAGTTCATTTAAGATCCGTCGAAAGGTCATTTGTGGAAAAAGACTTTCACAATCTTTTCTGTGGCAATGAGACCAAGGTCAGCTATAAAAAAAGGTCTTCACAAGGTGTTCCATGAAAAGGAAGAGCTTCACTAGGCCTTCCCTGAAAGGAATATGAAAAGAAGAATTTTCGAAAGTCTTCCATGAAAAAGACCTTCATAAGGTCTTCGATGGGAAAAAAGGCCTTCACAATGTCTCCTATGGAAAAGGACTTCACAAAGTCTTCTATGAAAAATAAGACTTTCAGACGGTCTTCAATGGAAACAAGTAAATAATACCCTCCACCATTTGGTACAAATTTGGCAATTTCCAAAAAAAAAACCGTTAAAAATTCTGTTAAAATCTTAAAAATAACGAATGCTTATTACGACGACGTGGGCCTGCATAGGCAACTTTTGTCATAAATTATTACAATATTTAAATGTGAAACATGAAGAAAAATCTGTTTATAATGTAGCTAAAATCGTCAAAATACCGAATATGGGGGGTACCGTTATATGGGGGCTATACGAAGACGTGGACCTGCACAGACAATTTTCTGGCATGGGCTGAATTATCCATTACGAACTTCACATGCTTAATTTGAAACAATCCCTGTAAATAATGTCGCTAAAATCATTAAAATACCGAATATCGGGGGGTACCGTTATATGGGTCAAAGACATTTTTTTGACTTTGGATGAAGTCATTTTTTGACTTTGGATGAAGTCATTTTTTGACTTTGGATGAAGTATCCATTACGAACTTCAAATACCAAATTTGAAACGATTCCGGTAAACAATGTCGCTAAAATCATCAAAATACTGAATATCGGGGGGTACAGTTATATGGGGGCTATATGAAGACGTGGACCTGCACAGATAATTTTCTGTCTTAGGCTGTAGTATCCATTCGAACTTTAAATACCAAAATTGAAATAATTCCGGTGAATAATGTCGCTAAAATCATCAAAATACCGAATATCGGGAGGTACCGTTATATAGGGGCTATATGATAACTTGGACCTACATGGCCCATTTACGAACTTAACCTGCCTAATGGGAAAAAATACATGTGTGCAAAATTTTAGCCTTCTATCTCAATTTGTTCGAAAGATAGCGTGATTACAACAGACAGACAGACAGACAGACGGACAGACAGACACACAGACAGACAGACGGACATGGCTAAATCGTCTTAGAATTTTACGCTGATCAAGAATATTTTGTTGTTGCAAAATGGTCTGGCTTTATCCCTTTATTGTTGTTTTTATAAAAACAACGTTTGTTTATTAGTGGAGAACGATGGTAATGTTTACCAGGGGGTAAGGCAGGTAATACCTAGGTTTCGGAAAGAGCCACCAATCCTCATCAGTTCCCTTGTTTTTGTCTGGGATATTCTCCCCAGAAGTTATTTTAAAAATAACTTCTATGACAAAAAACATTTTTTTACCCAAGTGACGATCGTAAGCTCAATAGAGAGGAACCAAAGAATTAAATAAAACTAAAATTCTCTTGGAAAGTCTTCTAAATCTTACAACCGCACTTATAACATTTACATCTTTCTCCACTTGTTATGCTTTCGTTCAACCTGAACGAAGTAGCATAACCATGTAAGTTGGTTTTGTCTGTTACAACAAAAACCCCTTCGTCGACCGTGCCTTGTCTATTAATAGAACAGTGTGGCTTGTTGTTCGGGATACCGTAGTATTTTGTTGTTGCAAAATGGTCTGGCTTTATCCCTTTATTGTTGTTGAATATATATACTTTGTTGGGTCTGACATGAATAATTCGAGGAGTTACAAACGGAATGACAAAATTAATATACCCTCCATAGTATGGTAGAGGGTATAAAAGACCGGCCATGAAGAGAAATACCTTCACAAGGTCTTCTATGAAAAAGAAGAGCATCCCTAGTACTGCTATGAACATAATGCTTTCTCAACGTCTTCCATGAAAAGGAAGACCTCGCTGAGCCTTCTTCTGGTTCACACATCTTCACCAGGTCTTCTTTGGAAAAGAAGACCTTCAAAAGTTTCTCTATGGTAAATAAGACCTTCACAGGGTCTTCTATGGAAAAGAAGAAGATCTAAAAGATCTTCACAAGATCTTCTACTTAAAGAAGACCTCCTCTATGGAAAAGAAGACCTTCACAAGGTCATCTATGCGAAAGAAGACCTTTACAAGGTCTTCTATGGAAAAAAGACCTTCAAATGTTCTTTCTGGAATGTAAGACATTGACAGAGTCTAATATGGAAAAGAAGACGTGCCCAAGGTCTTCTGTGGAAGAGAAGACCTGCCCAAGGTCTTCTGTGGAAGAGAGGACCTTCACAAGGTCTTCTATGGAAAAGGAGACATCTACAAAGTCTATGAAAAAGGCCTTCACAAGGTCAACAATACAAAAAGGTCCTTCGAGTTTTCTGTTGTGGAAAAGAAGACCTTCATAAAGTCTTCTTTTAAGAAAATACGAATCCAGTGGTCTTTTTGAATAGAAGACATTTGAATTCCATTAAAATTTCTCTGTTCATCAAGTTTGATATGCAGTGGAATTTAACAATTTTCTAAAATTTTTTCATTTTTTGACGTTGATATTTTATATTTTGACATATCATTTGTCTATGGGACATTTGTTGACGGGGCAGTCTGCCAGTCAGTTTTGGTTGCATGATTTTTGACTAATTTAATTATAAATTGGCTGACAACACGTCCGTCCACACAATGCAATTGCAAATCTGATGCATTTCCATTTCGAATTCATTCGCATAATTGGCCTGTGACCATTACTGACGGCGAATGCGAATGCAAAAATTCATGGTGGCATGAGGTGGGGTGGTGTGGGAACAGTATATGTGTGTGCTTAAAATAGAAAAACATTAAATGTATTTTGGAAATGAATAAATGCAATTTCTATTTATTGGAATTTTCTCTTGTTTCCTGAGAAAAAGCCAACGGGAGCAAAGAAAGTTTGCCGTATTTTTCAATTTATGGGATTTGTATAAGGGTGGTTTAGATATATAAAACCTATTGATAGAGTAAATCCCCATTGACTTATTGATAGAGTAATTTTCAGGTCCATATGTTCGGTGCCATTGTCCGATGAAAGGTTGATAATGGTTGTTACATTATGTATGAAGGTAGATTTATTAAAATCTTCGAGTAGTGATTTAAAATACAGGATTAGTCAGGAAAATAGATTTCTATTAGTGTCATAAAATATTGAAAATTCACTATGATTGCCATCGAGAAATTCGATTTAAAAATTTGCTTAAATTAATTTACTCATTTTCCCTCCTTACTTGTTAAGACTTCGTATTGTTGTTCATACTTACCGATCCATTCAACTTCACCTCTACAAATGTGGGTTTGAGAATTTGCTAAAAAAAATAAAGTGTTGACAATTTCAATTTCATTTACGATCGGCTAAAGCTATTTGATGATCGTGTATGTGTGTGTGTGTGTATTTCAATTGAGTTGATACAACAAATATTCGTAGCCAAGTACTTCGGTTGACACTAGATGGCATTTTATAAAAGTTGCTTCTTTTGCTTAGACATTTTTCAGATAATTCAATTTTCCAAGACATAATCAGTATGGAAACATAATCTTCTCTAAAATCTTGCAAAGTTTTGCCAAATTTATATAAAAATTTAAGTATAAGATAGAAAACCATACGTCATGGAAAGTTTTGTTTTTTTATTGGAGATCTATACGGTTTGGGTTTGGGTATAATAGATGAAATATCGAAGGTATTCTACCTAATGAAATATTACTAAATCTGTAAACCTCCGGGGAGAATATGAGAATCATTAAATATTATGTTTTTTTCTAATGTCCAAATTCTTGGATTTAAAATCAATCGGAACGTAAAAATAAGTGGGTTTCGTTATATGTGCGCTATAGGAAAACGGTGACCTAAATATTCAGTATTCTGTTAGAACCCATAATGACTACAAATACGAATTTTTACACCAAATCCGAGAAAAGTGGCCAAATTATTAACATACTAAATATCGGGAGGGGTACCGTTATATAGGGGCTATACGAAAACGTGGACCAACATGGCCCATTTAAGAACTGTATGCAAAATTTTAGACTTCTATCTCAATTCGTTCGTAATTACAACAGACAGACGGATATCGCTAAATCGTCTTAGAATTTTACGCTGATCCAGAATATATACAGGTTGAGATACATGTTTTAATTTTTTAAATGTTATTGAATGAAAGCAAAAAATGTCGGAAAAAGCATCAATTTTAGAATAAGTTTACATTTTTTCGAATTGGTAACCTTTGGCACGAATTATGGCCTTCAAACGACCAATGAAACCG
This sequence comes from Musca domestica, assembly GCF_030504385.1. NCBI lineage: Eukaryota > Metazoa > Arthropoda > Insecta > Diptera > Muscidae > Musca > Musca domestica. The sequence goes on from NW_026712254.1 coordinate 174,005, forward strand.
TCACATGCTGCCCGAATGTTTGCCCATTCCCGGCGAAGCGCTTGCTTGAGGTGATCGACACTTTGGTATTTTTTAGTGCCAAGCTTGCTTTTCGAAATACTCCAGACACAATAGTCCAACAGATTGGTATCCGGAAATTTGGTGGCCATTGTGCGCTGGAAATGAAGCGAGGATCATCATTTTCTAACCATTCTTGGATGGCGCGTGCTGAGAGCGATGGTACTGAGCTCAGTAGAAATGTCCAAAATGTTTGCGTGGCCAAGGCTTTAATACACCCTCCAGAATATTTTCGCGATGATATTCGCATTATGCTGATACCACGGTCGATTAATACGAGCGGAAAGCGACCATCGGCTGTTATGGTGGCCAACACCATCACCAAGGCCGACGCTTGAGTTCTGGTGGCTAACCGAAGGTGCACATTTTCAGCTGACCTCTTGGCAAGTAAACACGACAATTTTGTGTGTTTATAAACTACTGCACAACGAATGTTTTCTCATCGGAGAAAACCAAATTCGGCAGTTCACCACTTTCGGCCAAGCGAAGGAACTCTTTAGCTTTTTGAGTCAATTTTCTTTCTGTTGCGGTGTAAGTTCTTGCACATTTTGGAATTTCAATGGCTTTACCCCGAGCTCATTTTTTTCAATATTTTCGAATGGAATATTGCGATATGTTTAGCTCACGAGCCATTTTTTTCGGCAACTGCGACGCGGGTTTCGATTAAGTCGCTTCTTTACTTCCGAACCATGTCTGCTGATGTTGTTGTTTCTTCAGTCCACTTACTTGACGTCGGGCCACAAAAGATTTATACACATTTAAATGCTGGAGTGCTCTAACGAGCCACTTGTGGTTTTCCAGACAAATATAAAGAAATCACACTATCGCGCCTGAATTCCATCAAAAACTTTTTTTTGGAAATTCTCACCAAAAGGCTTTTGTACGCTTTGAAACAATATAAAGAGTTGTCACTGGAATAATTTTAACAGCTGTCGGGCGAGTGGTTCAGAAGTGTTTTTTCATCTCATCCTATATACTCTGTAGGGTCTATTATGCATATTTCGAGGAGTTACAAACGGAATGACAAAGTTAGTATACCCTCCATAGAATGGTGGAGGGTATAAAATTTAAAGAATAAAATTAAATATCTTAAATAACAATTGAAAACGTCTTATATATTTCTTTTTCAGAAAAATTTAAGGATAAAAATTTTTGATATTTCCAAACAAAAAAAAAAAATGCAAATATTAGAAATCGAAGATTTTTTTATAAAAGACAGCATTTTTCAGAAAAATGAAAAATTTGGACTAATGAAAAACATTTCAAAGATCAAACATATAGATAAAATCATGGAAGGTTTTAAAAAAAGAAATAAAATTTAATATATTTTAATAATAATTAGTATAATAATAATAACAATAATATAATAATAATAATAATAACAATAGAAATAATAATAATAATAATAATAAATAATAAAATAATAATAATATAATAATAATAATAATATAATAATAATAATATAATAATAATAATAATAATAATACTAATAATAATATATAATAATAATAATAAATAATAATAATAATAAAAATAATAATAATAATAATAAAAATAATAATAATAATAATAATAATAAAAATAATAATAATATAATAATATAATAATAATATAATAATAATAATAATATAAGAATAATAATAATAATTAATAATATAATAATAATAATAATAATAATAATAATAATAATAATAATAAAATATAATAATAATAATAATAAAAATAATAATAATAATACTAATAATAATAATAATAATAATAATAAAAACTAATATAATAATAATAATATAATAATAAATAATAATAATAATAATAATATAGTAATATAATAATAATATAATAATTAATAATAAATAATAATAATAATATAATAATAATAATAGTAATAATATAACAATTAGTATAATAATAATAACATAATAATAATAATAATTAATAACAATATAATAAAAATAATAATAATAATAATAATAATAATAATAATAATAATAATAATAATAATAATATAATAATATAATAATAATATATATAAATAATAATATAATAATAATATATCTATAATAATAATAATAATATAATAATAATAATAATATATAATATAATAATAATAATAATAATATAATAATAATAATATAATAATAGTAAATAATAATAATAATATAATATATAATAATAATAATAATAATAATAATAATAATAACACACAACAAACATAGTAATAATAATAATAATAACAATAATAATAACAATATTAATTAATAATAATAATAATAATAGCAATAATAATAATAAATAAAAAAATAATAAAAATATGATTATTTTATTACTAATATCAAAAGAATAATTTCTTCGTTTTCGACTGCATTTTTCTTCCCTACTTCACTTCCGCATAATTTATGAACCAAAAACCACATCCTATTTTCCTTGTACTATTTTATTTTAATTACATGATTTATCAGGGGCGATGTTAAGCTTGTAAACATGCCAATCGAAAGTAAATTACCGCCGCACTGCATTAGTCTGGAACTTAAAAATATCTGGTCGATGTTTACCAGTAAATCCCTTTGTTACAAACAGTTCATCGCTAGCAATGAGATAACAATTTTAATTACAACGCTTGTAAATATGTACTTTGTTACAACAACAAAATTATTGTCACACTCATTGTTTATTCATAAATACAAGTGACTCCCCCTAAGTATATTTACATAAGTACGAGTATATACATGCACATGTACTTGCGACTATGATGATTAGTGGTTCGGGTTGGTGAATCAGACTGAGTGCCCTCATTTTGTGTAAACTTATTAATTTATAATAATAGATATGAGTTAGTTCGTTATATAAGAGCTTCGGTCTATGGACCCTATCTCCCATCTTCCCAATTGATTTAATTGCGAAGTTAATGAATTCAACCCCTTATCAATGTACGATACCAATATGAAGATGTTCAAAGATTGTTCCCATTCCTGGACTCCTACTTCTTCCCTTAATATGATTGGCAATTTTTCACAATTTTACCGTTTTTAGGGAAGGTACCAGAAAGGTGAACTTATGTATGCCATATCAAAGCAGAATCAGTGTTGAAAGAAATGTTCAAATATTCGAAGTTTAAAGAATTCCATAATTAATTAAAACTCAGTTCTAGAACCTGCAAGAATCTAAAAATTGTATAGCGATAATCGATTTTCCGTCAAGATATCGAAATAATAAACTAATTATTATTAAATCAAGTATTCGAAGTTAAAGAATTCAATAATTAATTAAAACTCAGTTCTAGAACCTGAAAGAATCTAAAAATTGTACAACGATAACCGATTTTTTCCGTTAAGAAATCGAAATAATAAACTAATTATTGAACTGCAAACTTTGGAACACAATTTACAGACAAAATCCAGCAGATTATGAAATTAGAGCTAGAAGTACAAGGCACATGTATAGCGTTTTGCAAAGTAACTCAAAAAGGAGGAGGAAATTCAATTCTTTAACTTTCAA
>NW_026712254.1:564224-726412 GCF_030504385.1 Musca domestica
ATGATCATTTTGGTTTGTACAAAACGTTGGCCCTTTGTGGGGGACTGGTCCCAGAAAGAAGGTCGGATCTACACCATCTTTATGGCAGATCTTGCGTTCAAATAAATATCGAGATGTACCAAGTCTGAATGGACTCGAATGATAACTTTGCGTTTATGAACTTCATGTGATCGTACCAGAAAGAGTGGACCGATATTGCCCATCTCCAAGCTTGATCTACGCCGGATAATATATTACGATATATCAAGTTTGGACCAAATCGGATACTCCCTTCGGGAGTTATCGTGCGCACCAGGCAGACAGACAAATGGACATTGCTAGATTGTCTCCAAATGAACTGAAACGGATTTGGTCCAGATCTAGGGACTAAATCCGTTATGTTGTGAGGCACGTGGCCAAATTATGGCAAATTATTTATACCCTCTGTAGCCATATGCCTGATGGTGTAATTACACGACTATGGCCCGTGATTGTAGCTCCGAAAATTCGTAAATAAATATTATTAAAAAACTCGCATTTTAAGCATTGAAAAAAATCTTAAAATAATGCGTGTTTATGGCTCGGAAAATCCTTGCACAGAAAATATTTTAGATATTTTGAAGAAATATTATTAACAATTCAGGTTACGGCAACTTCAAACTTCTAAGCCACTCGTTCGAGAGCTGTTAAAATTATTCCAGTGACAGCTCATTATATTGTTTACAAGCGTACAAAAGCATTTTGGTTAGAATGTTCCAGAAAAAAGGTTATTCGTGATGGAATTCCAGCGTGGTAGTATAGTAGGAAACCCCAAGTGGCTATCGTTAGAGCACTCCAGCATTTAAATGTGAAAAAAAATTTTTGTGTCTCGTACCATAGCTCGTTACCGTGATACTGGTAGCGTAGCCCGACGACGAAAGAAAACAGAAACATCAGCAGAAATGGTTCGAAATGTAAAGAAGCGACTTGATCGAAACTCGCGTCGCAGTGGCCGAAAAATGGCTCGTGAGCTGAACATATCGCAATATTCCATTCGGCAAATATTAAAAACTGAGCTCGGGGTAAAGCCAAACAGTGCAAAAACTTACACCGCAACAGAACGAAAATAGACTCAGAAGAGCTAAAGAGTTGATTCGCTTGGTCGAAAGTGGGAACTGCTGAATTTGGTTTTCTCCGATGAGAAAACATTCGTTGTCCAGCAGTTTGTAAACAAACAAAATAATCGTGTTTATTTGTCAAAGAGGTCAGCTAAAAATGTGCACCTTCGGTTGCCCACCAGAACTCAAGCGCCGGCCATGGTGATGGTGTAGGCCGCCATAACAGCCGATGGTCGCTCTCCGCTCGTATGAATCGACCGTGGCATCAGAAAAGTTGACCAATTCGAACAAATCTTAGCTTATTCTAAAATTTGATGCTATTTCGGACATTTTTTAGCTTTCATTCAGTAAGATTAAAAAAAACTGAAGAAATAATGACGTTTGACTTTGCTGCAGGTTGTTATCTCACCCTGTAATAGGACTTGCAAAGTTGGAGCAAATCGGATAATTGATCCGCTTTTTATGCAGCAATATATGTATATATTTTGAAAATCTACGCTTTGTGGAGGAGGTACAAGAAGTACTGAACCGATATTGTCCATTTTCGAGCTCGATCTAAGCTTGATAATAATATTACGATGTAGCAAGTTTGGACCAAATGGGATACACCCTTCGAGAGTTATCGTGCGCACCAGCCAGCTAGACAAACAGATGGACGGACATCGCTAGACCGATCACAAATGTCCTGAAACCGATATGGTCCAGAAACCGTTATTTTGATGAGGCACGTGGCCGTATCAAATGATATATACCCTCTCTAGTCATATGGCTGAGGGTATAATTACACGACGTTTATAGCTTCGAAAGCCCTTAAATGAACATCCTTAAAAAACTCACATTTAAAGCTTAGATAATCCTTGATAAATATTCTTAAAATAATCCGTATTAATAGCTCGGAAAATCCTTGAACAAAAAATATTATTAAAATATCTACTTTTTTTGTTCGGATAGTCCTTGAAGAAATATTTTAATAAATTCACGTTTATAGCTCAGAAAATCTTAAAAAATATTCTTTAAAAATTCGACGTTTAAGGCTCAGATAGTCCTTGATTCCATTAAAGATATTTTGTAATATTTTTCGTATATTTTTACGAATTCCAAGCCACAATGTTTATTTTCTTTATCATTTTTTAATATAAATATATTAGATTTTTTTTGGAATTTATTTTTCATGTCACATTGGTTTAGAATGAATTATTTTTTGGATGAACGGTATCTGTCTGTGTCATTTGACAACATCCGAAATTAAAATATTTCTAGGAATTTTTTTTTGATACCTATTGAAGGTATTAGTATTTCTATGAAATCTGTAGTTGATTCACATACATATGTATGTAGCTATGTACATTTTACATAGTAACGAACCTAATACCCCCCTAAAAACTCATTCCAAAAAAATCACTGTTTTCAAAATATTACATATTTTATTATGCTAAATATTTTTTCATGTGACAATAAGCTTAGGAAAATCTGTAACAACAATCATTTCGACACATAACATATTTCATCTAAATAACATTTTTGTATACATCAAAATACAAAAAAAGGAAACAATTTATTATAAATTCAGTAAATATTTGTTGTAAATACAAAATAAAAATAAATGTTTTTTTTTTTTTTTTGTGGGGGCACTATGTCAACATTGGAAATCCTGCTAACAAAATGTTAATGCCAACAATATTCAGGGGATAAATATAAGACAGGTGTTTCGTCAACAACAACAGAAACAACATCATCATCATCATCCGTATTATCATCGCTTGAAATGACATTTGAAATATTGTTAAAAAATGTGTGTGTGTGTGTTTTCTGAAATTGGTATTTCAAAGGCATTAGTGTTATTCAATCATTTACACGTTTAATGGACATTTAAGGTAAGATTGGATTTTCCACATCATACAAAGATTGTAGTTTTAGAATACGCGAAATATACATAAGGCTTAAGGTGTCACTTAATGTGTTTTTTATAATGGTGGGTGTTATGTATGCAAGGACATGTGTATATTACGGGATGATTTACAACCGTGATTTACTACTCCAGTACTATTGCATTTTATATGTCGTGGTTGATGCGCATCTGTTACACAAGTACATAAGGTCACATTAGTCCAGTCAAATTACTAATATGTCCACAATTCACTTTAAAATAGTCCTCTATTCCTAGATTCTAAGAGTCACACTTTCTCTCTGTTTTGTTAACTCTAAAAGGGAGCATCCGATATGGTGCAACCTTGCCTACATCTAACATTTCTATTCTCGAAAACGGAAAATATCTCAAAAATTATTACGACACATCCTCCACCAAAGTTGAAGCAAACTTAATGGATACTACAGCCTAAGACAGAAAATTGTCTGTGCAGGTCCACGTTCTCGTATAGCCCCCATATAACGTTACCTCCCGATATTCGGTATTATGATGATTTTAGCGAATTTATTCACCGGAATTGTTTCAAATTTGGTATTTAAAGTTCGTAATGGATACTACAGCCTACGACAGAAAATTGTCTGTGCAGATCAACGTCTACGTATAACGCCCATATCACTGTATCTCCCGATATTCGGTATTTTGATGGTTTTAGTAACATTATTTAAAGGAATTGTTTAAATTTGGTATTTAAAGTTCGAAATGGATACTACAGCCTATGACAAAAAATTGTCTATGCAGGTTCACGTCTTCGTATAGCCTCCATATAACGGCACCTCCAGATATTCGGTATTTTGATGATTTTAGCGAAATTATTCACCGGAATTCTTTCAAATTTGGTATTTGATGTTCGTTGTGGATGCTACAGCCTAAGACGGCAAATTGTCTGTGCAGGTCCACATGTTCGTATAGCCCCCATATAACGGTACCTCCGATATTCGATATTTTGATGATTTTAGCTAGATTATTCACCGATTTTTTTAAGTTTCGCATTTGAACACTGTAATGGCTTATGACAAATGTTACCTACGCAGGTTAATGTCGTCGTATATACCCTAATATAATAGCTACATTCGGAATTTTTAACGGATTTCATTGTTTTTGAGAATTGCCAAATTCGTTCCAAATGGTTACCGCTTGCCGATTTTTTACTTGTTTTAATAATAACCTGTAGCAAAGGTGGGATTCGGTATCGCCATGTCACCACTTTTGTCTACCATTTTTGAGACATCTTAATTTTCTCCAAATAAGAAGGAGTATAAGGAAGCCGATACATTCTCCTTTTTTTATACCCTCCCACAAAGTATATATATTCTTGATCAGCATAAAATTTTATGTCGATTTAGCGACGTCCGCCTGTCTGTCCGTCTGTGGAAATAATTCTAGCTTCCGATCGAAATGAAATAGATTGATAATATTTTACTCAAATGTATATTATGTCTGCAGGACTTTTGGTATTGAAAATGGGTCATGTAGGTCTACGTTTTGGTATAGCCCCCATATAACGGTACCTCCCGATATTCGGTATTTTGATGATCTTAGCGACATTTTTCACCAGAATTTTTTCATATTTAATATTTGAAGTTCGTAACGGATACTTCAACCTACGACAGAAAATTGTCAATCCCACGGCGGCCGGTTCTATGTACCGGATTGACTCGGAGGCATATTTCTCCGACCAGGGGCCGCCAACCCAGCAAATACATGTTCGTGTTCGTCCATTTTTCTGATGTGGGAGCAATATTACCCGGAATGTCTGCTCCGTATTCTCTTGGTCCGAGCCGGGATCGAGACCAACCCCGGACCATGGTTCTGCTTCCTTTTTTCGTAATCGCATCCACTACAGATCGGTTTCGGTGAGATGCAACGGATACATGGAGTGGGTGCATTTCCGAAATTGTTCCGGCCTAAACCGGATACAGGAGTATAGCGATAGGGACTACATTGCTTCCTGCTGCGTCAATGTAGACCCCAGTGAGTCTTCATCTTCGGCGTCCTCATCGTCGTCGCAATATGAGACTCCCCCGCAATCTCCTCAACAGCAATCTACGCAGCAGTTGACGCTACACATTGCTGTTCAGGTTCCGGATAATGCATCATTTCTCCAATTTAACTGTGATGGTCTCAGAGTTGATCTTACCTCTGAGACCATCAAATTGTAAGCTTTATGAGTCGGAAGAACATCAAGGTCGCAGCGATCCAGGAAACGAAGCTGAGTACCATCTGCAGGCTTTAAAGTTGTGATGGATACAACGTATTGAAGAAGGATCGCTCCAGAGGTGCAGGTGGAGGATTAGCGTTCCTATTGCACCACTCTGTCCAGTGCAGACCTATCTCGCCTGAGCTTGACTCTAGTGACATGAAATATATGGGGGTAGCGGTCAAGTGTGGAACCGCCGAGGTAGAGGTGCTCAACGTATTCACTCTAATGCGGTCTCAGAAGCCATTGAAGGATATAGAGTGAATACTGTGCTAGGAGACCATCCCCCTCCCGTCGATGCTGAAGAACGAGAGCTGCCCCGACAAACCCGAGTAGTCTTGGCCCAATTACGATCCGGATGGTGCAGCCGCCTAAATTCCTACTGGGCCCGGATTAACGGCGACGTGCAGAACATCTGCCCAGCATGTGGCACAGGCCCACATGACACGCTGCACCTATTTCGCTGCCCAGCCAAGCCTACTCACCTAACTCCAGTCTCGTTATGGACACAACCCATACAGGTTGCATCCTTTTTGAGACTGGACTTAGAGGCAGAACCTGATTGAACTGAATCAGAAAATGGAAAAGAACGAACACGGATGTATGAGCTGCTACAACAACAACAGAAAATTGTCTGTGCAGATCCACGTCTTCGTATAGCCCCCATATAACGGTACTTCCCGATATTCGGTATTTTGATGATTTTAGCGACATTATTTACAGTAATTGTTGAAATTTGGTATTTAAAGTTCGAAATGGATACTACAGCCTAAGACAGAAAATTGTCAAGGCAGGGCTATAGTCGGGCGGGGCCGACTCCTACAACTACTCTACAATTTATTGTAAAATTTCTTCAGACCTGAAGCCCTTTTGACTAGAACAAAGCAAATGTACATAATAAAATCAAATGTTGAATATAATTGCTCCTCTTTTCGAATACTGACAATTGATCTTGAACAAATATTTTCCAAAAAACATATGACCTTTAAAAAAGCTTCTACATCAAATACCTAATTCGCTCTTTTCCCTGCATATTGAAAATTTTATTTTCATTCTTAAAATAATATCAAATAGTCCGGCAAAAGTTTTATTTTGGATTTAAAAAAAACCACGGGGTCATGCAAATCTTCGTAGCATTTGCCCTATATTTATGAAAACTTAGATGCCTATGTATAGTTTCCTGTATTTCCCATGTTTGGCTATATTCGTCAACTAAATCATCATCAATGTAAAGGTCAGAGGTGCGTTTTTCATTTTGTTTGACAAAAACCAAATATTTTGCGAACATCTTCTAAAGCAATAGGATTATCTTCTGATCCTAACAATACCCCCATTTAAAATTTCGTGAATGTCGGACTATAATTGCCACCTGTATATAACACCCCCAACTAACGCTGTTGTATGTACTTATCAAATATAAGGTACATTAATGTTATAATCTTGCGTTGGACGATGATATATGTCTTGGAGATCACATCATGTCCACGTGATTTTAAACATTTTTACTACCTTGCATAATAATGACATATCAACTTGTGAACTTGATGAGAAGAAAAATAGTTGGGGGTTGGTCAGGTAAATCTAATTTTGGACCACCGCAAATCCGAACATTTTAGCGTACATCAATGTGTGTCAGCCTAGCTTCATACCTACACTTAGAGCATTATTATTTTGAATAATTCCAAGTTCTCAACACGCCGACTTCAGAATTTTTGTTTCTCTTTAAACCTATATGAGTTTGTATGTGTATATTTTTATGTTTGTATATATATATGTGTGTGTGCCCCTCCATTTAACCTTCGTATTGTCATCACTTAAGCATTGTCAGTTGGGTGTTTATGGCATTTCTTCTTATTTTTTTTCTACTTTTATTGTGTCTCATCACATTTCACAATATTATAATGACCCTAAAAGCAGTCATCGACTGACAACAAAAGCAAAGAATGGAAATAGGAAATGAACATGCGGCATGTTCTAAGAGGATAACATCCGCCGTGCACAGGAACAATAGAAAGTTAGACTTCTAATGGCTTGGCAAACTAACGGCGGCAAATGAACATGTCTCCCTAGGATTTTTTTCATTATTTCGAATCAGAGCCCACAAATCCCTTGTGCGGGTGGGTGGAGTATATTGTTCTTTGCCGAGGCACACAACAAGCAAACGTCCTGTCATTTTGCTTGTCATTATGCACCCATCTTTTTGTCTTCATTACATTGGCTTTTCAATCATTGTGCGGGGCAATGAATTGAGCATAACACGAAGGTAGTGGGCGAAGCATAAAAATATAAGCGATTGAAATAAAATGACACGATAATGTGACAGACATCAAAATGTGAATGGTAGTAATGGTAATATTTTGGAAATAAAAAATATTGTTATAAACTCGGTGTTATTTAATGGTGAAATAAAGTATTTTGAATTTTTCAGAAAGTCACAATTTTGATATATTCCAACCTATGATGTTATATCAAGATCATTTTTAATTTGCCCTGATTCCTCCTCTTTTAAGAGCTATTGGGAATTTTAAAACAGCACATTCTGAAAAAACTACAGTCTTAATTTGAATTGATATTACGGTCCACATAATTTAATGTTTAAGGATTACTTCATGCGAATGTTGGTCCACCCGCTTATTCAAGTTTTGGCATAGTCTTTCCAACATTTCACCCGAAATTTCACGAATAAATGCTGTTGTCGTACAATGCGTCAATTGAAGTAGGTTCGTCCATATAGACATGAGCTTTAACATAGTCAGATAAAAAATAGGTTAAAGGCGATTGACAAATATTCACTGAACTCGCCTATCAAATAGTCCATTATTATTCGTGCTAAGTGTCATGTTCCACCGTCTTGTTCACCATTTATAGTCACGTTACGATTTGCAGCACCTTTGGAATGATGCTACCAGCCTATAAACCGCACTAAACTGGGACTTTTCCTGGATGCATTGGATTTTGGATGCAGAAAATCTCCTACAAGAATATCATTTAAAAAAAGTCATTCAGGGACTCTCAGAATATTTTCGGAAGATTCTTAAAAGATCATTTGCAGATAGAAGATTTTAGGAAGTCTTTAAAAAAGACCTTCAAAGTCAATTTCTCAAAAATTGTCAAGAGGATTTTTGGAGACAGAAAATCGTTCAAAGGCCTTGAGTATAAATAATATCCTCAAAAGGACTTTTAAGAAGCCGTTTAGAAACTGAAGTTATTTCAAAAAGTCAGGCAGCAGCAAAGGTTATTTTTTTTTAATAAATAAATTCCCAAAACGTCCTCTAAAAGCTAAACATTCTGCCATCGAAGGGAGACCTTTAAGTAGGCCTCAGCGAATAAAATTCCTTAAATTTTTCACCCAGGGACAGAATACCTTTAAAAGGATTTTGAGAGCCATAGCAAAAGACCTCATAAAGGCCTTATTGGGACAGAAGTCCTTCAAATAGATTTCTCAAGGTAGAAGATCTCAAAAAGGCCTTATTGGGACAGAAGTCCTTCAAATAGACTTGTAGGGTTCCTTTACAACTTTTGGGAGTCGCAAATCCTGAAGAACGTTTTTTAGAGAAAGAAGACCTACAAACGGGCTTCTGAAGTCCTTCAAATAGATTTATAAAGGAACCCTCAAAACTTTTTTTGGAGACGTAAATCCTGGAGAACGTTTTTTAGAGAAAGTAGACCTACAAAAGGCCTTCTGAAATCAAAAAAACATTAAAAATTTCTTATAGGAACAGAGGATCTTTAAAAGAGAAACAATTTTAGGAATGTCTTCTGGAGTAAGCAGGACTTAAAAGGCCTTCTAAGGACTAAAGAAGTTAAAAGGAGTTCAGAAAGCAGAATATATTCGAAATGCTTTCAAGATTTTCAAAAGGGATGAATGGAATGGTGGAAAATTTAAGAATTTATAGACAGAAGGACTGACCTTTCAAGGGTCTTTTAAGAAAGAACACCTTTGAAAAGCCCTGCAGGAGGCCTCAAAGGACTCCAATGGACTCAAATACTCTCATATGTCCTTTAATGTACAGAACGTCTTCGAAATGTCTTCTACAAACAGCAGACCTTTTTTAGCAATGGGACCATCGACTGCTCTCCAAAGGACAGAAGGAATTTAAAAAGACATTAGGAAATAGAGTCTTCTACAGATGGATATCATTGGAAATGCCTAAAGCTCCTTTGAAATGTTTTCTTAAGCCCAAAGACCATAAAAGGACCGCCCAAGGCCTTCAAACGGTCTTCTTATATGGATAGATCTTAAAAATTAAGAATTTAGGCGTGCCTGTCTACGTTGGTCCCACTTTTCAGAAAATTCTAAATCCTTTCCAAAAACCTAAAAGTTATAAATGACAGATGATTCCTTTATTCGGAGTTCCATTTGCTTTCTTCCGTTCACTATAAGGTGCAAATTTTTCCGCATTCAGGGCTATAATTTTCCTCCTTAATTACAGGAATCCCATTGTTAGAGTGTCCATTCATTTAAAATTTTCCTGCACGCGTGTGTGTGTATTTGGAACCATGAAAACCTAACAAAAACTCCGTATATCGCCATGACTTGCAATCAAATTAAGCAAAGACATATTTGTCCTGAAAATTGTAAAGGCAACAGCTGCCCTTGAACGCATTCATCACACACAGCAGTACCAGCATCAGTGGCAGGTTCATCCTTTGGTCCAGTTTTTTGATTTCTTCTCATTTTTCGTCGTCTTGTTTTACATTGTCATTTCACACAGCTTACATTTCCATTTCATTTCCTCTTCTTTTGTTTGTTTGTTTGTTGCTGTACAAAGGACACCAACGGATATAACGGAGAACAAAGAAATGAAATTTGTTAAACCACAAAACAACAGGAAGAACATAAGCCTCCATGTTCATGTTCTACTCGGATGTTTTGTTAAAATGCCATCAGTCATATTATCAGGAAAATAACACAAAAACAACAAAAAGAAAAAAGAACGACAGAAATCACATATTACAATATCCATTAAAAAAAGCCACATAGCTGGCAAACCAAGAAAGCAATTTTTATGGAAATTTTCTTTGCTGTCGGCTTAATATTCACAATTTGTTAATTGAAAATCTAGTGGTGACCTGTGGAGCAAAAATTACAAAAGAAATGTATTTTCTTTGAATACAAATTCAAGTTTTTGCTGGCGACAAATTCCAAGGCTTACTTTGTCCTTTACATTGCAAACACTTTATCGCATTTGTGACTGAAGGCCAGACTGTATATAATTATTGTATACAAACTTGGACCTGCCAAAAAACTCTGTTCAGAGAGGTCCTATTTGTACGTATCCCGGGGGTTGCGGATAAAACTGAAACTGAATAGCACCTTTCGTAAAAATATTTCGAAATACAACCCCTTAGTTATTTAATCTATATCTCTACCTCTATTTCTTTCCTCATGAAGATATTTGTACTAATTCGGTACTATTTACCTCTTATAGCGAGGACCTCTGAAAACTCCTTAGACTTACAAAGCAGATACAGAATCTGACATAGAAAACTTCAAATGGTCTACCGTCGAAAGATGAATATCAGCAAGTCTTCTGTCCTTAGAAAAGCTTCAGAAGGTCTTCTTTTAATAGAAGGGTATCAGAAGATTTTCGGCCTATAGAAAAGCTTTAGAATATCTTCGGCCAATAAAAGAGCTTCAGAATGTCGTCTATGTATAGAAGAGATTCCGAAGGTCTTCTATCCACAGAAGAGCTTCACAGAAGGTATTCTACCTATAGACGAGCTTCAGAAGCTCTTCTACCCATAGAAGAGCTTTCGAAGGTATTCTAACTATAGAAGAGCTTCAGAAGGTCTTCCACCCATAGAAGAGTTTCAGAAGGTCTTCCACCCATAGAAAAGATTCAGAAGGTCTTCGGTCTATAGAGAAGGTCAATAGAAGAGCTCTAGAAGCTCTTCGGTCTATAGAAGAGCGTTTTTAAAGCTTTAAAGTTTATAGAAGAGCTCTAGAAGTTCTTCGGTCTATAGAAAAGCTCTAAAAGCTCTTCGGTCTATAGAAGAGCTCTAGAAGCTCTTCGGTCTATAGAAGATCTCTAGAAGCTCTTCGGTCTATAGAAGAGCTCTAGAAACTCTTCGGTCAATATAAGAGCTCTAGAAGCTCTTCGGTCTTTAGAAGAGCTCCAGCAGCTCTTCGGACTATAGTAAAGCTCTAAAGTTTATAGGAGAGCTCTAGAAGTTCTTCGGTCAATAGAAGAGCTCTAGAAGCTCTTCGGTCAATAGAAGAGCTCTAGAAGCTCTTCGGTCAATAGAAGAGCTCTAGAAGCTCTTCGGTCAATAGAAGCGGTCTAGAAGCTCTTCGGTTTATAGAAGAGCTCTAGAAACTCTTCGGTCAATAGAAGAGCTCTAGAAGCTATCCGGTCAATAGAAGAGCTCTAGAAACTCTTCGGTCAATATAAGAGCTCTAGAAGCTCTTCGGTCTTTAGAAGAGCTCCAGCAGCTCTTCGGACTATAGTAAAGCTCTAAAGTTTATAGGAGAGCTCTAGAAGTTCTTCGGTCAATAGAAGAGCTCTAGAAGCTCTTCGGTCAATAGAAGAGCTCTAGAAGCTCTTCGGTCAATAGTAGAGCTCTAGAAGCTCTTCGGTCAATAGAAGAGCTCTAGAAGCACTTCGGTCTATAGAAAAGCTCTAAAAGCTCTTCGGTCTATTGAAGAGCTCTAGAAGCTCTTCGGTCTATAGAAGAGCTCTAGAAGCTCTTCGGTCTATAGAAGAGCTCTAGAAGCTCTTCGGTCTTTAGAAGAGCTCCAGCAGCTCTTCGGACTATAGTAAAGCTCTAAAGTTTATAGGAGAGCTCTAGAAGTTCTTCGGTCAATAGAAGAGCTCTAGAAGCTCTTCGGTCAATAGAAGAGCTCTAGAAGCTCTTCGGTCAATAGAAGAGCTCTAGAAGCTCTTCGGTCAATAGAAGCGGTCTAGAAGCTCTTCGGTTTATAGAAGAGCTCTAGAAACTCTTCGGTCAATAGAAGAGCTCTAGAAACTCTTCGGTCAATATAAGAGCTCTAGAAGCTATCCGGTCAATAGAAGAGCTCTAGAAGCTCTTCGGTTTATAGAAGAGCTCTAGAAGCTCTTCGGTCAATAGAATAGCTCTAGAAGTTCTTCGGTCAATAGAAGAGCTCTAGAAGCTCTTCGGTCAATAGAAGAGCTTTTTTAAAGCTCTAAAGTTTATAGAAGAGCTCTAGAAGTTCTTCGGTCTATAGAAAAGCTCTAAAAGCTCTTCGGTCTATAGAAGAGCTGTAGAAGCTCTTCGGTTTATAGAAGATCTCTAGAAGCTCTTCGGTCTTTAGAAGAGCTCCAGCAGCTCTTCGGACTATAGTAAAGCTCTAAAGTTTGTAGAAGAGCTCTAGAAGCTCTTCGATCTATAGAAGAGCTCTAGAAGCTCTTCGATCTATAGAAGAGCTCTAGAAGCTCTTCGGTCTATAGAAGAGCTCTAGAAGCTCTCGGTCTATAGAAGAGCTCTAGAAGCTCTTCGGTCTATAGAAGAGCTCTAGAAGCTCTTCGGTCTATAGAAGAGCTCTAGAAGCTCTTCGGTCAATAGAAGAGCTCTAGAAGCTCTTCGGTCAATAGAAGAGCTCTAGAAGCTTTTTCGTCAATAGAAGAGCTCTAGAAGCTTTTCGGTCAATAGAAGAGCTCTAGAAGCTTTCGGTCAATAGAAGAGCTCTAGAAGCTTTTCGGTCAATAGAAGAGCTCTAGAAGCTTTTCGGTCAATAGAAGAGCTCTAGAAGCTTTTCGGTCAATAGAAGAGCTCTAGAAGCTTTTCGGTCAATAGAAGAGCTCTAGAAGCTCTTCGGTCTATAGAAGATGCTCTAGAAGCTCTTCGGTCTATAAGAAGACTCTAGAAGCTCTTCCGTCAAAAGAAGAACTCCAGAGCTCTTCCGGTCAAAAGAAGAGCTCTAGAGGCTCTTCGGTCTATAGAAGAGCTCTAGAGGCTCTTCGGTCTATCGAAGAGCTCTAGAGGCTCTTCGTCTATAGAAGAGCTCTAGAGGCTCTTCGGTCTATAGAAGAGCTCTAGAGGCTCTTCGGTCTTTAGAAGAGCTTAAACAGCTGTCGGTCTGTAGAAGAGCTCTAACCAGCTGTTCGGTCTATAGAAGAGCTCTAACAGCTATTCGGTCTATAGAAGAGCTCTAGCAGCTCTTCGGTCTGTAGAAGAGCTCTAAACGCTGTTCGGTCTATAGAAGAGCTCTAACAGCTGTTCGGTCTATAGAAGAGCTCTAGCAGCTCTTCGGTCTATAGAAGAGCTCTAGCAGCTCTTCGGTCTATAGAAGAGCTTAGCAGCTCTCGGTCTATAGAAGAGCTCTAGCAGCTCTTCGGGTCTATAGAAGAGCTCTAGCAGCTCTTCGGTCTATAGAAGAGCTCTAAGCAGCTCTTCGGTCTATAGAAGAGCTCTAGCAGCTCTTCGGTCTATAGAAGAGCTCTA
Source organism: Musca domestica (assembly GCF_030504385.1). Classification (NCBI taxonomy): domain Eukaryota; kingdom Metazoa; phylum Arthropoda; class Insecta; order Diptera; family Muscidae; genus Musca; species Musca domestica. Next base: position 577,831 of record NW_026712254.1, read on the forward strand.
GCGCTCTTCGGTCATAGAAGAGCTCTAGCAGCTCTTCGGTCTATAGAAGAGCTCTAGCAGCTCTTCGGTCTATAGAAGAGCTCTAGCAGCTCTTCGGTCTATAGAAGAGCTCTAGCAGCTCTTCGGTCTATAGAAGAGCTCTAGCAGCTCTTCGGTCTATAGAAGAGCTCTAGCAGCTCTTCGGTCTATAGAAGAGCTCTAGCAGCTCTTCGGTCTATAGAAGAGCTCTAGCAGCTCTTCGGTCTATAGAAGAGCTCTAGCAGCTCTTCGGTCTATAGAAGAGCTCTAGCAGCTCTTCGGTCTATAGAAGAGCTCTAGAAGCTCTTCGGTCTATAGAAGAGCTCTAGAAGCTCTTCGGTCTATAGAAGAGCTCTAGAAGCTCTTCGGTCAATAGAAGAGCTCTAGAAGCTCTTCGGTCAATAGAAGAGCTCTAGAAGCTTTTCGGTCAATAGAAGAGCTCTAGAAGCTTTTCGGTCAATAGAAGAGCTCTAGAAGCTTTTCGGTCAATAGAAGAGCTCTAGAAGCTCTTCGGTCAATAGAAGAGCTCTAGAAGCTTTTCGGTCAATAGAAGAGCTCTAGAAGCTTTTCGGTCAATAGAAGAGCTCTAGAAGCTTTTCGGTCAATAGAAGAGCTCTAGAAGCTTTTCGGTCAATAGAAGAGCTCTAGAAGCTTTTCGGTCAATAGAAGTGCTCTAGAAGCTCTTCGGTCTATAGAAGAGCTCTAGAAGCTCTTCCATCAAAAGAAGAACTCTACAAGCTCTTCCGTCAAAAGAAGAACTCTAGAAGCTCTGCCGTCAAAAGAAGAGCTCCAGAGGCTCTTCGGTCTATAGAAGAGCTCTAGAGGCTCTTCGGTCTATAGAAGAGCTCTAGAGGCTCTTCGGTCTATAGAAGAGCTCTAGAGGCTCTTCGGTCTATAGAAGAGCTCTAGAGGCTCTTCGGTCTTTAGAAGAGCTCTAACAGCTGTTCGGTCTATAGAAGAGCTCTAACAGCTGTTCGGTCTATAGAAGAGCTCTAGCAGCTCTTCGGTCTGTAGAAGAGCTCTAACAGCTGTTTCGGTCTATAGAAGAGCTCTAACAGCTGTTCGGTCTATGAAGAGCTCTAGAGCTCTCGGTCTATAGAAGAAGCTCTAGCAGCTCTTCGGGTCTATAGAAGAGCTCTAGCAGCTCTTCGGTCTATAGAAGAGCTCTAGCAGCTCTTCGGTCTATAGAAGAGCTCTAGCAGCTCTTCGGTCTATAGAAGAGCTCTAGCAGCTTCGGTCTATAGAAGATCTCTAGCAGCACTCTTCGGTCTATAGAAGAGCTCTAGCAGCTTTCGGTCTATAGAAGAGCTCTAGCAGCTCGTCGGTCTATAGAAGAGCTATAGCAGCTCTTCGGTCTATAGAAGAAGCTCTAGCAGCTCTTCGGTCTATAGAAGAGCTCTAGCAGCTCTTCGGTCTATAGAAGAGCTCTAGCAGCTCTTCGGTCTATAGAAGAGCTCTAGCAGCTCTTCGGTCTATAGAAGAGCTCTAGCAGCTCTTCGGTCTATAGAAGAGCTCTAGCAGCTCTTCGGTCTATAGAAGACTCTAGAGCTCTTCGGTCCTATAGAAGAGCTCTAGCAGCTCTTCGGTCTATAGAAGAGCTCTAGCAGCTCTTCGGTCTATAGAAGAGCTCTAGCAGCTCTTCGGTCTATAGAGAGCTCTAGCAGCTCTTCGTCTATAGAAGAGCTCTAGCAGCTCTTCGGTCTATAGAAGAGCTCTAGCAGCTCTTCGGTCTATAGAAGAGCTCTAGCAGCTCTTCGGTCTATAGAAGAGCTCTAGCAGCTCTTCGGTCTATAGAAGAGCTCTAGCAGCTCTTCGGTCTATAGAAGAGCTCTAGCAGCTCTTCGGTCTATAGAAGAGCTCTAGCAGCTCTTCGGTCTATAGATGAGCTCTCGAAGCTCTTCGGTCTATAGATGAGCTCTCGAAGCTCTTCGGTCTAAGAAGAGCTCTAGAATCTATTCGGCCTATAGAAGAGCTTTAGCAGCTCTTCGTTCTATAGAAGAGTTCTAGCAGCACTTTGGTGAAGAGAAGAGCTCTAGAAGCTCTTCGGTCTATAGAAGAGCTCAACAAGCTCTTCGGTCTATAGAAGAGCTCTAGAAGCTCTTAGGTCAATATAAAGCTCTAGAAGAACTCTAGCAGGACTTCGGTCTGTGAAGAGCTTTGGAAGTCTTCGGTCAAAAGAAGAGCTCTAGAAGCTCTTTGTTCAATAGAAGAAGATTTAGAAGGCCTTCTGTCCACATATGTACCATTGTAGTACTCTGGAAGATATTCAGAAAAGGTTTTAGAGATCCTATGTGTCTGGTGTGCATGAAATCCCTTTAAAGTATCTTTTGTATAACCCCTTTTAAAAAGTTTTCTGTTTAACCTTTCTTTTAATTGATGACCCCTAACTTGAACTTTCCAGTGAAATGACCATAACATTAATTACAAGTAAATCTCAAGGGAGTAAAAATTGATGTAATAACATTTGACATAAATCACCGTTCACCTTTGGTAGCATTTTGAGAGCTACTCTTGTTCATAAATAAAATATATACAGATATGTGTATGTGCGTGTGTGTTTGTGTAAATCACTATTGTCCAGATGTAATATTCACTCACTCCCACACACACGTACACTGACAAATAATCACCCATGGCTTTTGATCCCAAACCCCCCAATGCAAATGATATACTTATAGTTTATTACAATTGCTGGGCCAGATAGCACAAAAACTGGTGGCATAAAATATTTTGCATTTCCTTTTGCCCTAACCACTTCCGACAGTCTGCGCGAGGGGGTGGGGGCGGTCTTGACTTAAATGTGTATAACTGAAGTTAACCTTTGTGTATGAAATCCATTTCAATCATTTGTCACATCAGTTAATTGGAATGGAATGAATAGCTCATTAAACATAACTTGTGACATACACTTCCCCACCCCGGATCAGGATGCGAACGGTGCAGCTTCTCCATGTGTTCCGTTACCTGGCCTGTGGCCAAAGTGACATGTGGCAAAGTTAAACATTGATATGGTCTAACTTCCGTCATGACAAACACAAAACTCACTGCCTGTATATCCAACGAGAGTTGGTGTGTCCATTCTATGGCCTCGGTGTTTGGATTCACTTGGGCGTGTGTGCAGAGTGAGTTAGTGTGTGTGTGTTTAGTTACCTGAAACAACCGTTTGACATTGTCACAGGAAAAGTTGTGATTAATTACTCTGTAACTGGGATACTATTTTAAATGACATTCACTTGCAGCAAATTGTTAGGAAACTCAGCGATGCAAACAAGCTACACATACTCGTACGTAGTTAAACTTGGCTTAGAAAAAGAAATATGTACAACTCGTAACCGGTCTTTTCTGTGTGTGTATGTTTGAGTGTGTGTGTGTAGCAGAAAGAAAATAAATAATGACAGAGTTGCTAAAGTTGCGTTTGTTTTATGATTCGATTGTGATGGAAATAACTTTGGATTTGTTGTTGTTGCTGTCATAGTCAAAGAATCTAATTGATGGGTTAAGCCATGGGATGTCCTGCGTAACCACAAGTGGAAGACCATGCCATGGAAATGTTTGTTGTAAAAATCAAGTGTCATGCCTTTCATAAGCAAGTTTGTTTTGCCTTTATGTAAGTGAATAAAATAAAACGAAATGATTTCACAAAACTAGACTTTGAAGTCTGGAGAAGTACAAATAGTGCAATAGTCGGTACTTGGAAAAAATCTATTGTTAAGAGACTAAAATACCTATTCGATGAGAATGAAGGAAGAAAGTAGAGCTTTCATTTTAAATTTTCTACTAGACGTTTTTGGATGGCTAATAGTTCTCAACGCCAAAATATCAAAAAAAATCGACCCTTGCATGCAAGCTATTCTAAAATGTAATCCGTATTACGTTTTACACCCCACAAAGTATATATATTCTTGATCAGCCTAAAATTCTATGTGGATTTAGCGACGTCCGCCTGTCTGTCCGTCTGTGGAAATCACTCTAGTTTCCGAACGAAATTAAGTAGGTTGATATAATTTTACTCAAATGGATATAACGTCTGCAGGTCTTTTGGTATTGAAAATGGGCCATGTAGGTCCACAACATAATTGTACTTTTTTTAATTGTACCTCATATATTGTACCCTTATTTTCGATATTTTGGTGATTTAAGCGACATAACATCTTCACAGAAGATCTTATGTTAGCAAAAATGTTTGTAGGTGTGGAATTTGAAGAGAGTTGGATGCTTATTTCGCTTTCTTTGAGCGTTTTGTTTTTCAAATCTTGAACCCTATGTGGTCCGATCTCTACCATCTTTATAACTGATCTTGTGTTGATGCAAAAATATTTTAGATTTACCATGTATGGAATGGAATCGGATGTTGATATAGCTTTTTATGAGCTTCATGGATATTCAAAATTTTAAGCGTTTGTGAGGGAGGTACCAGAGGGAGGGGACCGATATTGTCAATTTTTGAACCAGACCTAGCACTGACGCAAATATTGGGATATGCAAAGTTGGAGCAAAATAGGACTATAGTTTTTCTTTCTGTGCAAAAAATATGTATTTTTGAAAATTTCGACAATTTGTGGGGGAGGTACCAAAAGGAGTGGACCGAAATATTCCATATTAACACCAGAGCTTGGGTTAATATAGATATTGGGATGTGTGAAATTTGAAGACAATCGGAATCGAACATCACATTTTATGAGAGTTGTAATTTTTCAAAATTTTGACCCTTTGTGTGGGAGGTACTTGATGGAGTGGACCAATATTGTCCATTATCACACCTAACTTAGCACTGACGCAAATATTGGGATTTGCAAAGTTGGAGCAAAATCGAATTATCCTTTCTCTTTCTGTGCAAAAAAAAAATATGTTTTTTTTTTTTTGAAAATTTCGACCATGTTTGGGGGAGGTACTAGAAGGGGTGGACCGATATATTCTATCTTAACACCTGACCTTGGGTTAATATAAATATTGGGATGCGTAAATTTTGAAAATAGTCGGACTCTTATATCACATTTTATGAGAGTTATAATTATTTAAAAAAGTACCAGAAGGAGTGGACAGATATTGTCCATTTTTTCTCACCTAACGTAGCCATGACGCAAATATTAGGATTTGCAAAGTTGGAGGAAAATCTGATTATCCTTTCTCTTTCTGTGCAAGACAAATATGTATTTGTGGTGGTACCAGAAGGAGTGGACCTATATTGCCCATCTCCGAACTCGATCTAAGTTTGACAAAAATTTTCCGATTTACCAAGTTTGGACCAAATCGGATACCCCTTCGAGAGTTATCGTACGCACCAGCCAGTCAGCCAGACAGACGGACGGACATCCTCCTCTTCAATTTATGTGAAGAAAAATTCGTTCAATATGAGTCGATAACGTAACGACCACTCCTTTCTCATTTTCGAAGATAAATGACCCAATGGACCTATATATACAATGTTTCGCCACCGGAGCTGAAACCCATTATGGCCAAAAAATACCAATTTTTTGACAAATCCGGGAAAAAATGTGTCAAAATCATCATAATTCCGAATATCGGTAAGAATCGTTATATGGGGGCTATATCAAAACGTGGACCTACACATACAATGTTTCGCCACACGATCTAGAATCCATTATGACCTACAAATACCAATTTTTAGACAAATCCGTGAAAAATGTGGTAAAAATCATCAAAATACCCAATATCGGGAGGTACAGTTATATGGAGGCTATACCAAAACGTGGGCCTTTGCATACAATGTTTCGCCACGGGAGCTAGAACCCATTATGGCCAACAAATACAAATTTTTAGACAAATCCGTGAAAAAATGTGTCAAAATCATCAAAATACAGAATATCGGGAAGTACAGTTATATGGAGGCTATACCAAAACGTGGGCCTTTACATACAATGTTTCGCCACCAGAACTTGAGCCCATTATGACCATCAAATACCAATTTTTAGACAAATCCGTAAAAAAATGTGGCAAAAATCATGAAGATACCCAATGTCGGGAGGTACCATTGTATGTGGATTACAATGAATATATATGCTTTATGGGGTCTACGACGACCTTTTCAGGGTGGAGATTATAAAAAAAAGTTATATGGCGGACCCTGTTTAATTGTCACACATTTGCAAATGGTTTTCTTTAGCGATTCTTCTTCCAATAACTGTTTTACCTATTTTTTATAAATGGAATTTCTTCTTGTAAGGTTGTAATCATAATTCTCACCATAAATAATATAAGAGTTTTGAAATTAATATTGAAAAACATTCCATTGGAATTTGTTAACTATAAATTATGAATATGGCACTCTTGCATATTTTGTTTTCAATTTCCAAATGTTTCCCTCCACGCCTTCTATTACATACAACAACAACAACAGTATGCTCTCCGATGACTTTTGAAATAACTTCCAAAACCAAAACGAAAAAAAGGGCCGAGTGGCTAAAGTGTGTATTATTTCAATTACATAAGTACCTGAATTTCGTTTGTCCCAATATTGCAATAAAACATTTTTCAACGACTGCGTTTACACTTTCCATTATTTCTGCCATGTCTCAAAGTGGTGGTGGAGGAGGAGGAAGACGGAAACGACAACCTCCTTCCCCAATGAAAGACGCCACACAACTCGACCTTTGTTAAGGCTCCTACATAAATAAAGTGGCAGCAGTCTTGTGAGAGTCGTTAAAAAAGCGGAATTTTTAACAAAAACTTTTCCACATTCGACAGAATGGAGGCTCCCCAAAGACTACGAAAAATTCCGGCAATTGTTTTTCTTGTTGCCTCTCCTCTCTAACACACACATACACACACTGAAGTGTTCAAATAATGGTGGCAAAGTATTTGTAAAGTCCCATTTGAAATTTTCAAATCGAAGCGAAAGGTTTCACACTGACAGAGTGTAGCAGTGTTTGTTTGTGGGCACAAAATTGAAAGTGAAAAGAGTGACTTTGTGTGGCGTTTGTCTTTCTTTTCCCGACATCCAAACTCCCTTGGCGGTGGTTGGATGGGTTGGTAGGTAGCAAAGTTATAGTGTTCTGCAAACGTTTGCCTCCGAAAATCTAAAGTATTTTTCTGCTTTTATCAGCAATGCTTTGTCATTGCGACTAAAATACGATGTTGGCGACAACGAAAAACTCATTGCTTTTGTTATATGTTTCTGTTGTTTCTCTGTGTCTCTCTCAATCTCTCCCTCTCTTCACACCATGTTCTGGGTATTGATGCGGTGCTCTCACATGCAATTGTTCGTCCAATGTGTTGTACGCGATATAATAGAAAGATGAAAAGAAAACCCCAACAACACCATGTGTGATAATGCTTCCTTTCCGAACTGATTCGGTATAAATGCATACACTTATTGAGCCCAATACAATAGGTACTCGTGTTATTTTTCATCGGATGGCTGCTCCGGCATAGAATGGAATACTCACGACACTAATAGCATGCTGATGGCTACGGTTTTGAGAAAAAATCATGCATTGTAATAACAACAATGCAGGCCTGAGGTTTGTTACGATTTCTAAGTAACCGATGCCATGATATGTTGGAGTACGAAATTTGTAGAATATGTTTGACTCGTTGAAGTATTTTCACTGAAATCAAATTTTATGTAAATAAAGTTTTTTCTGAGGAATTAACTTGTGCTGCATTCACTTTAGGCTACATTGTATTTTCATGAACGGTTCGTTAATTACTCAATTTATTTCAATGAGGACTAAAACTTTTATATTTTTGAAGATATTCCATTATCATCCATCAAAAAAATGCATTACCCAAATAATGGAGTCCTATGAAATTATACTCTCAGCCATATAACTAGAGAGGGTGTATATCATTTGATACGGTCAAAACGTACCTAATCGAAATAACGGTTTTAGACCATACGCTCTTTGGACCAAATCCGTTTCAGGAAATTTGGAGTTGATCTAGTGATGTCCGTCCGTCTGTCTGGCTGACTGGCTGACTGGTGTGCACGAAGAGAGTATCCGATGTATGGTCCAAACTTGGTCCAAACTTGGTACATTTTTGTCAAACTTAGATTGAGTTCGGAGATGGGCAATATCGATCCACTCCTTCTGGTAACTCCCACACAAAAAGTCAACACTTTGAATAATTATAACTCTTAAAATATTTAATGTAATAGTCCGATAGTCTTCAAAATACACACATTACAATATTTTTATTTACCCTCCCCAGAAAAGGTCGAAATTTTCAAAAAATATATATAGTTTCTGCACAGAATGAGAACTGATAATCCAATTTTGCTCCAAACTTGCAAATCCTAAAATTTGCGTCAGTTCTAGGTCAGGTGCAAAAATGGATAATATCGGTTCACTCAATCAAGTACCTCCCCCATAAAGGGTCAAAATTTTGAATAATTATAACTCTTGTTAAATGTGATGTAAGAGTTCGATTGTCTTCAAATTTCACACATCCCAATATAATTATTAACCCAAGATCTGGTGTTAAGATGGATTATATCGGTCCACTCCTTCTGGCACCTCCCCCAAAAAAGGTCGAAATTTTGAATACCCACGAAGCTCTTAAAATGCAAAATTAACATCCGATTCCATTTAGACATGGCACATCTGATCATTTCTATCAACACAGGATCTGTTATAAAGGCGGTACTTCCTGGTACTTCCCCCACAAAGGCTCACAATTTTAAATATCCATGAAACTCTTAAGCTCGCGAAATTAACATCCAATTCCATTCAGACTTAGTACATCTCAATATTTTCTTCAACCCATGATCTGTTATAAAGATCTTAGCGAGGGTTCAAGCTTTTGATTAACAAGACGCTCAAAGAAAGCGAAATAAATTATATATATATATCTGCGAACCTCTTCTGGTACCTCACCACAAACGCTCACAATTTTCAATACTTTTATATGTCACAACTTGCGAAACAACTCAGCGCCTTAAATTCTACCCAAACTCTACCCCCATGCGAAATTTCTTGAGAAGTGGACGAAAATTGCGATCCTCAACATATTGTGTTGCGGTGTGTAAAACATTAAAAATTGAACAGTTCAAAATAGTAATTGAAAAAGTCGCATGCGATAAAAAATATGACAAAAAATAAAAAAAATGTAACACAAAATATTCGCTTTTGTATTGCCATATTTTTATGCGATTTTTTTAGATTTTATCCTTTTCTGCCATTCCGAAGTGATGAGAATTTTGAAAATCAGTCCAGCGCGTCTGGACTTATAGGCAGAATAACTACGATCTATTTCTATATTGCACCTGTTTTGCTATATATCTCATATCTTGGCTATTTTGACTTAAAAGTTATACCTTATTTTACCCGCTAAATAATGTCCGCTGACCCTACGCTTTTGCCCAGCCTTAAAATCTAAATTCATTCAAAATTCGAGTCGATTGGTTTCTAATTGTGGCCTGTAGAGTAACAACAAAATCAAGAAATGTTTCTGTTTTTGGTCCATTGCAACAAATAAATATTTTTCGATCATCCAAAAAAAAAAAAAGAAAAAAAAAAGGTTCTATTCTGACCCTATCCCAACCTCCAGTTACAATTTCGTGAGGATCGGGCTATAATTGCGACCTGTAGCGATTATAAATTAACACGGACACACATGGCTAGGAGATAGAAAGATCCATATATAGTTTCCTATGTCGTGGACCAATATTTTTAGGTGATACATAATTTTTGGCCCAATCAGACTTGTAATACCCCAACAGAAAAATAAAGTAGGAAAGTATGTTTGATATAGGAAGGTGGTCTTGGAAATATGTACTAAGTGTGCGAACTGTACTAAATGTTATTCTGTTTGAAACAGTTTGTTTTGGGTGAACTAAATTTTGAAATTGTGTATTACAATCCCTGTTGGTGGTAGGTTTGTGAAAGATGTGGTTTTGGAAATCTCTACTTCAAGTTCACAAAAAACTACTATATTTGATACAATTTGGTATTGGGTGAACAGATAGTGCTTGAAAACTGAAATTTGGTATGTCTGTTCTTGTGCAGCCTGGACATATGGAGATGTTTTGGCAGATGTGTTCTATAAGTGCACGAAATATATTAAATAGAACTAAATAGGGTATTGGGTGAATGATGTCACTGTTGTTGTCTGATGGTTTTGAGATGGGCTCTATAATTGTTAGAAAAGTGCTATGTTGTGTATTAAGTAAATCCATAGAACTGTAATCCCGAAATTTGAGGTCTCTGTTTGTATCTTGTATTTAGGTTTTAGAAATTTGGTGTCTAGGATGTAAAGATGTAAATTGCTTTAGATATGCGTCCTAAATGTTACTAAATTTGGTTGGTGAAGAGATTGAGCTGAAATTCTGAAAATTAATATCGAGGTCACTATAGGTTTCTAGGTTTAATATATGGAGACGTAATTATGGTTCTGGACCAAACAATTTTTGGCATACTTCAAAATTAAAGATTTTGAAGACTTTTTGATGTAAAAAACAAGTAAAAAACATTAAGTTCGGCCGGGCCAAACTTTTAATTCCCTCCACCTTAGGATAAAGGAAACATTAGAGCCCATTTGACCCACATATACCAATTTTTAGACATATTCATGGGAAAATGTACCAAAAATCATCAAAATACCGAATATCGGGAAATACGGCTATATGGAGCTATACAAAAACGTGAACCTATACATACAGTGTTTCGCCAAAAGAACTAGAACCCATTGATACCAACAAATACCAATTCCTAGACAAATCCGCGAAGAAATGTGTAAAATGCCGAATATCGAAAAGTACCGTTATATGGGGGCTATACCAAATCGTGGACTTATACATGCAATGTTACGCCAAAGGAGCTAGAACCCATTATAACCTACAAATACCAATTTTAAGAAAAATCCATGAAAAAATGTGGCAAAAATCATCAAAATACCGAATATCGGGAGGTAACGTTATATTGGGACTATACCAAAGCGTGGACCTATAATTACAATGATTTGCCACACGAACTGGCACCCATTATGATCTACAACTACCAACTTTCAGAGAAATTCGCAAAAAAAGTGTAAAAAATCATCAAAATACCGAATATTGGGAGGTACTGTTATTAGCGGGCTACACCAAAACGTGGACCCATATATGCAATGTTTCGCCACCGGAGCTTGGAACCCATTATGACCAAAAGATACAAATTTTTAGAGAAATCCGTGAAAAAATGTGACAAAAATAATCAAAATACCGAATATCGGGAGGTACCTTTATATGGGGGCTATACCAAAGCGTGGACCTATACATGCAATATTTTGCCACACGAACTGGGACCCGTTATGACCTACAAATACCAATTTTCAGACAAATCCGTGAAAAAATGTGGCAAAAATAATCAAAATACCGAATATGGGGATTATGCCAAAAGTGGACCGATATATCATATATCATTTCCAATACCAACCATCCTAGACACAATACAAATTGCTCTGCTAAATTTTGGCGCTCTACGTCAAATAATGTGGACTGTATCGTGATTTCAAAAGACAGACGGACAGACAGACAGACGGACATCGTTAAATCGACTTAGAATTTTATGCTGATTATAAATATATATACTTTATGGGGTCTACGACGAATATTTAAGGATGTTAAAAACGGAATGATTGATAAATGCAGTTTTTTCAAACTGAACCAATTGTACATCTTGAGCCACAACAACTAAAAAGGGCTTTATGTTCAGCCGTACCTTCCACAATTCCATGGAATGAACTCCACTACTGTGGAGGGTATAAAAAGTCTTAACGAATCTAATATGTTAAGGTGGACTTTTCGCTAACTAAGTGGTAGGCACTTTCTACTAAATATATAATTGTAACCTGCAAAATCAGGAGAAAATCTGCTTTTGTTGATCCAAATGAAACTTAAAATACCCTCAAAATATTGTGTTGAAGAATATATATGATGGAAATAATATATCCTCCATTAAAATGCCACCACAATCTTCATGATTTGCATAGTCTTAAATATATTTGTTTTTTTTTGTTTTTGTTATTTTTTTTGAAACCATTTAGTAATCACACAATGTAACAATGAATAATCAGCCTACCGAGAAAATGTTTTCATTTAGTTTATTTCGCATTCATAAAGGCAATTTCTTTTTGTCCTAACTGTTGCAGCAGAGCTTTCTTCAATAGAGAGAACAAACACAAAAAAAGGAAAACAAAAAGTTTTTGGGCAGTTTTCTTTTTTGATTTGGTTGTCTTTATTTTGTGTTTTTCATTTTTTCTACAACAGCGCCGCGCTTCATATTCATTCAATCTTGCAAACAAGAACACAGCAAGAAACTGAAAAGAAAATATGAATGCATGTATGTGTGTGTGTGCATGAAAATCCTAACAGTACGACGATTATTATTTTCTTATTTTTCACTATGGAAAACCATAAAGTAAACTGTGAACAACGTCATGGCGGATGTTGAGTATTTTCAGTTAGAATGCGATGCTGCTTCTGCTGCTGTGGCTGCTGATGATGATGAACGTTTAAAAACTTTTTTTTTACTTTTCTTTATTTTCCCTGTTTTATTCAATATTTGAGCAGATTCTTTTGTGTTTTGCCATAAATAAATGTATATTTGTATCTTTGGATTTTTTTTTGGTTCAGACAAAAGTAAAGAGCATATTTTATGCTTCAATGAAATATGGCTTCATTGTGAGAAAATGACAAATAAATATGTGGGTATTATTTTCGCTGCATGGCACTGCGGTTATTATTTGTATTTTAATATTGGTTGAAAACTGGAATTTTTTATAGCCTAAAACACAGGGAAGTCTAGAATATTAAGTTGTGATGCATTTGATTGGTTGTTGTCGCAAAGTTGACATCACCCTACAACTCGTTTGAAAACGTGGTCAAAACATGCGTGGTCAATCTATGGCTTCCTCTTCATCGCAGAGCCTTTCGATTCCAAATTCCATATACCTTCAGCCATATGGCTACAGAAGGTACATATTAGTTGATACGGCCAAAAGATTTCTCATCAAAATAACGGTTTTAAAACCTAGGTCTCTTTGTACCAAATCTGTTTCAGGAAATTTGGAGTCGATCTGGCGTTGTCCGTCCTTCCGTCTGTCTGGCTGGTGCGCACGATAACTCTCGAAGGGGGTATCCGATTTAATCCAAACTTGGAATATCGTAATATTATTATCAAACTTAGATTGAGTTCGAAAAGGGGCAATAGCACTCGTCTCCTTCTGGTATGTCCCCCCTAAAAAGTTCGACTTAAAAAAAAGTATCGGTCCATACCATCAAGTACAGGGTTGCCCATATTCGACGGACCCATCTGGCAACGCCATAACTTTTGACAGAGATGTCACATCGCTTAACGACATACCGCGTTTGAAGCGTCAGTCCAAGCTGATTTTTACCATGAACCAATACACGTCACGCGAGCGCTCTGAAATCTACATTCAACAGAAGAAGTCAATTGTGAAAACTCTACGTGCTTTTAAAACATTAAAAAATGTGAGAAGTGCGCCTTCTAAGAACATCATTAAGCGTTTATACGAAAAATTTTCGACTGGTAAGGCTCTTTCTAATTCGAAGAGGCCATATAAAAGTCGACCAAGGCGATCGACGAGAATATCGCTGCCGTCGAGCCAGTGTTGAGAGGTCCCCAAGAACATCCCAAAAACGCCGTTCTCAGGAGTTGGGCATGGCTCGGTCCACTTTACAACGGATTATTCGCATTGATTTGCATTTTTTCCCGTACAAAATTCAATTGACGCAAAGAATGTTGCCTGCGGACAAGCCTCGTCGATTGGAATGGGCCCAAAGAGTCATCGAAATGGCCGAAGATGACGAGCAATTTTGAAACAAAATTATCATGTCCGATGAAGCCCATTTCACATTGAATGGGACCATAAATAAGCAAAATTACCGTTTTCACGACACTGAAAATCCTCAGGAGATTCAAGAAGTGCCTCTTCATGACGAAAAAGTCACAGTTTGGTGCGGCGTTAGTGCGAAAACGGTCATTGGGCCGTTTTTCTTCCAAAATGAAAATGGGCATGCTGCTACCATCAATCAGGAGCGTTATCGCGATATGATGACCAATTTTGTGATGCCAATTATTCGTCGAAAGCGTATGAGGCAGTTCTGGTTTCAACAAGACGGCGCTCCACCGCACACAAGTCGCATAACAATCGGTTTTCTGAAGAATTTGTTTCCGGGCTGTTTGATGTCGAAAAGTGGTAATTTGGACTGGCCACCGCGTTCGCCCGATTTGACGCCTCCTGACTTTTTCTTGTGGGGATATTTGAAGTCAAAGGTTTACGTTAACAAGCCAAGGTCCGTAGAAAAGCCGCTATTCCGGCCGAAATGTTGGCAAAAACGATGGAAAATGCAGCAAAAGGGGCACAATACGTCATCAACGCCAGAGGCGGCCATTTGAGAGATATCATATTCAAAAATTGATGTAAACAAATCTAATTGGAACAAATAAAATGATTAACATTGCCAACAGCCAAATTTTTAATTTTTTCTTTGATTTAAAAAAAAAAACATGGGTCCGTCGAATATGGGCAACCCTGTACCTCCCCAAATAAAGGGTCAACTTTTTGAATAATTATAATTTCTATAAAATGTAGTGTAAGAGTCCGATTGTCTTCAAATTACACATCAAAATATTTTTATTAACCATCGGTCTGTTGTGAAGATGGAATATATCGGTCCGCTCCTTCTGGTACCTCCTCCACAAAGGGTCAAATTTTTGAATATCTATTAAGCTCATAAAGTGAGGAATTAATAAACGATACCCTTCAGACTTGGCACATCCCAATATTTCTATCAACACAAGACCTGTTGTAAAAATGGCAGTGATCGGACCATTCCTTCTGGTACCTCCGTCACAAAGGGTCAACGTTTCGAGTAACCAAAACGATAAAAATATCCGAAATAAGCATCTGGGTCTTTTCATATTTCGCCCATCCTATTTTTTTTCTAATAACACAAGATCTGCTGCGAAAATAAGATGCATCGGTCCACTCCTTCTGGTACCTCCGCCACAAAGGGTCAACATTTCGAATAGCCATGAAGCTAATAGAACGCGAAATCAATATCTGGTTCCATTCAAACTTAGCAAATCGCAATATTTGATTCAATACAAGATCTGTTATGAAAATGGTAGAGATCGGACCATACCTTCTTTTACATACCCCATTTGCAGATAGAGTTCAAAGTTTTGAATAACCAAAAAGATTATAAAATTCACAATAAGCATCCGGTTCTCCCAATATTACACACATTCAATTATTATTATTAACACAAGATCTGCTGTGAAGATAGGATGTTTCGGTCCACTCCTTCTGGTAACTTCCCCCAAAAGGGTCAAAATTGGGAATATCCATGAAGTTCATAAAACGCAAACTTATATCCGATTCCACTCAAGCATGACATATCTCAATATTTCCATCAACACAAGATCTATTAAAAAGATGGTAGAGATCGGATCTCCTAATGGTTTTGTTTTGGTTTTGTCCATACCAATATTATTATCTGTATTAGATGAAGTATGAAAATGGAATACTTCGTTCAACTATATCTGGAACCCCACACATATTTTAATATTTTATAAAAATTGTCCCATATTTCATATAATGTGAAGGAAGCAACCAATATACTCCAAACCTGGTACGTCGCAGTATTTATATCGTATTTACTTAGGTTTCATACGAAATGGACAATATTGTCCCGTTCCTTCGGAAAAAGTTCTGCCAACTGTCATTACTCCGGCTCAATTCGGTTAGTTATAACTATGCTCAATGCATTTAAAAGCAGTGACATTCATTTTAATTGATTCTATAATTGAACGGGTTATTTGAAAACAATATCCGACAATACAAATTACTTTCAATTTTTCTTTCCTTCTTAAGTATTTCGTGGCGGATGCACACAGGACATGCAAGTCCCCTATCTTCAACAATTATGCCAACAACAACGAAAGACGACCAAATCTTTGCCGGGATTGCTGTTGACATTTTCAATTATTTTCTCCAGTAAGTTATTTGGCAACAATACTAATCAGAACAATGAAAACAACAGCAGCAACAACACTAATATTTACAAAAACAAATGAAGAAACAAAAATTACTGCACCAAAATCGCCAACTGTGAAGTTTACCAAAAAAAGAGAGGAAGGTTCTTTTTTCTGAAAAGCTAGAGAATGCACCAACTGGCTGACAGACTGCCTTGCTGGCTGCTTGACTAGCTGGCTCAAGAAACAATGTGCCAATTACAGTCGACAAAGAAATGAACGACGATCTGCAAAAGTTCACAAAAGGCCACTTAAAGTATCCTGGTTATGTCCTTAAAACTTGCTGCTCTTGTAATTGAGATGGGGTTTATTTAAGCGTTTCCTTCTCAACACGAAACAAGAAGCAGCAAAAAAACCAAAAAAAAAAAAAAAAAAACAGCAATTCCAAATTGAGGCAATGCTTCATCTTCCTTCGTGTTTCCTCCGCTGCTGCGTTGTTTTTGGCGGTTTTGAGTTATTTCGCTTTTTATTTTATTTCAAGGCAACAGTGCATGGGAGGATATTTAGTAAATTTGACATTTAGTTCAGGGTTAAAAATAGAATTCATTTTTCATAGGAATCTATCTTTGTGCATTTTTTTTTTTTTTTGGGTTTTTGTTTAATATTTTGCGAGGGTTCTGCCATTGATTGAAATGATAACGTCACTGGGAAGTTATATCACATTATTTTTCTTTTTAAATTTAAAAGGCTTTTTCGTGAGCTAAATTATAATTTTGTATGGCATGTTTGCATGTGTATTAAGATTAGACAATTTGGCAAATTCGTGAAAGACGTACGAATTAAAGAAAAAAACATTAAAACTAAAATGACTGAATACGGCAGGGTCAAACAAATGATTTCCTCGAGAATATATCTTTTTAAGTTGAGACATTGTTTTTTTTCAAACTTTCAAACATACCTTTAATACTGTGCGACAAAATAAATTTTATTTTAGTAATTAAAGAAAAAATCCAGCAGATTATGAAAAGAGAGCGAAAACATAGACGATAAAATTTGAAATAAAAGTCTGATTGCCTTCAAGTTTCGCACAACCCAACATTTCTAACACCTAAAAATTTGGTAAAAAGTGGGATATAGACTACATCTCCTTCTGGTACGAGAATTAAGTTTTCATTTTTCTTCGAAATTCTGAAAATGGAATAAATTGGTCCGCTGTTTTGGTACCGACTCAGCATTTTGAAAAATCATAGTGCAAGTCAAAATATCTGAGATAAAAAACTGCAACAAAGTCAAACGTCATAATTTTTACATTTTTTTAAAATGTTATTGAATGAAAGCAAAAAAGGTCGAAAATAGCATCAAATTTTAAAATAAGTTTAGATTTGTTCGAATTGGTCACCTTTGACACAAATTACGGCCTTTAAACAGCCAATGATACCGTTACACACTGCCCGAATGTTGATCTGCCGTATTTTGGTCAATTCCCGGTAAAGCGCTTGCTTGAGGTGATTGACACTTTGGTATTTTTTTAGTGCCAACCTTGCTTTTCAAAATACTGCAAACACAACAGTCCAACGGATTGGTATCCGGAGATTTTGGTGGCCATTAGGCGCTGGAAATTAAGCGAGGAACCTCACTTTGTAACCATTTTCGCGCGTGGCGCGTGCTGAGTGCGATGGTGCTGAGACCTGTTGGAATGTCTAAGGTCTGCGGCCAAAATGTTTGCTTGCCGAATGCTTTAATAAACCCTCCAGAATATTTTCGCGATAATATTCCCCATATATTCTGATGCCACGGTCGATTAATACAAGCGGATAGCGACCATCGGCTGTTATGGCGAACCACACCATCACCATGGCCGACGCTTGAGTTCTGGTGGCCAACGGAAGTGCACATTTTCAGCTGACCTCCTTGGCAAGTAAACACGATCATTTCGTTTGTATACAAACTGCTGGACAGCGGATATTATCTCATCGGAGAAAACCAAATTCGGCAGTTCGCCACTTTCGGCCAAGCGAAGCCACTCTTTAGCTCTTTTCAGTCTATTTTCGTTCTGTTGCGTTGTTAGTTCTTGCACTTTTTGGAATTTCAATCGCTTTACCCCGAGCTCATTTTTCAATATTTACCGAATAGAATATTGCGTTATGTTCGTTTGTAAAGAATATAATGAGCTGTCACTGGAATAATTTTAAAAGCTGTCGGACCTGTGGCTTAGAAATGACAACAGTATGAAGTTAGTTTCAAATTTTTCATCTCACTCTGTATAGTACAATCCAGTACTTTTCGTGCAATTATAGTACACATTTCCCAAACCAACTCCATAACTCAATCCTAGATATCAACAGACCCCTCAGTATCAAATTTCAGGATTCCAGCTATCTCTTTAGCAAATACCCAATTTAGTATCAGTTAGTACTTTTCGAACAATTATAGTACACATTTCCAAGACTACCTTCATATCTTAACCGCAGACACCAACAGTGATATCTATAACAAATTTCAGGATTTCAATTCTATTTCCTCGCTCAACATCAAAGTTAGTACTTTTCGTTATAGGTCGTATTTCCAAACTGCCGCCAAATCTCAAACACAGATACTATCAGCAATCTAAATATAAAACTTCAGATTTTTATATCAATCCCTTCACCGAGTACACAAATATAGTACAATTCAGTACTTTTCGTAAAATTATTTATACAGGGTTGCCCATATTCGACGGACCTTTGGGCCCTTTGGGCCCATTCCAATCGACGAGGCTTGTCCGCAGGCAACATTCTTTGCGTCAATTGGCAACATTCTTTGCGTCAAAAGTGGACCGAGCCATGCCCAACTGCTGAGAACGGCGTTTTTGGGATGTTCTTGGGGACCTCTCAACACTGGCTCGTTCGACAGCGATTTTCTCGGCCGATCGCCTTGGTCGACTTTTATATGGCCTCTTCGGATTAGAAAGAGCCTTACCAGTCGAAAATGGTGTTCTTAGAAGGCGCACTTCTCACATTTTTTAATGTTTTAAAAGCACGTTGAGTTTTTACAATTGACTTCTTTTAAATTTCAACTATTTCAGAGCGCTCGCGTGGCGGGTATTGGTTCACGGTAAAAATCAGCTTGGACTGACGCTTCAAACGCGGTATGTCATTAAGCGATGTGACATCTCTGTCAAAAGTTATGGCGTTGCCAGATGGGTCCGTCGAATATGGGCAACCCTGTATTTTGTGGTTGAGGTACCATACATATTCGATATTTACACTACATCTATGGCTTACACGAATATAATTATTTTACCCATTGTGGGTGTGGTATCTGAAAAATGAACACTAGAACAAATTTTAATTAAGGTATTGGATTGTCCGAAGTTAGAAGAAACATCGAATAATTATTTTTAATTTTATGACACTTGACTTATTTAAAATCTTGACCGCTTGTGTGGGGAGGTATCAAAGGTCGACCCTCTATTCACATTAGATCTCGAGTTTAGTCAAACATTGGGATATACTAAGTTTGCATAGAATCGCTGAATTATTTCGAATTTTATAAGGGTTATAAGTAACCAAAATGTTGATTATTTGTAGGGAAAATACCAGAAGAAGTGATCCAAAATATTCCATATTTACACCAGCTCTTTTGTAGAGATGTGCAAACTTCGAAGACACTGTGACTTTTATTGCACATATTTATAAGAGTTATAATTATTCGAAAACGTTCCCCTTTGTGGGGGATATTCTTGATGAAGTGGTCTTATATATTCCATATTCACATTAGATCTTGTGTTGATATAAATACTGGGATTCTAATTTTCCATTTTATGACCTTCATGGTCACTCCAAAATTTGACCGATTGTGGGGGAGTGAGATATAAAAAAAATGCAACAAAGAATGAAAGCAAAAAATGTCGGAAATAGCATCAAGTTTTAAAATAAGTTCAGATTTCTTCGAATTGGTAACCTTTGACACAAATGATGGCTTTAAACGACCAATGATACCGTCACAAACTGCCCGAATGTTGCTCTGCCGTATTTTGGTCAATTCCCGGTGAAGCGCTTGCTTGAGGTGATCGACACTTTGGTATTTTTAGTGCCAACCTTGCTTTCCAATATACTCCAGACACAATAGCCCAACGGAGTGGTATCTCGAGATTTTGGCGGGCATTGTGCGCTGGAAATGAAGCGAGGAACCTCATTTTGTAACCATTCTTGGGTGCTTGTTGGAATGTCCAAGTTCTGCGGCCAAAATGTTTGCATGCCCAAGGCTTTATTACACCCTCCACGAAGGAACTCTTCAGCTCTTTTGAGTCTAGTTTCTTCGGTTGCGATGTAAGTTCTTGAACTTTTTGGAATTTCAATGGCTTTACCCCGAGCTCATTTTTCAATATTTGCTGAATGGAATATTGCGATATGTTCAGCTCACAAGACATTTTTCGGCCACTGGGAGGGCTTCGATCAAGTCGCTTCTTTTCTTTTCGAACCATTTCTGCTGATGTTGCTACTTTCTTCCGTCCACTTCCTTGACGTCAGGCTACGCTACCAGTATCACGGTAGCGAGCGGTATTTGATGGGGTGAATCGATATTATCCATTTTCTATGAAAATGTTTACTTTCTCAGGGGTAGACTGGACCTATATTGCCCATCTCCGAACTCGGTCTAAGTTTGGCAATAATATGACGATGTACTAAATTTGGATTAATTCGAAGACTCCCTTCGAAAGTTATCGTGTGTACCAGCCAGCTAGATCTCTATCATATGGCTGGGAGTATAAAATTGAAGTCTCTCTAAAACTCTCTAAAAACCCTACATTTTATTTTAACGATTTTCTGTATCTCAACATAATGCTCTTTTACTTGTTTATATTCCAACAGAGAAATGGACATCTTTAATTAGAATTTCATGCGGATCAAAAATATAGTCATTTGTCGGAATATTTTAAATTTTCTATGAATTTTATGATTTGTGATAGTAACATATTCTAGTCTGATAGCGGCAGCTCATTAAGGTTTGTCGTCTCGATTCATATATTGATATCTTAAATTCGGACCAAATTTGCCGACCAGCAACAAAACACTTAAATAAAGTTGAAAATGGGAGTTGTATTCTCTTTATCGCGCTGTTCTTGCGAATGTGCGGTACCATGTTCTTGGGCCAAAGCCAAGTCATCTTCTATCTAGAAGCGTAGGTTGTAGTTAATAACCTAATTGCATAAAATGATAAAAATATATATTATCTATTTTTTTTCTTAAAATACTTAATTTTGTCTTCCCTTTTTTTCATCGCCAACTCTTTCTTTCCAGATATATCGACTACATGGATGGAACTCACAGTCATGTCTTGACTTGATGCAGAAGGATTTGTTCCATATTGGCAAAAAGCCAACAAAATAAACAACGCATATAACTAACTAACCGACATTGTCTTTGTTTTTTCGACGATAATACCAGCAATCTCCATCTTCTTCCCTTAAACACAAAGTTCGAAAAAAAAAGACGCAAATACAGAGGAGAACAAAAAGGAGAAGTCGTGGCACCAACTAAACTCTGAACAAATATGTTTGTGTTCTATGACTTTATAAAAAAAGAAATGCCACACAACAACATTTTGCTTTATTAAACAGCAGATAACAACAACAACAACGCCGACGACGACGACGACTGGCTTTATTCGCCATCCAAACTTTATTTGTTTGTTGTGGTTGTTTTTGTTGCCGATTGCAATCTATTTTCTGAAGTGGATTCACTCTCGACCTGATGTACGACAATTTGCTGTCGACACTTTGTCATCGATGATTGAAACTATGAAAGCTGCAAACAGTCGAATAATCAATTTCGGCGGGATCTGTTTGCTGCTGCTGTCTATTATGAGTGGTAAGTTCGATTTATGCGGTGTAGACATGGTTATTATCAATAAAGTGCCACACATGGAATGGGGCCGACAAATTGAGCGATAATACTGTATTGATTTGAAATATTTGAGAAAGCTAAGATATGCAAGCATTTATGGAAGCAAGCTGTTATTTTCTTGTGACACCAGTAGAAAGATTCATTTTTTTGAGTTCAGACATCATGACACATCATCCATCGTCTTATACGATAGCTAAAAGCATTTGGGATAGTAAAATCTTAATACTCATAAAAATCTAGACTGGTTTCTTAATTATCTTGGAATTCTGTGAAAATAAAAATTATAAATTTGAGATATCTGAGATAAATGGTATTGATTATTTTATCGAAGCTATTCATACACTTGTTCATAATTATTATCCCCTGTTATTTTTTTTTTAATTTTGCTCTGCAAAATAATTTTAATAACTTTAAATCCACTCGTGTATAATGTTATAAACTATCAATTTTTCTTTGTTGGCAGTATCGGTGCGATTTTAATTAAATGTTAATAATGCCATCACAACTACAAAGTCCAGGATTAACATAAATCAAACAATGATTTATTAATGGCGCCGATACCATTCTGTATTCCACACAAGGATTCTATTTATCACTGGAATTCATAGTTGACATCATTGTAATGAAATAATTTATATGCGTACCATAGAGGGGGTTTGAAATTCGCGAGATGTTCGAATAGCAAAGGAAAATTAATGAAAGAATAGAGTAGTGTTAGTAACACTATAAAATTGTTTAAACTGGAGAGATCCCCTAGCAAATGCCAAATTTTCCGATTTGATTTTCGATGGAACATTTGGAAGATTTCAGCCGAAACAGTCAAACGAACCCACCGTGACATAAAATTTGACTTCTTAAAAGATTGCTGGCAAAACGTCTAGGTAGGCTCACTATTTGATGTAGCCATAATATAACTATATATAAAACCATTTCGGCAAAACCCAAGAGACTATACTTAGATAAATAACCAAGGTAAATTTTCACAGATTTAAAACCAACTTTCATTCAAAGATTTAGATTTTATTCTGTTTATACACCACACTGTGCTCAGGATATAATGTCGCATGCCGTTGTTTGTAACATGGAGAAGAAAGCAAGATAGACCCATACTTCCTTTTGATGATCTGCATAGAATCACACTCCCAGTCGATTTATGCATGTCCGTCCGTCTGTTCATCTATCTATGTATTTTTCTAAAGAAAGCACAGGTCGCATTTATTGTCCGATTGAAATGACTTTTTGTACAAGTCATTTGTTAGACCCTATTGAAATTGGAAATAATCCATCAAAATTTAGATATAGTTCCCATATATATCTTCGTCCGATTTGCCTTTATTGTGCACCAAACCGATTTCGATCAAATTTGGCGTAATTTTTTAAATTAGGTCGTATGTGCAAAATTTCATGTAAACCAGCCCAAATATGTAGTATGAAATTTTGAACATACGACCAAATTAAAAAAAAACTACGCCAAATTTGATCGAAATCGTTTCAGGTATAGCTATAACTTCCATATACAGGGTGGGATAAAAAAAACTGGAAAAAAGTCAAACGCCATAATTTTTCATTTTTATACCCTCCACCATACTATGGAGGGTATATTAACTTTGTCATTCCGTTTGTAACTCCTCGAAATACTCATGTCAACAAAGTGTATATATTCTTGATCAGCGTAAAATTCTAAGTCGATTTAGCCATGTCCGTCTGTCTGTCTATCTGTCCGTCTGTCTGTTGTAATCACGCTATCTTTCGAACGAATTGAGATAGAAGGCTAACATTTTGCACAGGTATTTATTTTTCCAGTAGGCAGGTTAGGTTCGTAAATGGGCCATGTAGGTCCACGTTTTCATATAGCCTCCATATAACGGTACCTCTCGATATTCGGTATTTTGATGATTTTAGCGACATTATTCACCGCATTTATTTCAACTTTGGCATTTGAAGTTCGTAATAGATACTACAGCCTATGATAGAAAAATGTCTATGCAGGTCCAGGTCTTCGTATAGCCCCTATACAACGGTACCTCCCGATATTCGGTATTTCGATGATTTTAGCGACATTATTCATAGGAATTGTTTCAAATTTGTTATTTGAGATTCGTAATGGATACTACAGCCTATGACAGAAAATTATCTGTGCAGGTCCACGTCTTCGTATAGCCCCCATATAATGATACCTCCCAAAATTCGGTATTTTGATGATTTTAGCGACATTATTCATCGGAATTGTTTCAACTTTGGTATTTGAAGTTCGAAATGGATACTACAGCCTATGACAGAAAATTATCTGTGCAGGTCTACGTCTTCGTATAGCCCCATATAACGGTAACTCCCGATATTCGTTATTTTGATGATTTTAGCGACATTATACACCGGAATTGTTTCAAATTTGGAATTTGAGATTCGTAATGGATGCTACAGCCTATGACAAAAAATTGTCTGTGCAGGTCCACGTCTTCATATAGCCCCCATATAACGATACCTCCCAAAAATTGGTATTTTGATGATTTTAGCGTTATTACTTAACGGAATTGTTTCAAATTACGTATTTAGAGTTCGTAATGGAAACTATAGCCTGTGACCCAAAATTGTCTTTGCAGGTACAGGTCTTCGTATAGGCCCCATATATCAGTACCTCCCAATAGTCGGTAGGTACAATACCCACCGAAATTTTTTGAGATGTCGTATTTGACGTTCGTAATGGATGCTATAGCCTGTGACAGAAAATTGTCTATGCTGGTCCAGGTCTTCGAACAGCTCCGATATAACGGTACCTCCCTATATATGATATTTTGATGATTTTAGCTACATTATTCACCGTTTATTTAAATTTTCGAATTTGAATATGGCAATGGCTTATGACAAACAAGGCCTATGTAGGTCCACGTCGTATAGACCCCCAACATAATGGCTATATTCGGTATTTTTAAAATTTTACCAGAAGGGCTTTATTTTTTGAAATTTTTCAAATTCGTTCCAAATGGTGGAGGGTATTCAAAGTTCGGCTTGTTTTTTTTAATATTTCGGAAATAGCATCAAATTTTAGAATAAGTTTAAGTTGGCCTTCAAACGGCCAATAAAACCGTCACACACTGCCCGAATGTTGATCTGCTGTATTTTGGCCCATTCCCGGCGAAGCGCTTGCTTGAGGTGATCGACACTTTGGAATTTTTTAGTGCCAACCTTGCTTTCCAAAATACTCCAGACACAATAGTCCAACGGAGTGGTATCCGGAGATTTTGGTGCCCATTGCGCGCTGTTAATAAAGCGAGGAACCTCATTTTGTAACCATTCTTGGGAGGCGCGTGCTGAGTGCGATGTTGCTGAGTCCTATTGGAATGTCCAAGGTCTCCGACCAAAATGTTTGCGTGCCCAAGGCTTTAATACACCCTCCAGAATATTTTCGCGATAACATTCGGCATTTATTCTGATGCCACGGTCGATTAATACTAGCGGAGAGCGACCATCGGCTATTATGGCGGCCCACACCATGGCCAGCAGTTGAGTTCTGGTGGCCAACCCAAGGTGCTTATTTTCAGCTGACCTCTTTGGCAAGTAAACACGATCATTTTGATTGTTTACAAACTGCTGGACAACGAATGTTTTCTTATCGGAGAAAACCAAATTCGGCAGTTCACCACATTCGGCCAATAGAAGCAACTCTTTAGGTCTATTGAGTCTAGTTTCTTTCTGCCCTTTTTGGAATTTCAATGGCTTTACCCCGTGCTTGTATTTCAATATTTGCCGAATGGAATATTGAGATATGTTTAGCTCACGAGCCATTTTTAGGCCACTGTGACACGGGTATCGATTAAGTCGCTTCTTTAAATTTCGAACCATTTCTGCTGATGTTGCTGTTTTCTTCCGTGCACTTCCTTGACGTCAGGCTAGGCTACTAGTATCACAGTAATGTGCGATGGTACGAGACACAAGAGATTAATTCACAATAAATTGCTGGAGTGATCTAATGGTAGCCACTTGTGGTTTTCCAGCCAATTCCATCACAAATAATTTTTTGTCTGGAAAACTCTTACCAAAATGCTTTTGTATGCTTGTTGAGCTGTCACTGGAATAATTTTAACAGCTGTCGGACTAGTGGCTTAGAAATGAGAGTCTGAAGTTGCTTGCAGTTGTTTCATTTCACCCTGTAAATTTGTTTAGAGGTATTCTTAAGATAGAAAACCCTCTTAATTTTTCAATAATTGGGATTTGAAAACAAATTGCTAAAAATAAGTTAAATATTCCTAGTCTAACATGCCCTAAAGGGTAGCTTATCCCTCTTTTAATATAAGATTTGAATACTTTATTTCTAGCTTCATTCTTTTGTAAGATTATCAATATTTAATATTTTGTTCTATTTCATACAATAACAACTTACCCATTCTATTATCGACCAAATGCAGCGGAATACAAGCACGTCATAAATGCATTAAAAATTGAATAAATTTTATATTTTATGCGGCTGCCATAATAAAGTTACTAAAATCCATTTCACAATTTCCCATAATTCATAATCTATACTTTTGCATTGTAAATAATGAATTTTGTGGTTGGCCATTATGTCCAATTCAATTCGCTGGTTTACGTTTAATTTAATTTTTGAAGTATTAAATTTATAGTTTTCAATATGGCCAAGAGATAACGACGACGACAACGACAACGGTGTTTTTGGCATTGGCTTTAGTCAGCATTTCTTTTTTTTCAGAAAATAAAAAATAAACTTCATTAAATATTTAACATTTTTTAAATAAAAAAATACTTTTGTTAATATTTTATTATCTAAAATGCGCATCATCAACATCATATCCAAGGATATTTCACTGAAGTGTATTTTCCTGCTGTGAGTCTTATTCCGGCATTCCAGGAAAATGAGTGTTCGAAAATTCCAAGCATTTTATGAACTGCATAAACTTTTCACTTCCGTTTGGCAGAAGGCGAAAAAAAACTTGCTCACTGCATCAGCAGAAGATCGCATTGTGCGAAATGTGAATTAATAATCGTTATGACACAATGAACCGATTGAATATTAATGATATTGCAGGAAGAAGTCAGCCAGCCGTAACTGGCAGTTTCAAATCAATATTAATTCAATACAATAAGGCATTTTAAGTGGCAAAGTATTGGCGATGGAATCAGTAAAAATTTAATATCTTTTTCTTAACTTTTCTATTGGACTCTGAGGTCCTAAGCAAGAAAAAATTTAACACATTTTTCGAAACTCAAGCTAAAATTGATTAGTACGACCAAAACGATATAACTTCGATTTCGAAACTAAAAACCGATTTGAACGTGAAAATCGGTTAGGATGCCTTACACCACTAAGCATATTTAGACGAGCTATCTGTACAATATTTGACGAAATATGTATATGGGAGGTAGAGTTAATTTTAATTGATTTGGTTCAACATAGGTATTTCGTCTATTTAAATAAAATAAAATATAAATCAATGAAAAAAAAACTGTAATAATGGATTATATTTAACTTGGAACTTGGCATTATGATTCGAAATTCAATCTAATTTAACATCATTTATATGAAACTAGAATAATAATATATCTACTCTAAATCGAATCAGATCTCGCCAAATTTGACTAACGTGTAGTTCACATTAAATCACTGCAAGAAATATACGGGATCTATATCCATACCTGACTTTAAGATATAGACAATCTTTACCCATAATCCATAATTTCGTACAATCGGGTTTGAAGATTGTACGAAATTATGGACTCTTCCGATAAATGATTTTCTATGGGAAAGGTATCAGAAATGCTCCATTTTAGTTAAAAAGTTGTTAAAAATATTGAAATCTAAATACAATCTGAGACATATTTCACAAGAATTGTGATTATTTGAAATTGGGACTCTTTAGTATGGCAGGTACAAGAGTACTTAGTCCGATTTTGCCGATATTTATATTAGAATATGCAAAGTTTAAACAAAATTAAGTTTCGACCTCCATGAATTATTTATTATTTTTGATACTTTCGTCGGTTTTTAGGGAGATATTGGACAGTGCTGGCCCAAAAAGTTTTTTTTCATTAGAAGGAGTAGAGAATTATTTTCAATTTTCGTATTTCCATCCAAGCTCTATACAAAATCCACAAATCCTCCTCATAGACAGTAAAAAGTCCTTCTAACAGCAGGTGAAGTCCTCTGATAGAATACTAGAAGATATTCTTAAAGTACATTAGAAGGCCTCCTCATAAAAGAAAAGAAAATAGTTTTTCAAAAGTTCCATAAAATCGTCTTGCAGGAGTTGCATATATGGAAGAATCTTCTAATACAAGAAAAAAGAACTTCTCATAGAAGACCAAAAAGTTTTCTTATAGAAGACTTGAAGATCACAAGCATTTCTCATCGAAGATCAGAAGTTCTTCTCATAGAAGACCAAAGGGTCTTCTCATAGAACACCATAATGACTTCTCGTATAAGTCCAATGGGTCTTCTCATAAAAGACCGAAAATATTCTATTAGAAGACCGAAGGGTCTTCCAATAAAAGACCAAAGGGTCTTCTTACAGAAGGCCTGAAGATCAGAAGGTGTTCCCATCGAAGATCAGAAGGTCTTCAAAGAGGAGACCAGAAGGTCTACTGATAAAAAGACAAAAATTCTTCTCATAGAAAAAAATAAGTTCTTCTCATAGAAGACCAAAGGGTCGTCTCATGGAAGACCAAAGGGGCTTTTCATAGAACACCATAATGACTTCTCGTGTAAGACCAAAGGATCTTCTCATAGAAGACCAAAAGGTCTTCTCCTAGAAGACCAAATTATCTTCCCACGGAAGACCCAAGCATCTTCTCATAGAAGACAAAGGACAAGGTGTTTATCCTCGAAGGCCAAAGGGTCTTTTCATAGAAGACAAAAGGGTCTTCTCATAGAACACCAAAAAATCTTCACATGGAAGACCAAAGAGTCTTCTCGTGGAAGACCAAAGGGTCTTCTCATGGAAGACCAAAGGGTCTTCTCATGGAAGACCAAAGCGTCTTCTCATGGAAGACCAAAGGGTCTTCTCATGGAAGACCAAAGGGTCTTCTCATGGAAGACCAAAGGGTCTTCTCATGGAAGACCAAAGGGTCTTCTCACGGAAGACCCATAGATCTTCTCATAGAACACCAATGGGTCTTCTCCTAGGACCTTCTCCTATGATCTTGTCCGAGAAGACCAAATGGTCTTCTCCTAGGGTCTTCCAATAGAAGACCAAAGGGTCTTCTCCTAGAAGGCTAAATGGTCTTCTCCAAGAAGATCAAAGGGTCTTCTCCTAGAAGACCAAAGTGTCTTCTCATGGAAGACCTAAGGATCTTCTGATAGAAGACACAGACCAAGGTGTCTTCTCATGGAAGACCCAAAGATCTTTTTATAGAAGACAAAGACCAAGGTGTCTTCTCATAGAAGGCCAAAGGGTCTTCTCATCGAAGACCAAAGGGTCTTCTCCTAGAAAACCAAAGAGTCTTTTCATGGAGGACCCAAGGATTTTCTCATCGAAGACCAAAGGGTCTTCACAAAGAAGACCAAAGGGTTTTCTCATGGAAGCCAAAGGGTCTTCTCATAGAAGACCAAAAGATGTTCTCATAGAAGACGAAAAGATGTTCTCATAGAAGACAAAAGGGTCTTCTCACAGAAGACCAAAGCATAATAAAATATCCTTGTGGCGCTATGCCAGCACTAACAATTACAAAATAGTTGTAAATAAAAATTTTCTTGAATTTTTCAATTACTTCAAATTTTAATAAAAGGAAATGAAGAAAAATTTTATTTTGTTTATTTGTGTTTACAATACTTATAATAATATAGAGTGGAACACACAAATATTGTAATCAATTTGGACATGTTCGTAGAAAAAGAATCTGATTTAATTAAACTAAAATATTTTTGAAGAATATGCATATTTATAAGAATATTGTGTCTGGTCGATCAAATGTGTGTGTCAGTTTTGTGGTTTGGATGTTAATAATTCTACAAAAGAAAATACCTAAACTGATATAGTAACATGTATGAATTTGAGAAGAATGTATGCAAATTATGGCCAAATTTTGTTTGAACAAAAAAGTAAAATATTAGAAAACAGAAAATAATAGCCAAAACATAGATATTCATGTAACAGAAACTGGATCTGATACCAACATATCAAGTTGGAGGAAAATCTGTAAGCCAAAAAAATGAAGAAGATGTTTTAACTGCAACTGACAATTGCCATTAATTAACCACATTTCAAGTGATTTTTCTCTTGTTTGAAACAAATTAAAATTGTCCATAAATTGTTCGCACACACCCACACACACACACTTCATATCCACACATCAGTTAAAACAATTGTTTTTGCGTACTAATGAATTTTCAATCAAATGTATTTTATTTATAATTATTGTATGTAATTATTTATTTAAGCCATACAATTAAATTATTGCGGCCACAATGCAGCATAAATGTTCGAATCAATTTTCAATCAACGCCATTATCGCCAACATCGTCGGTGGAGTCCCCTCTAGGATATTTAACACATTTAATTTATTTCAAACCAATCACCAGTATTCACGCTTTATTTGAATGCTAAAACAATTAGTGTGTGTTTGTATGTGTGTGTGTGTGGCAAGCTCATATTTCGTTGATCATTTGTTGTTGTGTTATTAACAAAGTTTTGAGAGTAGTTGCAATTTTTATGTTTACTTTTTTATTGAGCCATTGTATTTACCAACAAATTTGATGAGTGTGTTATAATTAAGCAATTTAAGTGATGTTTTAATAATTGGTATGCATGAGGGACGACTTAATAAATACTAGTAATAAAACCAATTAAAACTATTCCAAATTCTAAAAAAGGTCAAAAACCTAAAAATAATAATACCTTTAATAAAGAAATTGAGGTAAAGCATTTAGCCAAAAATCTAAATAAACAAGTAAAATAGTATCAGTCGGTTTTGCCGACAGATGTATACCCTCAGCCTTGAGTTACGAACGTGACAGATTTGGACTATATCGACTACTTCTTGTACTTTATATGAGGTATGTGCACCTTTTCGGAAAATGGAAATATGCGTCAGGTAACAGATACAGCGGACCGAAGTATTCCATTTTCACACTTCATCTAATACAGATAAAATACATCATCCTAGTTTGAATAGAATCGGATGATAATTTTGCATTTCATGAACTTCATGGATACTCATAATTTTGACCTTTTGTGGGGGAGGTACCAGAAGGTGTGGACCGATATATCCCATCTTCACACCAGATCTTGAGTTAGTAGAAATAATGGGACGTGTGTAATATGAAGGAACTGGATGTTTATTTCGGATTCTTTGGAATGGAATCGTGTTCAAGTGTTTTAAGAGCGTGATGAATATTCAAAATTTCGACCTTTTGTGGGGGAGGTACTTGTAAATATCAGGATTTGCAAAGTTGGAACAAAATCGGATTATCGATTCTCTTTCTGTGCAGAAAATATTTTTTTTATATATTTTATTTTTTTGAAAATCTTGATCATTTGTGTGGGAGGTACCAGAAGGAGTGGACCGATATTGTCCATCTCCGAACTCGATCTAAGTTTGACAAAAATATTACGATGTATCAAGTTTGGACCAAATCGGATACTCCCTTCAAGAGTTATCGTGCGCACCAGCCAGCCAGACAGACAGACAGACAGACAGACGGACAGACGGACATCGCTAGATCGACTCCAAATGTTCTGAAACGGATTTGGTCCAAAGAGACCTAGGGTCTAAAACCGTTATTTCGACTAGGCACGTTTTGACCGTATCAAATGATATATACCCTCTGTAGCCATATGGCTGAGGGTATAATTAGGCTAACCCAAATGCATTTTTATACCCTCAGCCATATGGCTACAGAGGGTATATATCATTTGATACGGTCAAAACGTGCCTAGTCGAAATAACGGTTTTAGACCCTAGGTCTCTTTGGACCAAATCCGTTTCAGGACATTTGGAGTCGATCTGGCGATGTCCGTCCGTCCGTCTGTCTGGCTGGCTGGTGCGCACGATAACTCTCGAAGGGAGTACCTGATTTGGTCCAAACTTTGTACATCGTAATATTTTTGTCAAACTTAGATCGAGTTCGGAGATGGGCAATATCGGTCCACTCCTTCTGGTACCTCCCCCACAAAAGGTCGAAATTTTCAAAAAAAAAAATATTTTCTGCACAGAAAGAGAAACGATGATCCGAGTTTGCTCCAACTTTGCAAATCCTAATATTTTTGTCAGTGCTAGGCCAAGTGAGAAAATGGACAATATTGGTCTACTTTATCAAGTACCTCCCCCACAAAGGGTCAAAATGTTGAATAATAACAACTCTTATAAAATGTGAAGTAAGAGTCCGATTGTATTCAAATTTCACACATCCCAATAATTTTATTAGCGTAATATCTGGTGTGAAGATGGAATACATTGGTCCACTCCTTCTGGTACCTCCCCCACAGAAGGTCGAAATTTTCAAAAAAAAAAAAAAATATATATATATATATTTTCTGCACAGAAAGAAAAAGGATGATCCGATTTTGCCCCATCTTTACAAATCCTAATATTTGTAACAGCGCAAGGTCAGGTGCAAAAATGGACAATATCGGATCACTCCATCAAGTACCTCCCCCACAAAAGGCCGACATTTGCAAACAATTTATTTTCTGCACAGAAAGAGAAAGCATGATCCGATTTTGCTCGAACTTTGCGAATCCTAATATTTGTAACAGCGCAAGGTCATGTGCGAAAATGGACTATATCGATCCACTCCATCAAGTACCTCCACCACAAACGGTAAAAATTTTGAATAATTATAACACATATAAAATGTGATGTAAGGAACCAAACGTCTTAAAATTTCACACACCCCAATATTTCTATAAACCTAAGATCTGATGTTAACCATGGAATATATCAGTCCACTCCTTCTGGTACCTCCCCCACAAAGTGTCGACATTTTGAATACACATGTGGCTCATAAAACGCCAAATTAACATCCGATTCCATTTAGACTTGGCACATCTGAGCATCACTCGGTTTTGCCGACAGATGTATACCTTCAGCTAATATTCGATTATTTAAAGATATTTTGACTTATGTTATTATTATTAAAATTGTTGACCCTCTGTGGAGTAGGTTCCGAAGGAATACACAAATATTGTCCATTTCTTATTGGTCCTAAGGAAATACGATTTAAATATTGTGGCGTGCCAGGTTTGGACTATATTGGTTACTTCCTTCACTTTACATGAGATATGTGATAATTTTTAGATGATGTTAAAATGTGCCTGAGGTATCAAATATAGTCGACCGAAGTTTTCCATATTCATACTTCATCTAATACAGATAAAACAAGTAAGCAAAGGATATAGGCGTGCGGGTCCGACCATGTGATCAACATCATTATTGGCATTTTTATGCGATTTTTTAAATTTGATTCTTTTATGCCAAGAGGGCATGCTAAAATGACAAAATTTGTCAAAATCGGTATGTACACATTGTATATATTTCGCTATATATATATCCGATATGTATACTATCGCCATCTACGTAACGGTCAGAATTGACCTGTTCGTCAATTTTTGAATTTGCCGGGATTAAAAATATTCGTGGTTTGACTTTTATTTAACACAAATATTATAGTCTATTTCACCCACTATATATTACCTGATGACCATTAAAATTGCAAGTCTTCTACCCAGCCCTAAGCTCTAGCCCCATGCTAACTTCCGCGTCGTTTGTCTGTAATCGCGAGCTGTATAGCAACTGCAAGATCATTAAATTTTTCAGTTTTTGGTCCATTTCTACCCCTAAGTATTATGCGATAATTTCCAAAAGCAATAGGCAGGACAGGGTATTTGTTTGTTTTGTGAAGAAGGAAACGAAATGTATCCATTAGCTACTTTTAAGGATAACCATAGAATTCCATTCTGAGTCGATTTATAGATGTTCGCCCATCTGCCCGTCTGCCTGTGCATGTATTTTTGTGAACAAAGTACTGCTCGCATCGTTGAATTTTTGCGTAAATCTTTTTTTTTTTGCCCAAGGACGACCCCTTTTGGAATAGGAGATTATCGGTTAGTATTAAAATATAGCTCCTATATATATGTAATAATATGTAATATTAGACCAAGTACCATAGCCGTAATATGAACCCCACAACAAGCATATTCGTAAAAAAGATATCAAATCCAGCCCAGAAATAAATTTGTACAAATTTTATCGAGATAGGTTCAAAATTATATATAGCTCCTCTATGTATCTTTATCAGATTTGAAATTTATTATGGATCAAATGTTTAATATAGGCCAATATTGAATGGATTTTGGTACATGAAACCAAATTCAGCCTGTAAGAAAGGGTGCCAAATTTGTTTATTTATTTATTATTCGATTTTTAGTTTACGTCCATCACTCCCGTAAAATGCACTCTAAAACAACGATATTTGGTGCCAGCTATCAGATACAGCTCAGAAATACCTATACTAAATTTTATATAGATCATTTCAGAATTTATATAGCTCCCACATATATTTTCAAGAAGGTCGAGAGACACAAATGCCTTCGTCACATTTAGTGGAGATCATGAAGCTCTAATAAATATTAAGTATTGAGATGAAAAAACTGCAACCAACTTCAGACTGCTGTCATGTCTAAGCCACTCGTCTAACAGCTGTTAAAGTTATTCCAGTGACAGCCCATTGTATTGTTTACAAACGTACAAAAGTATTTTGGTGAGAATTTTCCAGAAAAAAAGTTATTTGTGATGGAATTCAAACGTCATAGTGTGGTTTCTTTATATTTGGCTGGAAAACCACAAGTGGCTATTGTTAGGACACTCCAGCCTTTAAATGTGAATAAATCTTTTGTGTCTCATATCATAGCTCATTACCATGACACTGGTAGCCCGACGTCAAGGAAGTGCACGGAATAAAACAGCAGTATCAGCAGAAATGATTCGATAAGTAAAGAAGAAACTTCATCGAAACCCGCGTCGCAGTGGCCGAAAAATGGCTCGTGAGTTGGACATATCGCAATATTCTATTCGGAAAATATTGAAAAATAAGCCGGGGTAAATCCAGAGACTCAAAAGAGCTAAAGAGTTGCTTAGCTTGGCCGAAAGTGGTGAACTTCCGAATTTGGTTTTCTCCTATAAGAAAACATTCGTTGTCCAGCAGTTTGTAAACAAACAAAATGATCGTGTTTACTTACCAAAGAGGTCAGCTGAAAATATGCACCTTCGGTTGGCCACCAGAACTCAAGCGCCGGCCATGGTGATGGTGTGGGCCGCCATAACAGCCGATGGTCGCTCTCCGCTCGTATTAATCGACCGTGGCATCAGAACAAATGTCGAATATTATCTCGAAAATATTCTGGAGGGTGTATTAAAGCCTTGGTCACGCAAACATTTTGGCCGCAGGCCTTGGACATTCCAATAAGGCTTAGCACCATCGCACTCACCACGCGCCACCCTAGAATGGTTACAAAATGAGGTTTCAGGCTTCATTTCCAGCGCACAAAGGCCACCAAAATCCCGGATACCAATCCGTTGGACTATTGCATCTTGAGTATTTTGGAAGGCAAGGTTGGCTCTAAAAAATGCCAAAGTGTAGATCACCTCAACCAAGCGCTTCGCCGGGAATGGGTCAAAATACCGCAGCGCAACATTCGGGCAGCGTGTGACGGTTTCATTGGCCGATTGAAGGCCATAATTCGTGTCAAAGGTAACCAATTCGAACAAATTTAAACTTATTCTAAAATTTGAAGCTATTTCCAACATTTTTTGCTTTCATTCAATAAAATTTTAAAAAATGTAAAAATTATGGCGGTTGACTTTTTGCAGTTTTTTATCTCACCCTGTACTACCTAGTTAATGGAAAATATACAAAATAGTGGATCTTAATTGTAAATGTTGTCATAAAGATAAATGTCCTCGAAATAAAAACCTTAAATAAACATCAAATTATGGTTCATTCGGCCGGAAATTTTGGCAGAAACGTCGAAACTGATGAATTTCAGATGTGGACAATACCTCAATGGATGATAGTTACCCTTTTTCAATGCCAATCATCTGTGCATGTCTTAAATATGTATCATAAATATTGCGACTTTCTCTGCGATTCCAACGGACAACGTGAACCACGTTAGCTAGTACACATATAAATTATCTAATTTTTATGTAAAAATCAACATCTAAGTCACATTTACAAAGAGTATAGCGGAATATAAAACACGAAGAAAAGAAACACAAAATTCATTTGTATTTTATCAGTTAACCTTCCGGGATTAGAACTGAAGCAACCTGCTATGAAAAGTGCATTACTTAATTTCCATCCCCCGGAACTTTTCAATTTCTTAGAAAAAACTCAATTTTCCACCCCGCTGTTATCAAAGAAAAAATACATAACATCATTTGGTAAGCTAGATAGAAGGAAAACAACATCACCTATGAAAATAAATGCATATTTAATTTCATGCCAACGAGAGGAGGAAACAAAGAAAACTACAAATTGTCTTTCCTTCATCGACTAAATATAAATTTCAAAGGTTACAAAATTTGCATTTGTTTACATATGTCGGAATTAACCTTTTGCCATAAAACGCTCCCTCAATTACTATATTATCAGGACACATACACGAGTGCGCACGCACACAAAGAACTGCACAAACGTAAGCACACAAGCACACAAGCACCCACACACTCTAACACATGTCATATGTAGCTTATATATTCAAATACGTGTTGTTTCTTCGGCGGCAAGAGATCAGACGATCAACTGTGTTACTTTATTACCAGAAAATGGATGCGATGGTTCGGGGGAGGTGAGGGGAGACTCTTTGGTGCAATTTTTCTGCAGCTGTTTTCGGTGGAAAAAAGAATAAATGCAAATGCAATGCAAATAGAAAGAATACACGACCAACATCGACCCATCTATCTCAACGTGGCAAACAACAGCTCTCACCATAGCTGCGATATCAGCACCAGCTCCACTCCGCCATTGCCATCGCCACATGCAAATAGTCTTTGCGACGAGTTGTAAAATGTTTCGACAATAAACATCCCCATTTGCATTTGTAAAGTATGAATGACGGCTTTTTCGCTCGTTTCCAAAATTCAATATCTCTGTGTTCGTATGCATGTATGCAAATATGTATCTTGGTGAGGTGTGGTGTGGGATGTGTGTGTGTGCGTTGGTGTTTGGCGAAGATGCATGTATTCATGCTTTATGTGCACAGTTAATGACAATCATAGTGGGGGGATAGTTCACAATGATAGGGGAAACTAAAAAAGGGGATAAAGTAAAATGATAGAACTAGCATCGTGTGGCTTTAACCGAACTCGAATGACTTAGTTGTTATTATTCGGGAAAGGCTAAAGATAGTTCGAAAATTGGCGATTAGAGAATGAGACCTACAGATCTTCTAAAGGAATATTTATAGATTTAAAGATTTTCTATGAGTAGATCTGTTGAATAAGTCAAAGATCTTGCTAGAAGAGAGTGGTTCTTACAAAAATATATTGGCAGCTGATGTATAGTTGGACTCATTTGCCGAATGAAATCTAATTATTATACCCTACAACACTATGTGTTGGGGGCATTATAAGTTTGATTGAGCCAAAAGTTATGTAACACCTCAAAATATTGGTCCTCCACATAGGAACCTATATATGGATCTTCCTATCTCGCCAAGCTGATTCGATCTAGCTACGTATGTCCATCCGTCCGTCTGTTTGTCTGCCCATGTTAATTTATAATCAACCTACAGGTCGTAATTATGGCCCAATCCTCACGAAATTGAAAATGTGGGGTTAGGGTCAGAGTAGAACCCTATTGTTTTTGGAGATTATTGCGAAATATTTAGGGATTGAAATGGACCAAACCCAGAAAATTCTCTATAGCAACTGCGGAAGTCGACGCAGAAATTTACATGGAATTATAGTTTAGGACTGGACAGAAGCCTACCAATTTGGGTGGTCATCGGGCAATATTTAGCGGGTAAAATAGACCCGAACTTTTATGTAAGAAAATACGAAAATTTGCACTAAACTGCGAATAGTTTTAGTCCCAGCCAAAATCACAAATATATTAAAAGGGCACTTCTGACCATTAAAGTGATGCTAATAGCCAAGAAATTAGATACATAGCAAAATAGGTACACTATACAGGGTAAGATAAAAAACTGGAATAAAGTCAAACGCCATTTTTACATTTTTTTTAATTTTTTTGAATGACAGCAAAAAATGTTGGAAATAGCATCAAATTCTAGAATAAGTTTAGATTTTCTCGAATTGGACCTTTGGCACAAGTTATTGCCTCCAAGCGGTCACACGCTGCCGAGTGCTGCTCTGCGTTATTTTGACCCATTCCCGACGAAGCGCTTGCTTGAGGTGATCGACGCTTTGGTATTTGTTAGTGCCAACCTTGCTTTCCAAAATACTCCAGACACAATAGTCCTACGGATTGGTATCCGGTGCTTTTGGTAGCTATTGTGGGCTGGAAATGAATCGAGGAACCTCATTTTGTAACCATTCTTGGGTGGCGCGTGCTGAGTCCTGTTGGAATGTCCAAGGTCTGCGGCTAAAAAGTTTGCGTGCCCAAGGCTTTAATACACCCTCCAGAATATTTTCGCGATAATATTCGGACAAGCTGCTTAGAAATGATTGCAGTTTTTTCATATCACCCTGTATATGTAAAAGAAATATATCTTAGTTATTCCGCTTATATGCCAAGAGCCGCTGATTTTCACAATTCTCATCAAATCGGGATGGTTTCTTGTCAGAAGACGATAAGATCTACGAAAATCGCCAAAATATGCCAATAAAAAGTGACTGTTTCTGCTGCATATTTTAATTTTTGTCATATTTACATGCGATTTTTTCAATTAACTTACAATTTTGAATTGCTTATTTTCAAAATTTTTCTACACCCCGCAGCACAATTGTCACCTGATCCTCAAGAAATTTTGCATTGTTGTAGGGTTAGGCTCAGAATTAAAGCCTATTGTTCTTAAGATATACATTTAGGTTCAAAGGAACAAAAAATTTTTTTCTAATTTTGTAGTCGCTCTGTGGGTCACAATTGAAAACCAAGCACATAAGGACAGGAAAGAAGTGTAGCATTTTGGATGACCATTGGATTATAATTAACTGTAAAATTTACAACAATTTTCGTGTGAAATAGTTCTGAATATCTAAAAAGACGACGGAATGCGTAAATATTGGTCAAATTCCCCGGGTCAAAAACCTAAAGGTATCATCTGGGCAGGGATCTTTGACATAATTTCAAAAACGAAATCTTCTAAAATGGATTTAGACATAAGGGGACTTCGAATATATTGTAGTATTGTAGGGTATCGCATGGTCGGCCCGCACGACTATAGCCTTTCTTACTTGTTTTTTTTTTATAAAAATCGCACTTAAAATCAATCAATTACTGACCATGTAGAAAATGCGCTATAAAAACTCATTAATTATGCATTTGTCAAAAGTGTACGTTTGCCTATCAAAAGTGGCGCACATGATATATTTTCCTTTGCCACTAACATTAAGGAAATTATACTGCGACCCGCTGCTTGTTAATTCATAATTCCTACGTATTGTAACGTAATTGAATTCTAATATTTTCGGAAGCACTTCATTGCAAGTACCACCATACATGGTATTTATATGAACCTTGCTTGCGATAATATCTTTATTCACGCTGTGTTTTCCCCCAGAAAAAAAACAGCAAATGTTACGGTTATATCGGAAGGAAGTTTGATAAGAAAATAGCGTGATATTTATAATTTCATGTTCATGGTTTCACGAATATTAGGTGAAAATGTTAACACGCCATGAGCGAGTGTACCTACACATACATACATACATACATCAGCCGTGTGTACGAGTACACAACAAATAAATGTGTTGCCAATAACGACAACAACCGTGGCTGGCGTATGAGTGTTAACAAATGTTTAAAAATAAATCATACTTCATAATGGACACTGACATGAAACGAACGAAACAAAAAACAGGCTTGTGGTGGTGATGGTGCTGGTGGGTAACTGCCTTAAATGCCACTGCTTAAAATATTGTTTAGCTTATTATTAATTAAATTACTAGTATGTGTACGTGTATTTGTTTATGTGTCGGTGTAATAGGCGTGCGGATGGGAATTGTGTGTTTTCGTGCAACAGAAGTGAATTTTGTTCGTTTAATCTTTACTACCAAGAATCACAGTTAATTTGGATGTTCATAAATGATGTTATTCACAGAACTTTGTAATAATGCGGAATTTCGTTGTAATATCATAATTACACAGACAAACCGCAAATTATATTTAACACTAGGAATTTTCTCACAGAAACTTGAACGAATGGTAAATGAAAAATAATAAACAACAATTTACACTAATTTCACTTGAACCTTTTTTTAAATGTTGCACAAATTCCTATTAAAAACGAAGTAGGCTTAAATTAAATATGTGAATTATATACAAATAAGTAAATGCCCTGATTCGCCAGAAAAGATAATATTTGAGGAAACATAATTCTTAATTGGCCAAAATGTGTTCCTAGCCATATTCTAGCCTCGGGGTTTCGCTCGGGCGTTGATATACATGGTGAGATGAAAAAACTGCTACCAACTTCAGACTGCTGTCATTTCTAAGCCTCTCGTCCGACAGCTGTTAATATTATTCCAATGACAGCTCATTATATTGTTTACAAGCGTACAAAAGCATTTTGGTAAGAATTTTCCCGAGAGACTTGTGGTTTTCCAGCCAAATATAAAGAAATCACACTATCACGCTTGAAATCCATCACGAATAACAAGCGTGATAGTGTGATTTCTTTATATTTGGCTGAAAAACCACAAGTGGCAATCGTCAGAGCAATCCAGCATTCAAATGTGAATGAATCTTTTGTGTCTCGTACCATCGCTCGTTACCATGATACTGCTAGCGTAGCCCTATGAAGTGGATGGAAACGACGTCTAGGAAGTGGATGGAAAAAAACAGCAACATCAGCAGAAATGGTTCGAAAAGTAAAGAAGCGACTTGATCGAAACCCGCATCGCAGTTAACGAAATATGGCTCGTGAGCTGAATATTTCGCAATATTCCATTCGGCAAATATTGAATATGAGTACGGGGTAAAGCCATTGAAATTCCAAAAAAAAAAAGCCTATGAAATTCCGGAAAGAAAATAGACTCAAAAGTGCTAAAGAGTTGCTTCGCTTGACCTAAAGTGGTGAACTGTCGAATTTGGTTTTTTCCCATGAGAAAACATTCGCTGTCCAGCAGTTTGTAAACAAACAAACAGTTAACGAAATATGGCTCGTGAGCTGAACATATCGTAATATTCCATTCGGCAAATATTGAATATGAGTTCGGGGTAAATCCATTGAAATTCCAAAAAAAAAAAAAATCCAAAATCCATTGAAATTCCAGAAAGAAAATAGACTCAAAAGTTCTAAAGAGTTGCTTCGCTTGACTTAAAGTGGTGACCTGTCGAATTTGGTGTTCTCCGATGAGAAAACATTCGCTGTCCAGCAGTTTGTAAACAAACAAAACGATCGTGGTTACTTGCCAAAGAGGTCAGCTGAAAATGTGCACCTTCGGTTGGTCACCATAACTCAAGCGCCGGCCATGGTGTTGGTGTGGGCCGCCATAACAGCCGATGGTCGCTCTCCGCTCGTATTCGTCCGTGGCATCAGAATAAATGCGTAAATTATCGCGAAAATATTCTGGAAGGGGTATTAAAGTCTTGGGCACGCAAACATTTGGCCGCAGACCTTGGACATTCCATCAGGACTTGGACAGCAACGCACTCAGCACGTGCCACCCAAGAATGGTTACAAAATGAATGAGGTTCCTCACTCCATTTCCAGCGCACAATGGCCACCAAAATCTCCGGATACTAATCCGTTGGACTATTGTGTTTGGAGTATTTTGGAAAGCAAGGTTGGCACTACAAAATACCAAAGTGTCGATCGCCTCATGCAAGCGCTTCGCCGGTCGTCAGGGAAGTGGACGGAAGAAAACAGCAACATCAGCAGTAATGGTTTGAAAAGTAAAGAAGCGACTTGATCGAAACCCGCATCGCAGTTAACAAAATATGGCTCGTGAGCTGAACATATCGCAATATTCTATTCGGCAAATATTAAAAAATGAGCTCTGGGTAAAGCCATTGAAATTCCAAAAAGTGCAAGAACTTACACCTCAACAGAAAGAAAATAGATTCAGAAGAGCTAAAGAGTTGCTTCGTGTTTACTTGCCAAAGAGGTCAGCTGAAAATGTGCAACTTCGGTTGGCCGCCAGAACTCAAGCGCCGGCCAAGGTGTTGGTGTGGGCCGCCATAACAGCCGATGGTCGCTCTCCGCTCGTATTCGACCGTGGCATCAGAATAAATGCGTAAATTATCGCGAAAATATTCTGGAAGGGGTATTAAAGCCTTGGGCACGCAAACATTTTGGCCGCAGACCTTGGACATTCAATCAGGACTTGGACAGCAACGCACTCAGCACGCGCCACCAAGAATGGTTACAAGATGAGGTTCCTCGCGCCATTTCCAGCGCACAATGGTCACCAAAATCTCCAGATACCAATCCGTTGGATCTATGTGTCTCTAGTATTTTGGAAAGCAAGTTTGGCACTAAAAAATACCAAAGTGTCGATCATCTCAAGCAAAAGCTTCGCCGGATATGGGCCAAAATACCGCATAGCAACATTCGGGCAGCGTGGGCGGTTTCATTGCCCGTTTGAAGACCAAAATTCGTGCCAAAGGTGAAAATGAGGTTCCTCGCTCCATTTCCAGCGCACAATGGCCACCAAAATCTCTGGATACCAATCCGTTGGACTATTGTGTCTGGAGTATTTTGGAAAGCAAGGTTGGCACTAAAAATACCAAAGTGTCGATCACCTCAAGCAAACGTTTCACCGGGAATGGGCCAACATACCGCAGAGCAACATTCGGGCGGCGTGTGACGGTTTCATTGCACGTTTGAAGACCAAAATTCGTGCCAAAGGTGACAAATTCGAACAAATCTATACTTATTCTAAAATTTGATGCTATTTCCGAATTTTTTTGCTTTCATTCTATAAAATTAAAGAAAAACAAAATGTAAAAATTATGCCGTTTGACTTTGTTGCAGTTTTTTCATCTCAGCCTGTATTTGTTAGTCAGTTATCACTAAGTTCTTTCGTTTTATAAAGTTGAAGATACAAATAATCTTGATTGCTTAACAAATATTTATTTCATAAATCTTTTTCACATTTCAGAGCAATGTAATGCCGATGTCACCGTTTCATTCAATGCAATACAAATGTACGATGAAACCACATACAGAACAACGCTGCCAACATACACGCCACCACCGTGGATAGAACCATATGTCGATCCGACAACTCCACGCAACGTGACAGCGTTAATGGGAAAGACAGCATATTTAAATTGTCGTGTAATTAATTTGGGAAATAAAACAGTAAGTCATTACCAAAATAGAAATTTCTAGGAATTGAATTTCCACAGAACGATTTTTATAAATACTTGAAGACATTTTATTTTTATCGCCCATTAAATATTCCACGAAAATGTTTTTAAAATTCGTTTTCCCTTTTAAGGTTTCATGGATACGACATCGTGATTCGCATATCCTTACCGTGGGCACATACACCTATACATCAGATTTGCGTTTCCAAGCTTTACATTTTAGCGACATTGGCGATTGGACGCTACAAATCAAATGGGTACAAAAACGTGATGCCGGCACATATGAATGCCAGATATCTACACAGCCAGCCAGGAGTTATTTTATACACTTGAATATTGTGGGTAAGTTCAGAAAGTAATTAGGGAAATCTATATTAATATTAGAGTAAAGTAGTTGACTGACAGAAGTAACGATTCATCAACGCCCAGACGAAACGGCTGAAACTTGGAAATAAGATAAGATTTTGGAAATTCGTACCAATGTGTACTAAATGTGGTACAATATAAATTTTGGGAGGATCGACAGAGTTGGAATTTCCTGTAGAAGTGTAGGATTGGGATATGGAGGTTAAACCGATATAGCTGGTATCCTGAATTTTGTAATTAAAGATTAAGATATGTGGGACATTTGGGCGAATCGATATTTTGGATTCCTGATGAATCCCGGATTGGGGTTACTGTGGAAGTGTAGGATGGGGATTTAAGCTCTGAAAAATCCGTACATAAGTATACTAAATGATATTAAATTTAATACAATTTGGATTTGTGTTAATCTATAGGGCTTGAATCCTGAAATTTGGAATTACGATAAGAGTAGTAAAATAACTGACTGACTGACCAAGAATTGAGACACAGCTAAAGCTAAAATCTTGAAATTTTGCACGAGGGTGATTCATGGTGCGTAGTCGTGTGATATAGATGGAGTTTTGGAAATTCGTACTAAAAGGATACGAAAAGTACTAAAATATATTGAAAATTGCTTACTTTGTTTTGGACAAACAGAATGAATTTGAATTCGGAAATTTGGAATGAAAGCCACATTGTAGGTGCAGCATAGATGTACCAAAGTGATCTTGGAAATTCGAACTTTTATGAATAGTTCTAAAATGATACTAAACTTCTATAATGATACCATTTGGTATTATGTGAACGGATAGAGGTAGAAACTTAATATTCAGTATGGGAATAAAGGTTGGAATGCAAGTTTCATATACAGGGTGAAATAAAAAAAAACTGCAACAAAGTCAAACGCCACAACTTTTACATTTTTTTAATTCTATTGAATGGAAGCAAAATATGTCGGATATAGTTTCAGATTTTAGAATAAGTTTAGATTTGTTCGAATTGGTCACCTTTGGCACGAATTATGGCCTTCAAACGTCCAATAAAACTATCACACGCTGCCCAAATGTTGTTCTGCGGTATTTTGGCCCATTCTCGGCGATGCGCTTGCTTCAGGTGATCGACACTTTGGTATTTTTTAGAGCCAACCTTGTTTTCCAAAATACTCCAGACACAATAGTCCAACAGATTGGTATACGGAGATTTTGGTGGCCATTGTGCGCT
Source organism: Musca domestica (assembly GCF_030504385.1). Classification (NCBI taxonomy): domain Eukaryota; kingdom Metazoa; phylum Arthropoda; class Insecta; order Diptera; family Muscidae; genus Musca; species Musca domestica. The sequence continues at coordinate 622,695 of NW_026712254.1, forward strand.
GGAAATGAAGTGAGGAACCTCATTTTGTAACCATTCTGCTCAGTGCGCTGGTGCTGAGTCCTGTTGGAATGTCCAAGGTCTGCGGCCAAAATGTTTGAGTGCCCAAGGCTTCAATACACAATCCAGAATATTTTCGCGATAATAGTCGGCATTTATTCTAAAGCCACGGTCGATTAATACGAGCGGAGAGAGACAGTCGGCTGTTATGGCGGCCCACACCATCACCAAGGCCGGCGCTTGAGTTCTGGTGGCCAACCGAAGGTGCACATTTTCAGCTGACCTCTTTGGCAAGTAAACACGATCACTTTGTTTGTTTATAAACTACTGGACAATGAATGTTTTCTCAACGGAGAAAACCAAATTCTACAGTTCACCACTTTCGGCCAAGCGAAGCAACAACGAATGTTTTTTCATCGGAGAAAACAAAATTCAGCAGTTCACCACTTTCGGCCAAGCGAAGCAACTCTTTAGCTTTTTTGAGTCAATTTTCTTTCCGTTGCGGAATAAGTTATTGTACTTTTTGGAATTTCAATGGCTTTATCCCGAGCTCATGTTTCAATATTTGCGAATGGAATATTGCGATCGGTCAGCACACGAGCCATTTTTCGGAAATTCGACGCGGGTGTCGATCAAGTCGCTTCTTTACTTTCCGAACCATTTCTGCTGCTGTTGCTGTTTTTCCGTACACTTCCTTGACGTCGGGCCACGCTACCAGTATCACGATAACGAGCGATTGTACGGGACAAAACAGATTTATTCACATTTAAATGCTGGAGTGCTCTTACGATAGCCACTTGTGGTTTTCCTGCCAAGTATAAAGAAATCACACTATCACGCTTGAATTGCATTACGAATATCTTTATTTCTGGAAAATTCTCACCAAAATGCTTTTGTACGCTTGTAAACAATATAATAAGCTGTCACTGGAATTATTTTAACAGCTGTCGGACGAGTGTCTTAGAAATGAAAGCAGCTCATACTGTATGTAAAATAAATATACAGGGTTGCCCACATTCGACGGACCTTTGGGTCTTTTGGACCCATTCCAATCGACGAGGCTTGTACGGGAACAAATGCAAATCAATGCGAATAATCCGTTGTAAAGTGGACCGAGCCATACCCAACTGCTGAGAACGGCGTTTCTGAGATGTTCTTGGGGACCTCTCAACACTGGCTCGTACGGCAGCGATATTCTCGGCCGATCGCCTTGGTCGACTTTTATATGGCCTCTTGGGATTAGAAAGAGCCTTACCAGTCGAAAATTTTTCGTATAAACGCTTAATGGTGTTCTTAGAAGGCGCACTTCTCACATTTTTTAACGTTTTATAAGCACGTTGAGTTTTCTTGTAAATTTCAACTATTTCAGAGCGCTCGCGTTGCGTGTATTGGTTCATGGTAAAAATCTGCTTGGACTGACGCTTCAAACGCGGTATGTCATTAAGCGATGTGACATCTCTGTCAAAAGTTATGGCGTTGCCAGATGGGTCCGTCGAATATGGGCAACCCTGTATCTTACTTATTCTGCCTATAAGTCAAGAACCGCTGGACAATTCTCATCAATTTAGAATGGTCTGTTCCCAGAAGGGGATAGAATGTAAGAAAATCACGTAAAATTATTTTGTAAAGTTTTTCTACACCCCACAACACTATATGTTGAGGGTATTATATACAGGTCGCAATTATCGTAAGATCTTCGCGAAAATTTTCCTGAGTATGTAAATTTAGGGGTTCAATTGACCAAAAATAAACTAAATTTTTCCCGATATTGAAGTCGCTCTACAGGCCACAGTTGAAAACCAATCGACACGGAATTTAGCATGAGAAGAGAGTTAAGGACAAGGAAGAAGTCTATAATTTTGGAGGGAGTTAGTAAATATTCTGTAAATGCCCCCAATCAAAAAGCTCAGGGTGACATCTGGACAGGGTTCTATGACATTTCAAAAGCGAAATCTTCCAAATTCGATTTTTACATAAGGGGGTTTTCAATATATTGTAGTGTTATAGGGTATAACATAGTCGGTATATATCTGGGTACACTTTGGCAAATTATTGGGTATAGGTTACGTTTTTCCAACCGACATGGCCGAACAAACGGGTCCCCTTTCAAAGTCAAATATGGTAAGCAGATTTGTTAATCTTAGCTCGTTTACCCTTAAAATAATGAATCTAGAATGAAAGGCATGAAATTTAAAACACTAAATTCAGCGATTTCTGTGAATTGGATACAGCCGCCATTGTATTGAGGTTTGATAATCTAGAAAATTTGGGGCTCCTATTGCTTTTTCTGTACATTTCAAGTCTCTTGTATTTCGAATAGAGTTCGCAAATTTGTACAGAATTTTACTAAAAGTTTATAGACTCGAAATTCAAATGTAAGCCGTAAATAAATAACACAACAATGTTTTCAATTGTCCTATACACAAAAAACTATCTTCTTGTGTGCCTTCTTTTTTAATTTTTTTTCCAGTGATAAAGAAACAAGTTTTATTTCTCTGACAGCTCTGGCTCTAACTTAAATTTATGTAGTACCCATATAACGATTACCGTCTGGTCAAACCAGAAAAAATTCAATTGAATTTATCTATGAAATATTTTACGGAATTTATTACATCTTTAAATATTTATAACCCTTAGCAGACAAAACAAGAAAACACCAAAATAGACTTAACAATTTTTTTTGATATACCAAAAAATTCCCATAAAATTTTTCTTACTTTTCTTTTCTATGTACGTTCGCTATGCTAATTTCGGCATCTAAAATGGACTGTTGAATGAAATATCAAAAACAAATAACAACAAAAACATCAACAACAACATCCCAACGTAAACATCATTTCAACCATAATGTGTTAACAGTGCCAACGGCCAGCATCTATGGCGGTCCTGACCTTTATGTCGACAAAGGTAGCACCATAAATCTTACATGCACCGTAAAATTTTGCCTTGAGCCACCTGCCTACGTATTTTGGTATCATCACGAAGAGGTAATTTATGTTTACGTATTTATTCACTCTCCTTTTTTATATCTGACCTATTGTAATGCCATTATCGTAATCATCATCAACAAGAGAGATTTTTTTTAAACATAATTATTCGATTAAAAGTGATACTTTTTTTGGAAGAGATAATATCTGAGGGTATTGAAATGTGATATTGGTGAAATTTTTATAACCTTCTTGGGAACAATAAATTGGTTTTAGTTCAAAAGTTTGTTATTTATTTAGCTAAAAAATATCGTCCGTATCTCACACTGCTTGTGTCTTTCATTTTCAGTTTCAACAAATCTTATATTAACTCAGCCCCCATACAATGTGACATACATACAGATGTTAGATATTAAGTTCCAACAAAAGTCGTAGGTTTTGAAGACTGGTCGTAATCCCCCTATTATACTGTCAAATTTGCATTATTTTGAAGATTCTAGACAAAGTATGGTCTGTTAGCACAAAAAATTAATTACTTAATTTACATACCCTCCACCATGGTATGGAGGGTATATTAAGTTTGTTTGTAATATCTCGAAATATACATTTTAGACCCCACATAGTATATAATTCTTGATCACCATAAAATTCTATGTCGATTTAGCAATGTCTGTCCTTCTGTGGAAATTACTTTAGCTTCCGAACGAAATGAAGTAAGTTGATAAAAATTACCCGAATGTGTATTATATCTGCAGGACTTTTGGTATTGAAAATGGGCCATGTAGGTCCACCTCGTATAGGCCTCATATAACGGTACCTCCCGATATGCGGTATTTTGATGATTTGAGCGACATTATTTACCTGAATTGTTCCAAATTTTATATTTGAAGTTCGTAATAGATACTACATCATGAAACATAAAATAGGCCATGTAGGTCCACATCTTCGTATAGCCCCCTTATAACGGTACCTACCGATATTGGCTATTTTGATGATTTAGAGACATTATTTACCGGAGCTATTTCAAATTTGGTATTTGAAGTTCGTAATGAATACTACAGCCTATGACTGAAAATTCTCTGAGCAGTTCCACGTCTTCGTATAGCCCCTTATAACGGTACCTACCGATATTGGGTATTTTGATGATTTTAGAGACATTATTTGCCGGAATTGTTTCAAATTTTTATTTGAAGTTCGCAATGGATACTACAGCCAAAAAAATTGTCTGTGCAGGTCCACGTTTTATAACCCCCATGGTGCCTCCCTATATTCGGTATTTTGATGGTTTAAGCTACATTATAAACAGATTTTTTTTCAAGTTTCGCATTTGAATATAGTAATAGCTTATGACAAAAGTTGCCTATGCAGGTTCCCGTCGGCGTATAGACCCTAATATACGGCTACGGCTAATTTTTAACGGATTTTATTTTTTTGAAAATTGCCAAATTTGTACCAAATGGTGGAAGGTATTCAAAGATCGGCCCGGCTGAACTTACAGCTTTTTACTTGTTTAGCCTTCAAAGGTTTATTTTTATACCCTGAAATCACGAAACATCCACCATTATTTGACGTAGAGCTTCAAAATTTGGTAGAACAATTTGTATTGTGTCTAGGATGGTTGGTATTGCAAATGGGATATATCGGTCCACGTTTTGGTATATCCGCTATATATCGATACCTCACGATATTAGGTATTTTTATGATTTTTCCACGGATTTGTCTAAAAAATGGTATTAGTAGGTCATAATAGATTCTGGCTCCGGCGGCGAAATATTGTATGTATAGGTCCACCTTTTTATATAGCCCCCATACAACGGAACCTCCCGATATTCGGTATTTTGATGATTTTTACCATATTTTTTGAAGGATTGGTGTAAAAATAGGTAATTGCTGATCATAATGGATGCTAGCTCCGATGGCGAAACAATGTAGGTATAGATCGACGTTTTTGTATAACCCCATATAACGGTTTCTCCCGATGTTCAATATTTTGATGATTTTTGAAATATTTTTTCAAGGATTTGTCTAAAAATTGGTATTTATATTATATAATAAGTTCTAGCTCCGGTGACAGAACATTGAATATTTAGGTCCACATTTTTTTATAGCGCACATATAACGATATCCACCGATATTAGGCGTTTTGTTAATCCTATTTACATTTACCCACGAAATTTTTTAAAATTTGGTATTTATGAAGATTTTGTAGATGACAATCTTTGAAGTATAAAATTGTCTATGGAGGTTTCCGTTTTGGTATGGTCCCCATATAACGGCCTTACCCACTTTATGCTGTTTTGAAAGGAAATGGTCTCACTGTAGTTTAAAGTGGAACACGTTTGAATACAGATACTTTTATAAACAGTTGTTTCTTTGCCGAATGTTTTAGGGTATTAAAGGTTCGGCCTGGTCGAAATTTATCTTTTTTTACTTGTTTTTTCCTGAATTTGGTTGAATATGGCATTACAGATTCACCGTCATATTGACTACACCATCCCATTACTTCATTTCCACACGCCCCAAATGTACATACGCGATAATTAACAAAGTATCGTCAAAGAAACTTTATTAAGAGTTTTGATGCCTTTTACAATTACAGCTCATTAATTATGACTCGACCAGAGGTGGTGTTTCGGTGGTTACCGAGAAAGGCGATATAACAACATCGTATTTGCTTTTGCAAAATGCTGATTTGGCCGATTCCGGAAAGTATTCATGTGCTCCGTCGAATGCAGAAATGACTAGCATACGTGTGCATGTACTCAGTGGTAAGTTTTCGATACTTTATTCATGAAAGAAAAAAAACTTTATATCGCAACTCATTTAATTTTAACACTAAATTTCATGGGAAATCAGTTATGACCACCGGGTATTGATATGTGGTATTATGTTGCATTATATAGAATTAGTCAATTTTGTTCGTACTGCTCAAGAAATATACTGTGTAGTAAATATGTGTAAGCTTTAACTGTAGTGCAGGCTGGATATGATTTACAAGTATTTCACATAACATTAATAAGATAAAATTAAAATCATAACGCAGTAGTCATTGAAAGGGGGCGAATATTAAAAAAATAACAAGTAAATCCTTTAGGTTTTGTACTCAAGTGGTGTCATTAAATATGTTTTTATACCCTCCACCATACTATGGATGGTACATTAATTTTGATATTCCGTTTGTTACTCCTTGAAATACTCATGTCAGACCCAACAAAGTATATATATATTCTTGATCAGCGTAAAATTCTAAGACGATTTAGCCATGTCCGTCTGTCTATTCGTCTGTTTGTCCGTCTGTCTGTTGAAATCACGCTATCTTTCGAACGAATTGAGATAGAAGGTTAACATTTTGCACACATATATATTTTGCCAGTAGGCAAGTTAAGTTCGTAAATGGGTCCACGTTATCATATAGCCTCCATATAACGGTACCTACCGATATTCGGTATTTTGATTATTTTAGAGACATTATTCACCGGAATTGTTTCAACTTTGGTATTTAAAGTTCGAAATGGATACTACAGCCTATAACAGAAAATTATCTGTGCAGGTCCACGTCTTCGTATAGCACCCATATAACGGTACCTCCCGATATTCGGTATTTCGATGATTTTTGCGACATTATAAACTGGAATTGTTTCGAATTTGCTATTTGGAGTTCTTAATGAATACTACAGCCTAAGATAGAAAACTGTCTGTGCAGGTCCCCTTCCGATATTCGGTATTTTGATGATGTTAACGACATTATTCACCGGAATTGTGTCAAATTTAGTATTTAAAGTTCGCAATGAATGCTAAATCCTAAGACAGAGAATTGTTTGTGCAGGTTCACGGCTTCGTATAGCCCCTATATAATGGTACCTCCCGATAATCGATATTTTGATGACTGTAGCTACATTATTCACCGATTTCTTTTTTAAGTTTGGCATTTGAATATGGTAATGGTTTATGAAAAAAATTACCTATGCAGGTCCATGTCGTCGTATTGACCCTAATATAACGGCTACATTCGGTATTTCTACGATTTTAACGGATTTTATTGTTTTTGAGAATTGCCAAATTCGTTCTAAATGGTGGAGGGTATTCAAAGTTCTGGCCGGCCGAACTTGCAGCTTTATTACTTGTTTTTTTTTGTTACGAAATTATAGTAATGGTGATTTCATGAAAATACATTTTATCAACATTTTAAAATATTATTTTAATTTCCCATTGGTACACCAGAGGACATAATTATTGTCTCCCTGATTTTTTCAAAACCCAGTCGAATACTTTATACATTTATAATCTAGGAGGATTATTTGAAACAAAAGACCTGATAATCACAACATTTGATTTTAAATTAATTATTTATTATTATGAACACCTAAAAAACGAAAATTGGGGAATGTGTAGTCCAATTATGTATTCCAAAACCATAAGAAAATTCCTTAGTTTTAGTCGCATCCACATAATGGTATAAATTATTGTGTTGTCGCCACGGTCGACATGTGATTTGACAAGCTGAACCCCGGTGCGCTTCAAAACTTATTTTCTGATCGTGTTTGCTGCTTCAAATAAACGAAATCGGTCAAAAATATATATGGGAGCTATATCCAAATCTGTACCGATTTCAATATAATTTGGCATATTTATTTTTGTACCAAATTTAGACACTCATGCCGAATTTCATGTGAAATCGGCCGAAAATATATATGGGAGATGTATCCAAATCTAAACCGATTTCAATATAATTTGACAAATTTATTTTCTGATCAAATCCCCTCACTTACTCCAAATTTCGTTAAAATAGAACATACATATCATGTTTGGTACATCAAATAAACGAAATCGGTCGACAATATATGTGGGAGTTATATCCAAATCTGTACCGATTTCAATATAATTTGACAAATTTATTTTGTACCAAATTTAGTCACTCATGCCGAATTTCATTGGAATCGGGCATACGTATCGTTTTTGGTGCATCAAATGTGTGAAATCGCCCGAAAATATATATGGGAGCTATATCCAAATCTGGACCGATTTTAATACTATATGGCAAATGTATGTTCGTTTTAAGTTCCGTTACATATTTAAAATTTTATTGAAATTAGAGATACGTAGGGTTTTTGGTACATCATATTCATGAAATCACCAGAAAATGTATAAGGGAGCTAATCCAAATCTAAACCGATTTCAATATAATTTGGCAAACAACTTTTTTAGACAAATTCCATCACACATTCCAAATTGCATTTAAATTAATTGCTTAATGCAGCAAATAATTGAAATCTGGACCGATTTCAATATAATTTGGTAAATTTATTTTTGTTCCGAATTCCGTTACACGTTCCAAATTTAAGGGCTGTACCTATAATCAATCAATATATATAAATACATATAAAATCTAAATTTTTGGGAGGTAACTCCGATTCTGATGCTATATCTTCAAATTCAAACAATTTCAAACATTTATATAGCCTGTGTTACTTTTAGGAGATGTTGTAATATACACGGAAATTTTCAAAAAAATCAGTGCATACAAACATTTTTCTTATTTATAGATGTAGATATGTCCCTCCTACGCACTAGCTTGCAGATAAGTTTCACATTTTGTATAGTTCAGATCAGGATTTAGCATAGGGCTAGAGTTTTGGGCTGGGCAAAAGCATTAAATTTTGTTCGGTCATCGGACAATATTTAGCGGGTAAAATCGACTATAAAATTTATGTAAAAAAATACGAAAATTTCCACAAAGCCGAGAATATTTTTAATCCCAGCGAAATCACAAATACATTAAAATGTCACTATTGACCGTTACAGAGATACTGATAGCCAAGATATCGGGTATATAGCAAAACAGAAGCAATCTATTTTTGCCAAGAATTTGTTTTTTGCATGCGATTTTTTCATATTTGAGATACAATTTTGATTTGTACAGTTTTTAATATGTTTTACACCCTGCAACACTATTTGTTGAGGGTATTATATTCATGTCGCAATTATCGTCCGATTCTCACGAAATATTGCATGTAGGTTAGGGTCAGAATAGAATCCTATTATTTTGAAGATGTATATTTAGTTGTTTAAAAGGACCAAAACCGATTTTGGTGTCGCTCTATGGGTAACAATTGAAAACCAATCGACACACAGTTTTGCATGAAGAGGGAGAGAGAGATAAGGGAAAGGGCATTTTGGAAGTTGTTTTTTAAGTGAAATTGTTGAATACCAATCAGCATGAAAGAGTGGGGTAAGTACAGGACAAATGCCCCGGTCAAAGGCCAAAGATAACATTTGTACAGGGTTGTATGGCTTTATTTGAAAAAAAAATCGACTAAAATGGGTTTGGACCTCAGAAGGTTTTCCCATATGTTATAGTGTTGTAGGGTATCACATGGTCGGCCCCGCACGACTATAGCCTTTGTTTACTTGTTTTTTATATAAAATTGTCAACAAAAATTCATAATGTGTTATGGTCCTCATTTCATGGATCCTACCGATTGTAGGTTCAGGATTTGGAATTGAAAGCATAGCTACCTAACCTTTTGACTCATGCATAAAGCTAGATGATCCACAACTAAATGAACCCGCATATTGTCTGTATCCAACCGGAAGTATTAACTCGAACAACTCTTGTTTACAAGGACTGCTCTAACGACCTGTCTAAAGGCTAATTGGTAGATATTGCTGTAATTTATCATCTTTTTCGCGGTCGTCTCGTTTTTTGGCTGAGGACATTTGTTAGCACTCCTAATTTTTATCAAACTTGACCATCATAATTTTTAAGTTATTTATCTTATATACCCAATATAATTCCTACGAATACAGTTTTATCAAAAATGACATCGCCATTTTAGACTGGGTTTTCGAAGGCCAGACAGACTGACCGTCGATGGTTGGATAAGTGTGTTCTGGTATCCAACTCCTTTGAGATATGGATCTTTGAATATTGTGGAATGGTTGTTCTCACACGAGTCATAGTGGGAAAACCCCAAAATATTCTCCACCCAAGCGTTAAAGAAGAAGAATTCCAGTCAAACACTTTCGTCTTCGTCAAAGTAATTAGAGGAATAATACATGCTGATCATCGGTATAAGATTGAGAATGAGAACGACATACACTTTTATTTTAAACAAATAAAAGTGTTCACATGAAACATACACACCCATATGACCTTCATACATTCTCTGCTAATCTTAATTATCTATAGTTTTTTATTCCCATCATTACATACAATAATATTTTTTTTTTCAATTTCAAATTATAACACATAAATGGTGATTGCACAAGTTATATCATTAATCTGCCATCAGTACACCGACTTTAAGATATGGTGAATATGTTTTAATACTAAGGTGTTCATTACATTTTACTGCCAAATAACTAAAGTTGGTAACAACAACAAACAACACATCTTAAGAACTTTAAATACAACGTTAATTTCCCCAGAGATAAAGGCAAAGTTTCAAAGCTCTTATTAAGTTGGTTCCTTTCGATAGTCTGTTATCATAGACCTATTAAAATTTGCAATGAATATAAAATGGGGGAAAGTTTAAAAACAGAAAAATTTATTTTAATTTTTTATCAGCGCTAAATGAATGTATTTCTATAAAAAAAAAACTGGAAATATATATAAAAAAAATTAAACCTCTTATTCCAATTAAACACATAAACATTTACGAAAAATGATTTCAGAATTATATTTTCCAAACCAAAGTCCCAAAATTTTCTGTTACCGGTTTATTATTTCTAAATGTTGTTTTATGAACCAAAGAATCCAAACAATAAAGGGTAAGAAAATTAGAAAATGTTGGCGAAAATTGAATCTGCTTGAACTGCTACTGAGTGTATATATAACTTTTGATGTTGCCAAACGTGTTCTTCGAAACAACGGTTATAGGCCTTAAATGGCCAAATCCGTTTCAAAACATATGGGTTCGATCTAGGGGTGTCCGTTTGTACATATCTCCGTCTGTCTGGCTGGTGCACACGATAACTTTCGAAGGAAGTATCCGATTTGGCCCAAACCTGGTACATCGTAATCTTATTGTCAAACATAGATCGTGTTCGGAGATGGTCAGTATCGGTTATCTCCTTAAGGTACTTACCTCACAAAGGTAGGAATTTTCAAAAAAAAAAAATTATACTCCAAAGAAAGAGAAAGGAACACCCTATTTTGCTCCAATTTTGCAAATTCTAATATTTGCATCAGTGATAGGTCAAGTGCAAAAATGGACAATATCGAGCAATTCCATCAAGTACCTCCCCCACAACGGGTGAAAATTTTGAATAATCAACTTCGCATATCCAAATACTTCTGAAAATACAAGATCAGGTGTCTGGTACCTCCCTTTGTATGGGCCATCATTTCCAATAACCAAATCGCTAATAGAAAGGGAAATTATCATCCGTTTCCTTTTAAATTTTACAGATCTCTATATTTATTTTAACATAAGATCTGCTGTGAAGATACTCCATCTTCACTTTTTCCAGTTTTTTCTGGCACCTTCCATACAAAGGGTCAGTAATTTGAATAGCCTTTAAGCTCATAAAACGCGAGATGAACATCCGACCAATTTTCAAACTCGGCATATCCCATATTTCTATGGTACATTCTACCCGCTGTCCTAAACTCTAACTTCATGCGAGATTTTGTGTTCTTTGGTTTCTATTTGACACCTTTATAACGGCAGCAAAATCAGGAAAATTTTTAGTTGTTGGTCCATTTCAACCCCTATATATATTGCGGACATCTTTAAAAGCAATAGGCCTAGCCCTTCCGAGCCTAACCCTACACTTACGAAAATTTTCGTGAGGAGAAATCTGCATATAATAACCCCAACCTGTGTTGTAAGGCGAGGAAATATTTCAAAATATCCACTCCATATGTGGGAAACCAATATTTCAAGGTGTTACATAAATTTTGGCCCAATCAAACTTATAATACCCCAACACATAGTGTTGTAGGGTAAAGTGACTAGAAGTGTCACCACCTATACAATATTGAGAGTTGGTTAAGGGCAAAATTGGAAAAATTTGTCCCGAAAACACTACAAATTCGCCGACTTTAGAGTCCTGATATAGTCCACTTCTTCTTCTTCTTTTTGAAAATGTTTAAATTTCAATTGTATATTAAGGCCATGTCGGGGATCCCTTCGCACTACATGGCATGCAAAAAATATACCCGTAATGATCATCTGCGTGACGCTGTGATTACTGTCAGATGGATATGGCTAAAATAACTTCCAAAATGGGCAGGACTTGATACTCAATACTTATTGCATTTATCACCAATATTTATACCCTCAGCCATATGGCTACAGAGGGTATGTATCATTTGATACGGCCAAAACGTGCCTAGTCGAAATAATGGTTTTAGACCCTAGGTCTCTTTGGACCAAATCCGTTTCAGAACATTTGGAGTCGATCTACCGATGTCCGTCCGTCCGTCCGTCTGTCTGTCTGTCTGTCTGGCTGGCTGGTGCGCACGATAACTCTCGAAGGGAGTATCCGATTTGATTCAAACTTGGTACATCGTAATATTTTTGTCAAACTTAGATCGAGTTCGGAGATGAGCAATATCGGCTCACTCCTTCTGGTACCTCCCACACAAAATTTCAAAATTTCCAAAGAAAATAATTTATTGCACAGAAAGAGAAAGGATAATCCGATTTTGTTCGAACTTTGCGAATCCTCATATTTCCATCAGTGCTAGGCCATGTGCGAAAATGGACAATATCGGTCCACTCCATCAGGGACCTCCCCCACAAAGGGTCAAAATTTTAAATAATTAAAGCTCTTATAAAATGTGATGTAAGAGTCCCGTAGTGTTCAAATTCTACACACCCCAATAATTTTTTTAGCCCAAGGTCTGGTGCAAAAACGAAATTTATCGGTCCACTCCTTCTGGTACCTCCCCCACAAAATGTCGAAATTTTAAAAAAAATATTTTTTGCACAAAAAGAGAAACCATAATCCGATTTTGCTCGAACTTTGCAAATCCTCATATTTTCATCAATGCTAGTTCTTTTGTGAAAATGAACAATATCGGTCCACTCCATCTAGTACCTCCCCCACAAAGGGTCAACATTTTGAATAATTATTATAACTCTTAAATAATGCGGTGTAAGGATCCGAACGTCTTCAAATTTCACACATTTCAATATTTTTATAAACCCAAGATCTGGTGTTAACATGGGATGTATCTGTCCACTCCTTCTGGTACCTCCCCCACAAAGTGTAGAGATTTTGAATACCCATGAAGCAGATAAAACGCCAAATTAACATCCGATTCCATTTAGACTTGGCACATATTTCTATCAACACAAGATCTGTTATAAAGATTGAACAATTTCTTCTCCCCCATATATAGGGTTCAAGATTTTGAAAAACAAAACACTCAAATAAAGCGAAATAAATATCCAACTCTCTTCAAATTTCACACACACAAATATTTTTGCTAACACAAAATCTGTTGTGAAGTTGATATATATATGCCAACCCCTTCTGGGGTCACAATTTTCAATAATATATATGTTATAACTTTCGAAATAATTTAGCAACACTTTACTACTTGCTATGTCAAATATTTCTCTCAATAAAAAGCCCGATATGGATATGAAATTTATCGGTATTTACGATTTCGCATAAAGTTGGACATAAATATCCTTTCTTGTAATTTTGCCCAATATTTCGCTCAATATTTTTTATTTGTATCATGAAGTATAAAAGTGGAATATTTCGGTAGTCTCTATCTTGTAAATAACGCACATTTTAACACTTTCTAAAAATTATTACATATCTCATATAAAGTGAAGGAGTGAGTCGATCCATACCAGGAACGTCGGAATATTTATATCATATTTTTGGGTCCGATACGAAATGGACAATATTGGCCCATTCCTTCGGAACCTGCTCCATAGAGGGTCAAACGTTTGAATAATTGTAACACTAGTCAAATTATATTTAAATAATTGAACACAAGCTGAGGGTATATATCTGTCGGCAATACCGACTGATACTTTTTAACTTGTTTAGTTTAAAATCCATCTGAACTTAATTAGTAAGATAATATGTGCGAAATCATATTTTTACCTCCGAATTTCATTACAATCGCTTTTTTACTTACACCAAATGTTTCACATTAACACATTTTTTTCTCTTTTTTATTATTTATTCTCATTACAGGTGAGCATCCCGAAGCAATGCAAACAGGGTCATCTGGCAATCAACATTCGTGGCTAACTATAATTATTTTAATAACTCACATTTTGTTTTGCAAACAGCATTCAATGAGTTGCATTAAGACCGCTAAACAGCGCAACGATGCCCACCCCACCATGGCAAAACAACAAATTTACCAACGATCTACGACAGCTACAACAGCAACCACAGCAACAGAGCTAACGGAGGGGTTTAAGACCGCAGAATTACTAAATTACCCGCCAGGTTGTTGTGTATTACACCGTGAAAGGATTTTATGCTGACGGCATTGCCAGCGGTGCGACCCCCCACAGGGAAACCTTACTTTAGATTTGTTATTTTTATTATTAAAGGAAAATAGGTGTTAAGTGGTTTTTAATTTTCCCTCGAAATAATTTGTTTGTGATAATCTGGTATGAATGGGAAAAAAATCCTTGTATTTAAGCTACCATATAAGCTCGCATACATACATGCATACCCACAATAAATGTATATGTATGTGCGGAAAATCGTAAATATAAAACGAACAAATAACGCCATAAATAATATCTTTGTATGTATTGAATGTATAACTTTTTATTCGAACGAAATAATTGAAGGTTGATGTTGTGTCGTTCAACAATCAAATGACAATGCCACGTAACATTGTATTGTAAATATGTAGTATGGAAGTAACATCGTCTTTTTTCACAAATTATATCCGTAATATTATGTATGTATTTTATAAGTATGTAAATATGTTGCGTGTTGCGAAAATAAAGCAAAGAAACAAGTTTCGAAATTAATTAACGCCAAAAATGAAATTGAGTTTTTATTCCGTAATTTTGAAAAAAGGTAAGAGCAAAAGATGGTGTAAAACAAATATTTTAGTAAAATATACTGTATTTTACAACCAGTAAAGAAAGACTTAAAGTCGGGCGGGTCGACTTTATGATACCCTACACCACTTTGCTAATTTAGTAGAGCTCCACATAACATATAAAAGTTTTTATGGGAGAATTCAATCATGCACGCTATGATTATAATTATAATTTAAAGTTCAAAGGACTAAATATGCCGAAGCATTTGTATCTTTTAAATTCGGACTTGTATTGCCCATTTGGTGCAAAATAATTTGAAATCAGATAAAGATATATATATATATATATATAAATCTGAACCGATCTGGATAAAATTTGGCAAAAATATTTCTGAGCTATATTACTTGTTTTTCCCTGAATATCGTTGTTACGGAGTGCATATTACGGCTGTGGGTAATAAATATAACAAATCGGATGAACAATATATATGGGAGCTATATCTGGACCGATCTTCACCAAATTTGACATACTAGCTTCTAGGCTCAATTCGGTCGTAAGTGCCAAATTTCATCGCATTTGGGCAAATATTAGACGTTTGGTGCACAATAAAAGGTAAATCGGACGAAGTTATATAAGGGAGATATATCCAAATCCGAACCGATCTCGATAAAATTTAGCAAAGGTATTTCTGAGCTGTATTTGAAATATTTCCCCAAATATTATTGTTACAGAGTGCATATTACGGCTGCGGAGGACTTAAATAACAAATCGGATGAACAATATATATTGGAGCTATAGCTATATCTGAACCGATTTCGATCAAATTTGGCTTACTTATTTTCAGGCCTAATTTGGTAGTATGTGCAAAATTCCATACTATTCGGGCTGATATTACACGTTTAGTGCACAATAAGTGCAAATCGGACGAAAATATATATGGAAGCTATGTCTAATTTTTTACCGATTATCTCCAATTTCAATAGAGTTCGTCCTTGGGCCAAACAAATGTTGTTTGGAAATTTTCATCTCAATCGGATAATAAATGCGACCTGCACTTTGTTCACAAAAATACATGGACAGACGGTCGGACGGAAGGACAGACATGCATAAATCGACTCAGAATGTGATTCTATGTAGATCATCAAACGGAACTATGGGTCTATCTCGATTCCTTTTGCCTGTTACAAACAAATGCACAAAGACATAATATCCTGACCACCTTGTGGTGTAGGGTATACAAATCAAGATCTGAAGGAAAAAAATGGGGAAATGCTATGAGATGTGTCCTTCTAAAAACTCCACAATAAAAACACTGTGCAAAGCGGGAAAAAATGGCATGAAGTTTTCTATTCCTAAAAAATCGAAACGCAATTTATAGCCTGGTAGTGTCTTGTCTTTGATACAGACTAGGTTAATTAGGTATTTATTCAATGCTGGTCTTATCGGTCCACGTTGTTGCAAAGTTCTTATTGGGTTTATAGTGGTACCTCTAATATTTATGCCACTGAGAGAATATATCGTTTGAAATAATAACCAGTAAGGATCTATATAAGATGGACCATATTGGTCCATCTCTTTCTAGTATCTCCCCGCTCCAATATTGTGAAGTTAGTATATGCATTCCTTAAATCTCCTTCAGCCAATAAAACAAAACTTTTTAAAACAAAATCTGGGAAAACTTTCTTTAACAAAATAATGGTAGAAAAGGTTGTTTTTTAGAATTAACTTCCATTAACTTCCATTGTGCAACATTCCTCTTTTTAACTTTATCGGCTGCTGGTATTGAACTTGCAACCTTATGATTTGAATTT
The DNA here is from genome assembly GCF_030504385.1 of Musca domestica. Classification (NCBI taxonomy): domain Eukaryota; kingdom Metazoa; phylum Arthropoda; class Insecta; order Diptera; family Muscidae; genus Musca; species Musca domestica. The sequence continues at coordinate 639,411 of NW_026712254.1, forward strand.
AAACACATTATACACTGTGCCACGGCTACGAACATTGGGGTTTATTTCTAAATCAAAATCTTATTTAAATATATTTTTTTTATTTGTTGAAGCCACGCTCCTTGAGCTCCTTGCCTTCAGTTTTAAGTCGACGCGGAAACTCTGCACCAATTATAAAATTCCTCTCATATAGAAACCTTTAAATGGGGGCTAGAAGAAGACATGGTCCTACAACGAACTTCAAATTGGAAACAATTACGGTGAATAATGTAGCTAATGTAATCAAATTACAAACAATTCCGTTAAAAAAAATATCGCGAAAATCATTAAAATATCGAAAAGTTAGAGCTACAGTTATATGTGGGCTATACGAAGACGTGGACCTTCATAGACAATTTTCCGTAATAGGTTGTAATACTGTTACCGTAGACCGGCATAACCCATTTACGAGCTTAACTTGTCTACTGTGCACAATTTTTGCCTTCTATCCCAATTTGGATAGACAGACGGTCATCGCTAGACTTATAATTTCACACTGATCAAAAATATACAGGGTGAGATAAAAAAAAACTGCAACAAAGTCAACCGCCATAATTTTTACATTTCTTTAAATTATATTGAATGAATGTTGAATGTCGGAAATAGCATGAAATTTTAGAATAAGTTTAGATTTGTTCGAATTGGTCACATTTGGCATGAATTATGGCTTTCAATCGGCCATTGAAACCGTCACACGCTACCCGAATGTTGCTTTGCGGTATTTTGGCCAATTCCCGGCAAATCGCTTGTGCGCTGGAAATGAAGCGAGGAACCTCATTTTTTAACCATTCTTGGGTGACGCGTACTGAGTGCGATAGTGCTGAGTCCTGTTGGAATGTCCAACTTTAATACACCCTCCAGAATATTTTCGCGATAATATTCGGCATTTATTCTGATGCCACGGTCGATTAATACGAGCGGAGAGCGACCATCGGCTGTTTATACCCTACACCACAAGGTGGTCAGGGTATTATGTCTTTGTGCATTTGTTTTTAATAGCAAAAGGAAATGAGATAAACCCATATTTCCCGTTGATGATCTGCATGGAATCACATTCTGAGTCGATTTATGCATGTCCGTCCGTCTATAGCTCCCATATATACTGTTTTTCCGATTTGTTATTTTTGTAATATGCAGTGCAACAACAATTTTCAGGGAAATATATCAAATACAGCTCAGAAATATCTTTGCCAAACGTTATCGAGATCGGTACAGATTTGGATATAGCTCCAATATCGGATTATCCGATTTCAAGTTAATTGTGCACCAAATGGGGAATACAAGTCCTAATTTAAAAGATACAAATGCTTCGGCATATTTAGGCCTTTGAACTTTAAATTATAATTATAATCACAGCGTGTATGATTAAATTCTCCCATGAAAAGTTTAATATGTTATGTGGAGCTCTACTAAATAAGCAAAGTGCTGTAAGCAGTTGACATCGACAAGACGACGTGCCACGCATATGGGTATCAGTCCGTACAAAGTCCATGTGGTTCATCAGCTGTTAGCTGCTGACATCAAATTGAGTCTAACATACGCTCAAGCCATCCTTAATCACCACCAAGAAGGAGATGATTTTTCATCAAAATTAATCATAATCATCATGATAGGCCAATTTCTATCCCAGCGGGTACGTAAATAAGCGAAATTTACGCTTATTTTGCACTGAAAATCCACATGTAACCCACGAAGAGCCATTACACCCTCTCAAAATGACTGTATAGTGTGCTTCGTCATCGGTTATTTTTTCTTCGAAGACATCGTGGGCCAAATGGTTACTGTGAATGGTGAGCGCTACAAAGCAATGATCAACCAATTCTTTTTGCCGAAACTTAATGAGTTAAGATTGGAAAATATGTAGTTCCAACAGAACGGTGCAACGACACACACTGCAGGTGCCATAATCGATATGCTGAAGAATGCATTTTTCCGGGAGCCTAATGTCCCGTTTTGGCGATTTGCACTGGTCAGCAAGATTGCCTTATTTGACGCCTCCAGAATCCTTTTTGTGGGTTTTTTTGAAGTCGCAGGTTTATGTCAACAAGCCTTAAACCCTTTCAGCTCTTAACGACAATATCCGTTACGAATGTGTGGACCTATCGCCGGAAGTTTTGGACAAAGTGATAAAAAATTCAATAAAAGTACTCAAATGACAATAAACTGTGGCGGCGGCCATTTGCATGACATCATATTCTATTCTCGATGTGAGGTAAAAAGAAAAAACTAAAAAATCAAATAAAAGTAAAAAATCAAATAAATTTTTTTTTTTTTTAATAACAGCCAACAAACATCGCAGGATTCCTTTTGCGCCACCTTGCATTACAATATACCAGTTCGTTCGGATATGTTTATGAAAATTATCATACTTTTAATGTACATTTTATTAACGAATATATCATACAGACTAACCTTGGGGCTAGTTCGATTTGGTCATAGTTCTTGATTATTTTATGATTTACCGTGCTAAACCTCACGTCTTTATATCAAAAGCTTTGTTCGTTTAAAATTTTAACATTCCAGCTTCCGCTGTTTATAAATCTTGAAGTCAGTCAATCAACTAACTCTTTCATATGCAAATAAACACTCTGTTGCATATCTCAAAACTTTCCTGATCTTCAAACCAAACACAACATACTCTTGTTCGTATCAAACCAGTATATCCCACTGTGGAACATTTCATCGAATTATGGATATTTAAGAAGGGATATTTTCGCACATAAAATATTCGAATACAAAAGTACATTTCAAGAGAAACATATCTAGCATAGCTCTTTATTCATGCTCTCAAAATGAATGCGCAGACATTGTTAACAGTCATTTCGAAATGACACAAATATGGGTGCTATAAAAGAGAGCACACAAAAACAGACAGATTTTATTGAGAGCGACACTCTCTCTCTCTCTCTGCCATAAAATCAAAATTTGAAAAACTTAAATAAATTTCACAAAGCCATAAAGGATTAAACTTCTACTCACATATTGACAATTAAACAAAAAGGAAACTTTCGATGTGTCAGTATCAGTATTCATGAATATGCCGGAGACCACAAGACAAATAGATGCGGAATGTAACAGGAGTCTTGTAACAAAGTAAAACATGAAAGATAAACACGAGCAGAAATTAAGTTGTGGATGTGTCACAAATGTTCGCGGTGACCACATGTCAGTAAAAGTATAAACATTGTTAGTGAAAATAAATAAAGGGAAATCCTACAAATAAATGGAGAATAAAAGGAGAATATCTTTTTTAATTTATTTTCAAGGCAGAGAAATTAAAAGATACAAAATTGTATTAATTCGTTTAAAAGCTAACAAAAATCAAAGCTACTCCTTTAAGGGCTTTACAGTGATTGTAATATTATTTTGTAATTTTTCATTATATTATCCTAAAAAATATCAAGGAAGAGAATTTGAAACAAAAGCAAAAAATCGGCTAAGTACTTTTTATGTCTCATGTCAAAGTTTAAAAACTCAGAGAACAATGCCTCTTTGGCAGTGTGGCAAACAAGTCCAAAAGGAAAGGAAGAAAACAAAAACCACATTCAGAACACAGACTAAAGAAAATGCTCAACTCCATTTTCAAAGTTAAGCTTGAAATTGGATAAAAAGGAAATATGCTCTACGTATGGAACAAAATCCCCTTAGAACGAAGAAAAACGAGAGAGTCAAAAGTAATGCGAATAACCAATTTCCTCACTAGACACAAACGTTCTTATGTTCCTTTCTACACACACTCATATATACATACATGTATTCAACTAAACTGGCCCTTATGCATTTTTGCAGACATTGCTGCACAGTGAATTAAAAAGGGAATTTTGTGGGAGAAACTGAAAGAGATAAGTTAGGAGGAATGTTAGCAAATAATTTTTCTCACGAGACACAAACATCTCCATGCACACAGACACCAATACATACAATAATGCTTGTAATTTCACACACTTTGTGGCACAGTGGGGACAAAAGAAATATAACAATCGTAAATAGTCAAGCAAGTAAAAAAACATTAAGTTCGACTGAGCCGAACCATTGGCTAAAAAAAAAAACATTTTTATATAAAGGTCTCTGAATTCAAAGGTGTTGCACTTTAAACTCAAATATCAGTAAGGCCGTCTGGATAACGCTTTTACACTTTACAAAAATAAACCATAAAGTGTTTGAGCCCGTTATATGGGGGTCATTCCAATACAGGGTGAGATGAAAAAACTGCAACCAATTTTAGACTGCTGTCATTGCTAAGCCACTCGTCCGCAGCTTTTAAAATTATTCCAGTGACATCTCATTATATCGTTTACAAGTGTACAAAAGCATTTGGGTGAGAATTTTGCAGAAAAAAAGTTATTCGTGATATAACACAAGCGAGATAGTGTGATTTCTTTATATTTGGCTGGAAAACCACAAATGGCTATCGTTAGAGCACTCCAGCATTTAAATATGAATAAATCTTTTGTGTCTCGTACCATCGCTCGTTACCGTGATACTGGTAGCGTAGCCCGACGTCAAGGAAGTAGACGGAAGAAAACAGCAACATCAGCAGAAATGCTTCGAAAAGTAAAGAAGCGAGTTGATCGAAACCCGCGTCGCAGTGGCCTAAAAATAGCTCGTGAGCTGAACATATCACAATATTCCATTAGGCAAATATTGAAAAATGCTCTCGGGGTAAAGCCATTGAAATGAACTTACACCGCAACATAAAGAAAATAGACTGAAAAAAGCTAAAGAGTTGCTTCGCTTGGCCGAAGGTGGCGAACTGCCGCATTTGGCTTTCTCCGATGAGAAAACATTCGTTGTCCAGGAGTTTGTCAACAAACAAAATTATTGTGTTTACTTGCCAAAGAGGTCAGCTGAAAATGTGCACCTACGGTTGATCACCAGAACTCAAGTGCCGTCCGTGGTGATGGTGTGGGCCGCAATAACAGCCGATGGTTGCTCTCCGTTCGTATTAATCGACCATGGCATTAGAATAAATGCCGAATTTTATCGCGAAAATATTATGGAGGGTGTATTAAAGCCTTGGGCACGCAAACATTTTGACCGCAGACCTTGGACATTCCAACAGGACTCAGCACCACCGCACTCAGCACGCGCCACCCAAGAATGGTTACAAAATGAGGTTCCTCGCTTCATCTCCAGCCCACAGTGGCCACCAAAATCTACGGATACCAGTCCGTTGGACTATTGTGTCTGGAGGATTTTGAAAGCAAGGTTGACACTAAAAAATACCAAAGTGTCGATCATCTCAAGTAAGCGCTTCGCCGGGAATGGACCGAAATACCGTAGAGCAACATTCGGGCAGCGTGTGATGGTTTTATTGGCCGTTTGAAGGCCAAAGGTAACCAATTCGAGCAAGTCTAAACTTATTCTAAAATGTTATGCTATTTCCGAAATTATTTGCTTTCATTCAATAAAATTAAAAAATAAAAAGTATCAGTCGGTATTGCCGCCAGAGATATACCCTCAGCCTATGTTCGATTATCTAAATATATTTTGACTAGTGTTAAGGTTATTCAAACGTTTGACCCTCTATGGAGCAGATCCCGAAGGAATAGGCCAATATTGCCCATTTCCTATCGGACCCAAAATATGATATAAATATTTCGACAGATGTGCCAAGTCTAAATGGAATCGGATGTTAATTTGGCGATTTATGAGCTTCATGGGTACTCAAAATTTCAATATTTTGTGGGGGAGGTACTTGATGGAGTGGACCGATATTGTCCATTTTCACACCTGTCCTAGCACTGACGCAAATATTAGGATTCGCCAAGTCGGAGCAAATTCGGATTAGCCTTTCTCTTTCTGTGAAAATTTTTTTTTTTTTTTTTTTTGGAAATTTCGACCTTTGTGGGGGAGGTACCAGAAGGAGTGGGCCGATATTGTTCATCTTAAGACAAGACCTTGGGTTAATATAGATATTGGGATGTGTGAAATTTGAAGACAGTCGGACTCTCACATAACATTTTATGAGAGTTGTAATTATTCAAAATGTTGACCATTTGTGGGGGATGTACTTGATGGAGTGGACCGATATTGCCCATTTTCACACCTGACCTAGCACTGACGCAAATATTAGGATTTGCAAAGTTGGAGCAAATTCGGATTATCCTTTCTCTTCCTGTGCAAAAAATATATTTTTTGAAAATTTCGACCTTTTGTGGGGGAGGTACCAGAAAGAGTGGACCGATATTGCCCATCTCCGAACTCGATCTAAGTTTGACAAAAATATTACGTTGTAGCCAATTTGGACCAAATCGGATACTCCCTTCGAGAGTTATCGTGCGCACCAGCCAGCCAGACAGACAGACAGACAGACAGACAGACGGACGGACGGACATCGCTAGATCGACTCCAAATGTTCTGAAACGGATTTGGTCCAAAGAGACCTAGGGTCTAAAACCGTTACTTCGACTAGGCACGTTTTGGCCGTATCAAATGATATATACCCTCTGTAGCCATATGGCTGAGGGTATAATAATAATAAAAATTATGGCGTTTGACTTTGTTGCAGTTTTTTATCTCACTTATTCTTTCAGGATTGTCATCTATCAAATCGTTTGAAACAGATTTGAAACAGTTTCATGGGTAAATTTTACTAGGGTTATCAAAATACCGAATATAAAGGGTATCGTTTTATGTGCGCTGTAGGAAATCATGGACCCATTATGAAATACCAATACCAATTATTAGACAAATCCGTGAAAAAATGTGGCAAATATCATCAAAATACCGAAGATCGGCAGGTACTGTTATATGACAGCTATACCAAAACGTGCACCGATATATCTGATTTTCAATACCAATTATCCTAGACACAAAAAAATTGTTCTACCAAATTTTGAAGCTCTACGTCAAATAATGTCGTGATTTCAAAAGACAAACAGACGTACAGGCAGACAGACAGACATAGTTAAAACGACTTAGAATTTTATGCTGCTCATGAATAAATACTTTATGGTGTCTACGACGAATATTTAGGGATGTTACAAACGGAATGATAAAGTTAATATACCCTCCTTGTCAAGTAACTGGCACTGACCCTACACTAGAGTGGAATTGTGAACTCATATGTCACTATTTGGCAAAACATTAACATTTTAAATCCTAACAAGTAAAAAAGTTGTAAGTTCGGTCGAGCCGCAGTTTGAATACCCTCCACCATTTGGAACGAATTTGTCAATTTGCAAAATAAATAAAATCCCTTAAAAAATTTATTAAAGAATGTAGCCATTATATTAGGGTCTATACGGCGAGGTGGACCTGGATAGGCAATTTTTGCCATTCGCCAGTACAATAATGTAGATAAAATCATCAAAATACCGAATATAAAGAGGTACCGTTATATGGGGGCTATACGAAGACGAATAGGAATACGAAATTTTTTGCCATAGGTTAAAGTACGAATTAAGATCTTCTGATACGAAATTTAAAACGATTCCCGTGGACAATGTTTCTGAAATCATCAAAATACCGACTATCAAGAGATACGGTTTTTTGGGGGCTACACGAAGACGTGGACCTGCACAGACAATTTTCTGTCTTAGGCTGTAGCATCCACTTCGAACTGCAAATACCAAATTTGAAACAATTCCTGTGAATAATGCCGCTAAAATCATCACAATACCGAATATCGGGAGGAACCGTTATATAAGAGTTATACGAAGACGTGGACCTACATAGACCATTTTCTATACCAAAAGTCCTGCAGACATGATATATATTTGAGTAAATTTTTATCAATCTATTTCATTTCGTTCGGAAGCTTGAGTGATTTCCACAGACGTAGAGACGGATGAACATCGCTAAATCGATATAAAATTTTATGCTGTTCCAGAATATATATACTTTGTGGGGTCTAAAATGTATATTTCGAGGTTTTACAAACGGAATGACAAACTTAATATATCCTCCATACTATGGTGGAGGGTATACAAATCATATTGTAGAATATAAATGTGTTCCATTTACTCTTTACTCGTTGTCTAACTTACCACACTGTGCAGCGACACACAATAGTTTTAAGAATACAGTTCACGGTTTATGTCTAACCAGGTCAAAATTGTGCTACAACAGCAAATTTAAGGCGAATTACGACATCGTCGCACCGCCCAGCCCGTCTCACGCTTTGTTCACCGCAAAAACTAAAAACTCATTTAAAACTGGCTTCGCACATTTTAACAGTTTTGTGATGTTGCTGTTGTTGTTTTTGCTTGCCATAGCAGAGAGAAATCTTTGTTAGCAAGTTTGTTAGTAGTGTGTGATAGATGAAACCGTTGGTATACATACATACACATATAAATATGGATGTAGAATCAAATACATGCATGCATGAGAAATGCAAGGAATCAAATCTCGGCCTACGATGAAGATGCATGCATGCAAGTACGAAAAGCTGCCTGCACGCACTGTTTTAGGTGGGATTGCACATTTTTTTGTTAGAAAAGTGTGCGTGTATTTATAACTGTTTTCTTATTAAAGCAAAAAATCTTAAAACTATGTGATTTCGTTTTTTCCTCGGCTATTTTTGTATTGAGCAATTTTTTTTGTCTTGAGTTGACATGAATATTCCGTTGGATTATTTTTTATTCATATTAAACTCTCATTTTCCTATTTCGATAGAAGTATTACTCTTGGATAACTCGGTGTATATTCGCGACAGTTTTTAATAATTTTATTACTAGTGATGCATAATATTGGATTGTATCAGCGGATTGCTGACCAAAGCCATCCACACCCCACCCTTACAAAAAAAAATTAAAAGACCAAAGTCCGAAAAAAGGCCCATGTGGAGCTGGGGAATTATTATATGAATTATCAAACACATGAATATTGAAATTATCAAATGAAAAATGTCCGACAATATTTGTAACAATGGAGACTTTAACAAATATGTACAAATCTAAAAAATAATAATCCCAGATCTATATATAGGCGGGAGGACGATTTGGATTAAGTAAAAAACTCTTGGATATTTTTTAAGTTTTTCCAAAAGGAAGGCATTTGTAGCTTGATTTCGGGAGAGCATTTTTTCGATATTTGATTAGATTTTTACCCTAACCTCCTAATTTTCGGTATTTTGAACATTTAGTCTCAATTTTGAACGATTTTTTTTTTTTTTTTTGGAATTTGGTATTTACAGTTTGTACCTTCTGTGGTAGATTAGAGTCTACGTATCCTCCATAACTCTACCTCCATATATTTGGTATTTTTACGATTTATGCCAAGTTTTCTATCGGATTTGTTTCAAAATCGATATTTGTAGTTCATAATGGGTTGTACAACCTGTGTCACAACATTGTTCAAATTTGTCAAGATTTCCATAAAATGTCCATATAGATTGCCAATGGAACCACATTTATCCCCGAATTTCTTTCAAATTTGGAACAATTTAATTTTTGGAAACGGTTGGATTTGGAAATTTCACATGTTGACATTGGGGTCACTATTAGTGTACACGAAAGAGATTTAAACGAGGTTTTAGAAATATGTACTAAGAAATTTGAAAGTACTAAATAATACTAAATTTGGGAAGAGATAGATTTGATATACGAAGGTGCATTTTGAAAAACGTACCAAAAAGAAATAAATGGTATTAAATAAGGCATTTACATAAAGGGAAGATGTGGAAAAATGAAGGGCCATTGATGTTGTGTGGCATTGCTTAACCAAAGGTTTTATGAAAAATCGAACAATTTTAAAATGCACTTAATGTGAATAAAGGTACGAATTTGGTATAAAAGCAAAGTTTAGCAAGTAGTTTCGATATATATGGACTAAATGATTCAAAATTTAGTATAGAAATATATCTTTCTGGAAATGTGTACAACAAGTGTACGAAAAGTACTAAATGGTACTAAATTTAGTATACAGCATGAGAATAAATCGAGTTTCTAATAAAAGTTTTTATTAAATGGTACCGATTTTTATATGCAGGGTGATATAAAAAACTGCAAAAAAGTAACACGCCATAATTTTTACATTTTTTTAATTCTATTGAATGAAAGCAAAAAATGTCGGAAAAAGCATGCAATTTTAGAAAAAAGTTTAGATTTATTCGAATTGGTCACCTTTGGCACAAATTATGGCTTTCAAACGGCCAATGAACCCGTTGAAAGCAACATTTTGCGGTATTTTGGGCCATTCCCGGCGACGCGCTTGCTTGAGGTGATCGACATTTTGGTATTTTTTAGTGCCAACCTTGCTTTCCAAAATACTCCAATCACAATAGGTCATTGTGCGCTGGAAATGAAGCGAGGAACCTCATCTTGTAAAAATTTGCGTGCTGAGTGCGGTGGAATATCCAAGGTCTGGGGCCAAAATGTTTGCATGCCCAAGGCTGTAATACACCCTCCAGAATATTTTCGCGATAATATTCGGCATTTATTCCGATGCCACGGTCGAATCATAAGAGCAGAGAGCGACCATCGGCTGTTATGGCGGCCCACACCATCACCATGGCCGGCGCTTGAGTCCTGGTGGCCAACCGAAGGTGCACATTTTCAGCTGACTTCTTTAGCAAGTAAATACGATCATTTAGTTTGTTTACAGACTGCTGGAAAACGAATATTTTCTCAGCGGAGAAACCCAAATTCGGCAGTTCACTACTTTCGGCCAAGCGAAGCAACTCTTAAGCTCTTTTGAGTCTATTTTCTTTCTGTTGTGGTGTAAGTTCTTGCACTTTTTGGAATTTCAAAGGCTCATTTTTCAATATGTGTCGAATGGAATACTGCGATATGTTCAGCTCACGAGCCATTTTCCGGACACTGCGACGCGGGTTTCGATTAAGTCGCTTCTTTACTTTCATCCACACCCCACCCTTACAAAAAAAAATTAAAAGACCAAAGTCCGAAAAAAGGCCCATGTGGAGCTGGGGAATTATTATATGAATTATCAAACACATGAATATTGAAATTATCAAATGAAAAATGTCCGACAATATTTGTAACAATGGAGACTTTAACAAATATGTACAAATCTAAAAAATAATAATCCCAGATCTATATATAGGCGGGAGGACGATTTGGATTAAGTAAAAAACTCTTGGATATTTTTAAGTTTTTCCAAAAGGAAGGCATTTGTAGCTTGATTTCGGGAGAGCATTTTTTCGATATTTGATTAGATTTTTTACCCTAACCTCCTAATTTTCGGTATTTTGAACATTTAGTCTCAATTTTGAACGATTTTTTTTTTTTTTTTTTGGAATTTGGTATTTACAGTTTGTACCTTCTGTGGTAGATTAGAGTCTACGTATCCTCCATAACTCTACCTCCATATATTTGGTATTTTTACGATTTATGCCAAGTTTTCTATCGGATTTGTTTCAAAATCGATATTTGTAGTTCATAATGGGTTGTACAACCTGTGTCACAACATTGTTCAAATTTGTCAAGATTTCCATAAAATGTCCATATAGATTGCCAATGGAACCACATTTATCCCCGAATTTCTTTCAAATTTGGAACAATTTAATTTTTGGAAACGGTTGGATTTGGAAATTTCACATGTTGACATTGGGGTCACTATTAGTGTACACGAAAGAGATTTAAACGAGGTTTTAGAAATATGTACTAAGAAATTTGAAAGTACTAAATAATACTAAATTTGGGAAGAGATAGATTTGATATACGAAGGTGCATTTTGAAAAACGTACCAAAAAGAAATAAATGGTATTAAATAAGGCATTTACATAAAGGGAAGATGTGGAAAAATGAAGGGCCATTGATGTTGTGTGGCATTGCTTAACCAAAGGTTTTATGAAAAATCGAACAATTTTAAAATGCACTTAATGTGAATAAAGGTACGAATTTGGTATAAAAGCAAAGTTTAGCAAGTAGTTTCGATATATATGGACTAAATGATTCAAAATTTAGTATAGAAATATATCTTTCTGGAAATGTGTACAACAAGTGTACGAAAAGTACTAAATGGTACTAAATTTAGTATACAGCATGAGAATAAATCGAGTTTCTAATAAAAGTTTTTATTAAATGGTACCGATTTTTATATGCAGGGTGATATAAAAAACTGCAAAAAAGTAACACGCCATAATTTTTACATTTTTTTAATTCTATTGAATGAAAGCAAAAAATGTCGGAAAAAAGCATGCAATTTTAGAAAAAAGTTTAGATTTATTCGAATTGGTCACCTTTGGCACAAATTATGGCTTTCAAACGGCCAATGAACCCGTTGAAAGCAACATTTTGCGGTATTTTGGACCATTCCCGGCGACGCGCTTGCTTGAGGTGATCGACATTTTGGTATTTTTTAGTGCCAACCTTGCTTTCCAAAATACTCCAATCACAATAGGTCATTGTGCGCTGGAAATGAAGCGAGGAACCTCATCTTGTAAAAATTTGCGTGCTGAGTGCGGTGGAATATCCAAGGTCTGGGGCCAAAATGTTTGCATGCCCAAGGCTGTAATACACCCTCCAGAATATTTTCGCGATAATATTCGGCATTTATTCCGATGCCACGGTCGAATCATAAGAGCAGAGAGCGACCATCGGCTGTTATGGCGGCCCACACCATCACCATGGCCGGCGCTTGAGTCCTGGTGGCCAACCGAAGGTGCACATTTTCAGCTGACTTCTTTAGCAAGTAAATACGATCATTTAGTTTGTTTACAGACTGCTGGAAAACGAATATTTTCTCAGCGGAGAAACCCAAATTCGGCAGTTCACTACTTTCGGCCAAGCGAAGCAACTCTTAAGCTCTTTGAGTCTATTTTCTTTCTGTTGTGGTGTAAGTTCTTGCACTTTTTGGAATTTCAAAGGCTCATTTTTCAATATGTGTCGAATGGAATACTGCGATATGTTCAGCTCACGAGCCATTTTCCGGACACTGCGACGCGGGTTTCGATTAAGTCGCTTCTTTACTTTTCGAACCATTTCTGCTGATGTTGCTGTTTTCTGCACTTCCACTTCCTTGATGTCGGGCTACGCTACCAGTATCATGGTAAGGAACGATGGTACGACACACAAAAGATTTATTCACATTTCAATGCTGGAGTGCTTTAACGACAGACACTTGTGATTTTCCAGCCAAACATAAAGAAATCACACTATCACGCTTCAATTCCATCACGAATAACTTTTTTTCTGGAAAATTTTCCTCAAAATGCTTTTGTACGCTTGTAGACAATATAATGAGCTGTCACTGGAATAATTTTAACAGCTGTCGGACCATCATAGTCTATGTATCCCCCAAAACAGTACCTCAAATTTTTCGGCATTTTTACGATTTCTATCGAATTCAGTTGAAATGTATTTGACTTCTGCTATGAATATTCAAATTGTTGGCTCCTATGGAGTATGTTCCAAAGGAATAAGAAGCATGAAAAAATTGGACATTGATTTCTAGTTTTATAAAGAAGTGTGCCCCCACTTTTCTAAACTGATCTAATGCGGTATAAATATTATCATAACCATAATTACCATAATTTTGAGTTATTATGAGGATTGTACCACAAATGAGGATTGCACCAATGCTATGTTTAAAAATGTTGAAGATTTCAATTTATTTTTTAGCATTTTTGGGGGATTATACCAGAAAGATATGAACTTTTTGTTGATTTTATTTGCTTTGAATTAGAAGGAGTGATAGATATACGCACAATATAAAATTGGCCGAAGTATTTAAATGTGAGAAATGTATTATTTCCCATTATATAAGAGTTAGATGAAAAAACTGCAACCAAATTTAGACTACTGTCATTTCTAAGTCACTCGTCCGACAGCTATTAAAATTATCCAATTACAGCTCATTATATTGTTTTCAAGCGTACAAAAGCATTCTGGTGAGAATTTTCTAGAAAAAAAAGTTATAGAACTTTTGCTTTTATTCAATAAAATTTAAAAAAAAATGTTAAAATTATGGCATTTGACTTACGAAGGAGTGGGCTAATCTTTTCCATTTTCCCAATCTAAGTCTGCAATAATTATTACGATAGAACAACAATGGATAAAATATATTCACAGGTGAAATATCCCTTCTTTAACCATAAAGCTGAGGGATAAAGAAATCATAATTGAGACCCGATTGGGTTAAAAGTTTGCACAATTTTGGAATTACCAAACATTAGAGAAGACCTTTAAATTAGTCTTTAAAAATTTGTTGAAATGAACTATGTCAAGCAGAAACATAAATAACATTTTATTATAAGGAACACACTTTGTTGAATAGCGGAAGTGCATTTTTTCCATAAAATATTCCAGCTCCAAATAAGAAATGCCCCTTTTTCTCGGCAGTGTCTTTTCCATGTAGACCTCATTTGTGATAGCTAACATTGGAAACTAGTTTTACCATGAAAAATCTATCTGTAGGGTAAGTGTACCAGTAGTCGGCACTTTTAGGATTTTCGCGTTTTTAATCGCTCACCATTCTGAGTGGAACATTTCAATTATTACAAAGTTAATTTTTTCAGATTCGAAATTTTGTATAGTTTTTGCAATAATAAATAAAGTTTTAATAACTTTTTATTAAATTTATAAATTTGTAGTTTTATTAAAACAATGCTTTTTTGCCAGTAGTCGGCACCACTTGCTAATTGTCGGTATGGCATGTTCCAACAGTCGGCATACCAATTTTTTTGTAAGAATAATTAATAGTAATAATAAATTAATTCATTAAAATATAATATTTTTGTTTAGTTAAACTGATTCGACGTCTTTAATGTACTTTTCTTAAGAATATGAATTGTTGAGGACCTTCACAGACAAACATTTAATTTTTATTAAAATAATTCATCTTTTCTTAGTAAAATTGTGCACAAAGATAGCTGACAATATATTTGAAGTAAACAAAATACATTTAGTTATTATAGTTTCATTTATTTGGGCTTAAAAATAAAAAGTGCCGACTACTGGGACATGCCGAACTTAGGCACACTTACCCTATATGATTTTAAATAAATCAGCATGGGCAGAATTTAAAAATAGTTCTTAACTTACACAACTCCAAATAAAAATGTGGCATAATTCTAATTCAACAACGAATTCATGTTCCGAATACTTGCACCAACAACATTCCTTTCCTTTTCTTAGCACTCATTTATATTTTCCGGAAAATTGTCATGAAAATTCCCCAGCAAACATAGACCACAGATATTTGTTGTCACGCCGGAGTCATTGCATAGCTCTGGACATATCTAATTAAAAAATTTAATAACATTCGGCAACAATGGCCGGCATAGTGGACGCCTGCCTGCCAAGTGGACAATATTCCATAATAGACCAAACAAATATCATCATCATCATCTTCATGGTCGTCGTCATAGTCTTAAGACATTTCATTTTGTTCTTTCATTTCCTTCTTTTTGACTTTATGTGTATGTAAATGACCGACTTGACAGTGTCGACTAATACTGAGGGAATTTTTGTGGAAATTGTTGTCCTTTCAATAAAATTTCTCCTCTTCGTCTTCTGGGTGTTTAATGTTGTGTAATTTATTTTTATAGATCACAACTAATGTAGCCGGTCGACGGCCGGTCATAGTGAATATTTGGCAAGAGGCTGATGCCTGAGCCAACAAAATCAGCAAATATTAACAATTTCCTCAATTTCATTGTTGTCTTTCTTATAATTTCAAAGGCATTCATTTAAATAATACAAGAAAACCAGACATTTCTTGGAACGGTATTTCCGACAATTAACTTATGTAAATACATTCGATTAATTAAAGAATACAGAATAGATTTAAAAAAAAATATTCAAAATGATACAAATAACTAAAAATTGATGTTGAATCGGAATTGTTTGGGAATAATTTTGCAGATTCTTCAGAAACTTGTTTCGGAGCGTGGATTTGTAATTAGTATTTTTTTTGGTGTTGTCTGAAGTAGAATTATGTACTTATTAAGTATATTTTGGTAAGAACTGCCTGAATATAATTAGGAATTTGTTACGGCGAAACCCATATTAAATTTCAGAACTTCAGCCGTATCCCTTCACCCAATGATATTTTTCGGCAATTATAGTGCACATTCCCAACACAATCTCCATATCTCAATTCCAGTTATCAATAGATACCTCAATATAAAATTTGAGGATTCCAGCCCTATCCCTTTACCCTTGGTATTGGCTACACATGAACAGCGATATTAATACATTATTTCAAACTGTAAACCAATACAACATTTTACCAAATTTAGTACCATTTAGTACTTGTCTTAAAAATCTTGGACGCATTTCCAAACTACCATCAAATCTCAAACACAGACGCTATCAAACTTCAAAATTTCAGAATATGTTCATTATCCCTTTACCCAAATTTAGTACCACTTTATACTTTTCGTACAATAAAAGTGCACATTTCCGAAACCTTCTACATATTTTTATTCTAAATACCATCAAAGACCTCAATACCGAATTTGAGGATTATAGCCCTATCCCTTCAACCAGTAACAAATACAGAACCACCTAGTACTTTTTGTACAATTATAGTAAAAATTTCCCAAAAACACATCCATATGTCCAAGCTACACATGAAGAGCGACCTCAGTACCACATTTCAGATTTCAAGCACTGTTTGTTTACCCAATACCAAATTGAACTAAATGTTATTTAGTACTTTTCATGCACTCGTAATACACAATTTCCCAAACCAAATCGCATTCCCAGGTACCAGCCGAGACCTCTGTATTAAATTTCAGAATTCTATCTCTATCCCTTCATTCAGTACCAAATTTAGCTCCACTTAATACTTTTCGTACGAAAATAGTATGCATTTCCAAAACCCCCTTCATATCACAATTCCAGATACCAACAGAGACCTCAATATCAAATTATAGCACCCATTTCCGAAACCACCTCCATATGTCCAGGCTATATATGAAGAGCGCCCTTAATGCCAAATTTAAGAATTTAAGCATTACATGTTAATCTAATATCAAATTGTTCTTAGCATAGCACAATTTGTACTTTTCTACTAACTCTATTTTCCGTTCACATAATTCTGAATGGTACCAAATTAAGTGAATTTTAGTACTTTTGGCATTAGCATTGTTAGAATTTTGAATAAGCCTTTTGTTTGTCTTATCTACAGAACATCAAAGTCTCTCATTCCAAGTTTAACATTTCCCGCTCTATTCCCCGAATACACTTGGTACACATTCTCAAAAAAAAAAAAAAAAAAAACAGTAAAGAAAGTCTTAAAGTCGGGCGGGGCCGATTTTATGATACCCTACACCACTTTGTTAAATAAGTAGAGCTCCATAACAATTAAAAGTTTTTATGGGAGAATTCAATCATACAAGCTATGATTATTATAATTATAATTTAAAGTTCAAAGGACTAAATATGCCGAAGCATTTGTATCTTTTAAATTCGGACTTGTATTGCCCATTTGGTGCACAATTAATTTGAATTCGGATAAAAATATATATAGGAGCTATATCCAAATCGGCACCGATCTCTATAAAATTTGGCAAAGATATTTCTAAGCTCTATTTGATATATTTCCCTGAATATCGTTGTTACGGACTGCATATTACGGCTGTGGGTAACAAATACAAGAAATCTGATGAACTATATGTATGGGAGCTATAGCTATATCTGAACCGATCTTCACCAAATTTGGCATACTTGGACAAATATTAGACGTTTGGAGTACAATAAAAGGTAAATCGGACGAAGTTATATGGGAGCTATATCCAAATCTGAACCGATCTTGATAAAATTTAGCACATGTATTTCTGAGATGTGTTTGATATATTTCCCCAAATATTGTTGTTGCAGCGTGCATATTACGGCTGTGGAGGACAAAAATAACAAATCGGATGAACAATATATATGGGAGCTATAGCTTTGTCTGAACCGATTTCGATCAAATTTGGCATACTTATTTTCAGGCCTAATTTAGGTGTACATGCATAATTCCATACAATTCGGGCTGATATTACACGTTTGATGCACAATAGAAGGCAAATCGGACGAAGATATATATGGGAGCTATATCTAAATTTTGACCGATTATCTCCAATTTCAATAGGGTTCGTCCCTGGGCCAAACAAATGATATGTGCAAAATTTCATCTGGATCAGGCAATAAATGCGACCTGTACTTTGTTTACAAAAATACATGGACAGACGGACGGACGGACATGCATAAATCGACTCAGAATGTGATTCTATGCAGATCATCAAAAGGAACTATGGGTCTATCTCGTTTCCTTTTGCCTGTTACAAACAAATGCACAAAGACATAATACCCTGACCACCTTGTGGTGTAGGGTATAAAAAGGTAAAAAACCTGTAAGTTCGGCCGGACCGAAATTTGGATACCCTCCATCATTTGAAACTAATTTGGAAATTTGCAAAAAAATAAAATCCCTTAAAAATTCTGTTAAAATCTGACAAAATGTAGTCGTCATATTAGGGCCTAAGGCGAATAGGGCGAAACTTGAAAGGCTTGGCTTTACAGACAATTTTCTGCCTTAGGGTGCAATATTCATAACGAACCTCAAATACCACATTTGAAACAATGCCTATGAATAATGTCGCTAATATCATCAAAATACCGAATGTCGGGAGGTACCGTTATATGGGGGCTATACGAAAACGTGGACCTGCACAGACAATTTTCTGTCCTAGACTGTAGTATCTACTTCGAACTTCAAATTCCAAATTTAAAAGATTTCCGGTTAATAATGTAGCTAAAATCATCAAAATACCAAATATCGGAAGGTACCGTTATATGAGAGCTATACCAAAACCTGGATCTACATGGCCCATATTCAATACCAAAAGCCCTGCATAGATAATATACATTTGACTAAAATTTTATCAATCTACTTCATTTCGTTCGGAAGCTCGAGAGATTTCCACAGACGGACGGACATCGCTAAATCGACATAGAATTTTACGCTGGGATCTTATGTATTCGAGGTGTTACAAACGGAATGACAAACTTAATATACCATCCATACTAGGGTGGATGGTTTAAACAATATTCTTAAGCAACCCGTAATAACTGATTGTCTGACTGATTGAGGATCGAATTTTAAGGTTCTTAAATATTACTAAACTTCTAAAATGGTACCATTTGGTATAATATAAACGGATATAGTAAAAATTCTGAAATTTGGCATGAGAATTAAGGTTGGAAAATAATGGTACTTAATTTGGAGAAGTTTGGTTTCGCGTGAACGGATGGAGCTACAATTTTGAAATGTTGTATTGGGGTCCCTCCTGTCGGTATTAGGTTTGTGAAAAAAATGTGGTTTGGAAATGGGTACCACAACTGCACGAAAAGTATTAAATAGTACTTCATTTGGTATGATTTAGTATTGGCTGAACAGATGATGTTTCAAATCTGAAATTTGGAATAAGGGCTGCTGTTCACGTACAGCATGGAAATATGGAGGTGGTTTCGGAAATTAGTGCTATAATGCTACGAAAAGTACTTAATTTTGAAATTTAGTTATATTAACACTACTGCCCAAACTTAAATTTTATATCAAATGGCAAGATTTTAGCTGTATCTCTTCACAGAATACCAATACGTACGAAATTTAGTTTAGTAATTTACTTTTTCGTACTTTTAACACACTTCTAGTCCGAATTTCCAAAGACCAAGCCTTTTCCCACCCTTACACACCAACATTGACCCTTTGTGTTAATGAATCAGTCAGTCACTTAGTTTTTACTCCTTTATATATTTGATGTTGGAGGTTCTCAGAGAACAAATTCTAGCTACGGTGCTTAAACGATTAAATTTTACAGATTCTCATTGATTTTTTCTCAGACTTTAAATCTGAAATTAAATGTTCTATATTTTTCTTATAATAAATCGTATAGAATTGTCCTCTTAACAAAGTTTTATTTGGTCTACATTCGATGTAATGAGCAAATAAAAGTGTCTAATATTTCATTTATATTTACTACAAACATATAATGTATTCACTCTGTATTTTTTCTCAATATTATGAAAATAGCATTCATGCAAATACATGTGTACATGCATACCTACATACATACTTCCATATCTATTAGCATAATATCGTATTCAATAAAGCAATTGAGTTTCAATTCTAGCATACATTTCACATGTATGTGTACACATTCACATTGAGTACAGGAAACCATTGAATCTCCAAATGATAAGAGTTATTGAAATTATTTTTCTCTTTCTACGGAAATCTACGGAAAATGACAATGGGAGAAGAAAAAAATCTTATTTTGTTTCTGGTCCTGCCATTAACCTTTGATAAGCCAAGAAGGTTTCCAGCAAAAATAAACTATAGTCTCGCTATCACTCTTTCCCTCCCACAATCCCGTTTTTATGCCCGGTCTTGCCATTAAATATTGACATTTTAAGCTTTACACTTATTTTCCCTTTTGCTGCTCAGGGATTATGCGCCAAATTGACTTAGGTAGCAGTTAACTGTCACTACTAAGATTTTCCCCATATTGGCATATTCCCATATAGTACATAAATCTCTTTTATTCATAAAATTTGAAAGTGAACGTTTGCCCATAGAAGCCATTGGCTTCTACTGATCACAGACATAATGGCAACAGCAAAGGAGAAATGAGAAAAACAACAAGTAAGAAAAATGTGGTGAGCTAGGTCGAATGTCTGAGGCTATACCAATAGCATTAAAGTGTATTCACATTAAATAAGAAGAGTCAGTTTATGGGACAGATCTGTTGTAAATGAGAATTTTTTAGTATTTTCTTCTGCAATTTAAGGAATCTTACAGGACCATATGAGCTTCGAACTATAATTGTTTAAAAATAATTTTTAATGACTTTCAATTATTTACGTGGTTTTTTTAAAAATTAATTTTAAAGGACTTTCAAAGCTATAAACATGGATTTTTTAAAAATTATTTTTTAAGGACTTTCAAAGCTATAATCGTGATTTTTTTAAAAAATATTTTTAAATGACTTTTAAAGGACTTTCAAAACTATAAACGTGGATTTTTTAAAATTAATTTTAAAGGACTTTCAAAACAATAAACGTGGATTTTTAATATTAATTTTAAAGGACTTTCAAAACTATAAACG
Source organism: Musca domestica (assembly GCF_030504385.1). Lineage (NCBI taxonomy): Eukaryota > Metazoa > Arthropoda > Insecta > Diptera > Muscidae > Musca > Musca domestica. Next base: position 660,433 of record NW_026712254.1, read on the forward strand.
TGGATTTTTTAATATTAATTTTAAAGGACTTTCAAAACTATAAACGTGGATTTTTTAAAAATTATTTTTAAAGGACTTTCAAAACTATAAACGTGGATTTTGTTAAATTAAGTTTAAAGGACTTTCAAAACAATAAACGTGGATTTTTTAATATTAATTTTAAAGGACTTTCAAAACTATAAACGTGGATTTTTTAAAATTAATTTTAAAGGACTTTCAAAACTATAAACGTGGATTTTTTAAAAATTATTTTAAAGGACTTTCAAAACTATAAACGTGGATTTTGTTAAATTAATTTTAAAGGACTTTCAAAACTATAAACGTGGATTTTGTTAAATTAATTTTAAAGGACTTTCAAAACTATAAACGTGGATTTTGTTAAATTAATTTTAAAGGACTTTCAAAACTATAAATGTGGATTTTTTAAAATTAATTTTAAAGGACTTTCAAAACTATAAACGTGGATTTTGTTAAATTAATTTTAAAGGACTTTCAAAACTATAAACGTGGATTTTGTTAAATTAATTTTAAAGGACTTTCAAAACTATAAACGTGGATTTTGTTAAATTAATTTTAAAGGACTTTCAAAACTATAAATGCGGATTTTTGGGTTTTTAAAGGACTTTCAAAGCTAAAAATGTGGATTTTTGAGCTACAAACGTGGATTTTTTAAGGATTTTGTAAAAATATTTTTTAGGGATTTTTAAAGGACGCCCAATGCTTTAAAGGACTTTTTGAGCTATAGACGTGGATTTTTTAAGGATTTTTAAAAGACTTTCAATGCTGTAAAGGATTTTTTGAGTTATAAACGTGTATTTTGTAAAAATAATATTTAAAGGACTTTCAAAGCTTTAAGGGACTTTTTGAGTCATAAACGTGGATTTTTCCAAAACAATATTTAAAGGATTTTAAAAGGACTTTCAAAGCTTTAAAGGACTTTTTGTATTATAAACGTGGATTTTGTAAAAAAATAAGAATTTTTAAAGGAATTTTTTGGAGCTATAAACGAGAAATGTATAAACATATTTATTTTAAGTATTTTTAAGGACCCTCAATGCTTTAAATAACTTTTTGAGCCATAAACGTGAATTTTTTAAAAATAATTTTTAAAGGACTTTTAAAGTGTTTTTTTAATGTAAACGTGGAATTTTTTAAAATAATATTTAAAAGAATTTCAAAGCTTTCAAGTACTTTTTGAGTTATAAACGTGGATTTTTTAAAAATAATTTTTAAAAGACTTTTAAAGCTTTAAAGGACTTTTGGGTTATAAATGTGGATTCTTTTTAAAAATAAAATTTAAAGGACTAAAAAATAGTTTTTAAAGGACTTTAAGAGCTTAAATGTGGATTTAGGAATAAATAATAATTTTTAAAACACTTTCGGAGCTTAAACGTGGGTTCAGAAAAAAATTTAAAAACCTTTAAGAGATATGAAAGTGGAGTGTTTAAATAATATTTTTAATGTTTTTTTTTTTTTTTTGGATTTTTTAAAAAATAATGTCTGAGCTATGAAAGTCGATTTGTCAAGGATATTTTTTAAGAACTATGTATCTGAGATCATCGGTCTAACTGTTACAAACTAACTGAAAAACTAAACTTACCTCTTTCGATTCTATCACTGCGGACATCAAAATATTTACTTACTTTCCGGCTGCCTTTCCTCTGGCTGGTTGGATTGGCTATATTATAGTAGCGTATAAATTCCATAGGCTTGTTTGTCAATGCGACATTATGCATTCCATCGACAAGATATGTGAATATGTAATGAGAAACCAAAAAAGGAAAGAAAACTTAACTATTGAAACGAAAGAAATTCACCCTCGTCAGTCATGTATTTAATAACAATCAGCTGCGGGAGGGAGAGAACGAGAGACGATGAAGAAGGTCTACTATATTCAATAGGTTTTTGACATCAATATAATGGGGATTATTTACATCAGCCTGAGCTTTACGGGTGCAGACTATGATTTTAGCCAAAGCTAAAAATATAAAAACGAGAGCTATATAAAAATAGATAAATAATGTGAAAGTAAAAAAGTCTTGGGAATGTGTCATAAAATCATCTAATTTAAAGCTGTTTTAAATATTTATAAAGTCGTTCAAACATAGCGGAAGTTTTGCACTTAGGTTACCCTTTATAAAAAGTATTGCAAATTCTTAGGAAAATATTGAAATATTCAGTAAAATATTAATGAAAAGTTAAGTAAAGTATAAGGATGTATATTTTCAGAGTAGTACAATTTCTCTAAAGGTAAAAAGAAAAGCGCAATATTTTATTCTCATTCCGATTGCAGTTTTTTTTTTTGTTTTTTGAATATCAATTTAGTTAAAACTTTGAAGCAAAGATATTTGTGTGACAAAACATACAAATAAACTTTACAGTCGATAATATGGTTTCTCAAGCTCACTAAATTCAGTTTTAAATAAGATATTCGATCAAAGTTATGGGAAAACGGTAAATAAGGTACAAGTATTTCGATATAGAAATTTGGCGAAATCGGATCTACAGGGTGAGATAAAAACTGCAACAAAGTCAAACGCCATAATTCTTACATTTTTATATCCTACACCACATAGTGGTAAGGGTATTATGTCTTTGTGCATTTGTTTGTAACATGGAGAAAGAAGCGAGATAGACCCATAGTTACTTTTGAGAATCTCCATAGAATCACTTTCTGAGTTGATTTATGCATGTCAGTCCGTCCGTCCATATGTCCATATATTCTTGTGAACAAAATGCAGGTCGCATTTATTATCCGATTGAGATGAAATTTTCCAAACAACATTTGTTTGGCCCAAGGATGAACTCTATTGAAATTGGAGATAATCGGTAAAAATTTAGATATAGTTCCCATATATATCTTCAACCGATTTTCTTTTATTGTGCACCAAACGTGTAATATCAGCCCGAATAGTATGGAGTTTTGCACATACAACCAAAATAGGGCTGGAAATAAGTGTACCAAATTTGATCGGTTCAGATATAGCAATAGCTCTCATATATATTGTTTATACGATTTGTTATTTTTGTCCTCCGCAGCCGTAATATGCACTCTGTAACAACAATATTTAGGGAAATATATCAAATGCAGCTCAGAAATACCTTTACTAAATTTCATCGAGATCGGTTCAGATTTGGATATAGCTCCCATATATCTTCGTCCGATTTGCCTTTTATTGTGCACCAAACGTGTAATATCAGCCCGAATAGTATGGAATTTTGCACATACAATAAAATTAGTCCGGGAAATATGTGTGCCAAATTTGATCAAATCGGTTCAGATATAGCTATAGCTCTCATATATATTACTAGCTGAACCCGGTGCGCTTCGCTACCCCTTTTGATTTTATATGCATTCAAAATTTTATTTACGAATATATGTTGGATAAAGAAAAACAAATTTAAAAATTAAAAAAAAATATTGCACTAATTTAAAGCGTTAATAAACAAAATCATTACAAAAGCAGTAACATGACATGCATACACGAAGGGTTTGTCCTTTGGATTTATTTATTTCATAGCAAATACCAAGCGTGCAGGAAACTGCAATCTTTTGAAGTTGAGTGGCATTTCTATTGCAATTAGTGAATTCGATATAGCAACATACTTCACCGTAATAAGCGTATTTCAAATCAATTGTTGTGATGTTTTTTAGTGTTAGCCTAAGGCGTTGTGGGTCAATGGTTCTTATTAAAATCATATCCCAATCTGATCCGATTTAAATATAATTTTAAAAAAATTACTTTTACACCAAACTCCGCCACACCTTTCATATTTCATTGAAATTGGTGCGTAAAATATGTAAAAACGGCCGAGAATATATATATATATGGGAGCTATATCCAAATCTTCACTAATTTCCAATTAATTTATCACATTTATTATTGTAACCAAATTCCGCCACACATTCTGAATTTCATTGGAATCGTTCATATATATCGTGTTTGGTGCATAATATGTATGAAATCGGCCGAAATATATATGTTAGCTATATCCAAACCTCAACTGATTTCAATATAATTGTGCACTTTTTGCTGGTGCCAGATTTTGTCTCTCTCGCTTTGGGTGCATCAAATATGTGAAATCGGCTGAGTATATATATGGAGCTATAATCACATCTGAGCGTATTTGAATATAATTTGTCAAATGTGCATCAAATACGTGAAATCGGCGGATAATATATATGGGAGCTATATCCAAATCTGAACCGATTTTAATATAACTTGACTAATTTATTTTCTAATCAAAATCCCGTTACATATTCCAAAATTCTTGGAAATCGAACATACATATCGTGTATGGTGCATAAAATACATGAAATCGGTCGAAAATATATATGAGAGCTATATCCAAATCTGAACCGATTTTAATATAATTTGACAAATGTATATTTGTTTTAATTTCCGCTACACATTCTAAATTTCATTGAAATTAGAGATACATAGCGTGTTTGGTGCATCAAATACATGAAATCTGTCGAAAATATATATGGGAGCTATATCCAAATCTGAACCGATTTCAATATAATTTGAAAAATTCATTTTTGCTCCCGATTCCGTTACTTATTTTAAATTTCATATTAAATTAATTATTAAATTAATTAAATATACAAAACAAAATCAAGAACACACAGAAAGAGAAATTTGATAAACTAAAAAAACAACAAATGATAGACCTTAACATAAAACATAATGAAAAATGGTTCGTCAACAAAACAGAAACCCAAATTCCACAAGATGTAAAGTGGCTTCTATCTCTTGGTGACAAATTCGGTCTACCAACAAAAAAATCACAGTTCCCGTTATTTAAACTCATAGCAGACGGAGATGATGTTATTCAAACATGGAAGGACAAAGAGAAACAAGAAGTTATGAGAACGAAGTTTACGACAATGATTGACTCACACATCAATAAGATGAGAGAAGACGGGAGAGATAAGTTCATAAATAACACAGTGGAACACACTCGAGCTTTTTTGAATAAAAACAAAAATATTTTAATATTAAATGCTGATAAAGGGAATGTTACAGTTGCAATGAATAAAAAGGACTACAGACAAAGAATGCATAATATAATAAATGACATTATGATATATCAACGTATAAATAAGGACCCTACAACACATTTAATAAAAAGAATAATGAACTGGTAGATGAACTGTTTAAAAACAATATAATTTCAGTTTTAGAAAAGAAAAGACTGAAAACAGACGTGGCCACAGCTCCTAGATTATACGGACTTCCTAAAATCCACAAGGAAGATTACCCTTTGCGTCCAATTTGCTCATCAGTCAATTCTCCATCAATTAAACTCTGCAGATATATCGTCAACATTTTGAAAAATCTTACCAGTAATTCCAGATACAATGTCAAAGATTCTATAGCTTTTAAGGATAAACTACAGAAGGTCACCATCAAAAAAACGGAAAGAATGGTGTCCTTTGATGTTGTTTCCCTGTTTCCTAGCATTCCCGTAGACTTAGGAATTCGTTTAATAGAAGATAGATGGGACGAAATAAAAGAATATACAAATATGACAAAGGGCTTATTTTTCAATATTCTTACTTTCTGCATCAAGGACAACCGCTATTTCAAATTTGACGACAAAGTGTACAAACAAAAGAGAGGACTTCCAATGGGTTCGCCGGCTTCTCCGATTGTAGCCGATTTGGTGATGGAGAAATTACTTGACACCTGTTTGGAAAAACTTACAACAAAACCGACGATTGTGACGAAATATGTTGACGATCTTTTTGTGATTCTTGAATCAAGTGCAATACAAGACACATTGACAATGTTAAACAGCTTTAATAACAATATCAAATTTACGATGGAGGAAGAATTACATGGAAGATTACCCTATTTGGATACAATAGTCTGTAGGAACAATGAGAAAATAGAATTTGATTGGTACCAAAAACCGACAGCTTCTGGCAGAATCATTAATTTCTTTTCAAAGCATCCGAAACAAATAATAATTAACACTGCTAAAAATTTTGTACACAGAGTATTGAATATAAGTGACGAAAAATTCCACAGCCGAAACAAAAACAAAATCAGAGAAATATTGACAATGAATAATATTCCAATGAACATGATCAACAACTTTATTGAATATAGACCCACAAGACCAAAGCAGGAAAAAGAGGAAAAAACATACAAGTCTATGATTTATATACCACACATGTCAGAAAGGTTCTTAAAATCTAACATATACGACAAGAATACATTTGCAATAGCGCAAAAAACGAACAACACTCTAAAAAGTTTTTCAGCGACACTAAAAGCAAAATAAACACCGAAGACAAACACACGTAATTTACCAAATTGAATGCGAGGGAAACAACAACGAAAAATGTGGGAAACTGTACGTTGGGACAACAAAAAACAGACTTAAAACGAGAATGTCTGCACACAAATCAAACATCAAATGCAGAAACGAAAATGAGACACAAAAGACAGCTCTTGCTGAGCATTGCAGGAGAAATAACCACACACCAAACTTTGAGAATATTAAAATACTACAAACGGAGAGTAACTACAACAGGAGATTGACTTTAGAAATGTTACATATTAATAACCTACCAACAACAAAGAGAATAAACTATAAGAGCGACACCGACAACGCAGCTTATTGCTACCGCCATCTCACACAGAAAAATAGATCGTGCAATATGTAAAACAACTCAGTGCAATATTTACCACAGACGATGATAGTGAAATTCTATCGTAGGTTTAAGTAAAACTTGACACTTTTATAGATGTTTTACATGTAAGCAATATATTTATTTTCTGTGTATTTTTCTGTTTGTCTTTTATCGTTTTGTTAAATAATTTCAATGCTGTGATAACATGAAATATAAAAATCAAAATGTATTTTTGTAGATCTCCCTGAAGATGCAATGTAACCCATTGCGAAATATCGGATTTAAATAAAGGAAAATAAACCCAGACCTAAAGCTCAAATAAATATTTATTTATTGAAATTACATTGGAAAAGGTCGATTAAAAAACAAACTTGAATTATATTTTAAATTTCATTAAATTTGGACATACATATCTTGATTGGTCCACCAATCACATGAAATCGGCCGAAAATGTATATGGGAGCTATATCCAAATCTGAACCGATTTCAATATAATTTGGGAAATAAATTTTTTTAGATAAAATCTATCACACGTTTCAAATTTCATTGAAATTGGGGATACATAGCGTGTTTGGTGCATCAAATGCTTGAAATCGGCCGAAAATATATATGGGAGCTATATCCAAATCTGAACCGATTTCAATATAATTTGACAAATTTATTTTCGGATCAAATCCCGTCACATATTCCAAATTTCATTGGAATCGAACATTGAGGCATCAAATGAACGAAATCGGTGGAAAATATATATGGGAGCTATATCCAAATCTGAACCGATTACAATATAATTTAGCAAACTTATTTTTGTTCCAAATTCCGTTACACATTCCAAATTTGGAGACTGTATCTTTAACCGATCAATAGATATGTGCATATAAAATCTAAATTTTTGGGAGGTACCTCCGATTCTGATGCTATATCTCCAGTTCCAAGTGGAAATTCAAAAATGTATATAGCCTATGTTACTTTCAGGCGATGTTGCAGTATATATGGAAATTTTCAGAAAAATCTATTCAGCAGTTTTCGAGTCCATAAATTACAAACAAACAAACAAACAAACAAACAAACAAACAAACGTACAAACATTTTCCTCTTTTATAGATATAGAAGATTCATACGAATTGTTATTTTTGTCCTCCGCAGCCGTAATATGCACTCTGTAACAACAATATTTGGGGAAATATATCAAAGGTAGCACAGAAATACCTTTGCTAAATTTCATCGAGATCGGTTCAGATTTGTATATACCTCCCATATATAACTTCGTCCGATTTACCTTTTATTGTGCACCTAATATTTGCCCAAATGGGATAGAATTTGGAACATACGACCCAATTGAGTCTAGAAGGTACTATGCCAAATTTGTTGAAGATCGGCTCAGAAATACCTATAGCTCCCATATATATTGTTCCTCCGATTTGTTGTATTTGTTACCCACAGCCGTAATATGCACTCCGTAACAACGATATTCAGGGAAATATGTCAAATACAGCTCAGAAATATTTTTGCCAAATTTTAACGAGATCAGTTCAGGTTTGGATATAGCTCCCATATATATCTTTATCTTATTTCAAATTTATTTTGCACCAAATGGGCAATACAAGTCCGAATTTAAAAGATACAAATGCTTCGGCATATTTATCCTTTTAACTTTAGCATGCATGATTGAATTCTCCCATAAAAACTTTTAATTATTATGTGGAGCTCTACTAAATTAGCAAAGTGGTCTAGGGTATCATAAAGTCGGCCCGCCCGACTTTAGGACTTTCTTTATTGTTTTTTTTTTTATTTTTTTTTTTTGATTGAAAGCAAAAAATGTCGAAAATAGCATCAAATTTTTGAATGTTTAGTTTTGTTCGAATTGGTCACCTTTGGCACGAATTATGGCCTTCGAACGGTCAATGAAACCGTCACACGCTGCCCGAATGTTGCTCTGTGGTATTTTGGACCATTCCCGGCAAAGTACTTGCTTGAGGTGATCGACACTTTGGTATTTTTTAGTGCCAACCTTGCTTTCCAAAATACTCCAGACACAATAGTCCAACAGCTTGGTATCCGGAGATTTTGGTGGCCATTGTGCGCTAGAAATGAAGCGAAGAACCTCATTTTTGAACCATTCAAATTTAGTACTATTTAGTACTTTTCGTACACATAAGTAAAAATTTCGAATATCCCAATTCTCTGCCAGTAATGGTAATTTCATATTCCGGATTCAAACTCCATCCGTTCCTCCAACTCCAACCGTTCCTCCAAATTCAAATTGTACTAAATTTAGTACCGTTAAGTACTTTTCGTATACATGAGTACACACTTCCAAACTGCCTCCTTACATCGTCTCTACTTCTCAACCATTATTCCCATTCCAAATTTTCCGCTTTAACCATACAAAATGGTACAAAATATAAGACATTTTAGTACTTTTCGTACAATTATAGTACAAATTTCCAAAAATCCTTTGGTACATGTGTCATACACTCTATCGGTGACCCTCATTTAAAATTAAAGAGTTCTGTTTCTACTGATTCCTCCAATACCACGGGTACCATATTTAGTACCTTTTAATACTCTTCGTACCGTACTAGTAAGAATTTTCACCCTTATATGACCCCTTCGGACCAAGGGTGACCCTAGCCCACAATTTCAGTACATGAAACTTGTTGACTTTGAAAATAACATTCCAACAGCACAGGTTATGTATACTAAATTTGATAAGGCAATTTATCATTGAAATGTACCCCCCCATTTCCTTTCACCGCATTTTTCCCAAAATCGAAGCTATAAAAAATATTTAAAAATACTACATCTCCTTGAGATGTAACCTTTCCTTTCCTAACTTTTTCCCCAAACCGAAGCAATAAGAGATATTTAAAAATACTCATTTCAACTGAAATTAGTTTATGAAGATACCCCGCCTCTAATAAAACAAATAACAACATTTACATTTCGCGATATGACATCTGAAATAATACACACAAAAACCCCCAAAAAATCCGCCGTGTCAAAAATGATAATTTAAAACTACAAAAGGCACAAATGTTGTGTCAACAACAGCAAATCCGAGAAGAAGAAAAAAACAGTCCTCTTAAAATGAACATAACCAGCAAAATATTATGCAAATTTAAACAGTCGTGAACAATGTTCTGGCCTGTAAGGCGTACAAGCGAACAAACACACGCATACAGCCACTCACACAAGAACAAGCAAAACAGAAACAACAATAATAAAGGATTTTTCAATGCCTTTTTGGCGTTTTTCGTTCTTTAAAGTTCTTTGCCAGATATCCTGCTGGGCATCTTTCTTAAATGGCAATGCAAATAATCAGGGCAAAATGTAGATTACAAACACCCGCAGTACATATACAAACAAACACCGGGGAAGAAGTAGAAGAAGATGAAGAAAAAGAAAGAAAGATGCCGTAAATTCAATGTTCGCAAGACACCAAGAACACACTTTGTTTGTTTGCTTGTTACGAACCAATCTTAAAGGCACACTGCAAGGTTTTATATTTTTACAGACAAAAATAAAATAATGTCTCGACCATTCAAGATGAAGAGCAAGAGATAGCAGGCAATAGCATAAAAACAACAATAACAACTTTAGCCTCAAAAGCATTTAATATCATTTATTTAAAGTTCTTGCCCGAGAATGCAGAGAGATTAGTTAGATTGGAATTAGCCACAACAAAAACAAAAAAAAAATCGAAAAAAGAAAGGATATCTAGGTAACACGTCTGCAGCAAACACAATGCCTATGTAATATTTCCAACTAAGCCTGAACAATATACAACGACAAGAATAAAAATCGCAAGGGAAAAAATAGAAAACGTTTTTGCAAATACGACCTTTGCTTAGATGCTTCTCTCGATAGTTTCTGGCACAGCAGACCAGGTGGAAGAGACAAATGTTATTCTTCTGCTTCGTTTTTTTTTCTTGCGTCCACAAGGAAGCTTTGCAATGAGTTTATCCTGCCCTATTAACATTTAGGTTTACTGAAAATAGCAAATGCTGATAAGAAAGTAAAACAGAGAACGACAAAAAAAGTGTAAGAGGAAGAAGAAAAAAGAAACGTACATTAAGAGGTTGTAAACAATGGCTGTGTGCCTGGGCGATTTAGAAAGTAAAAATTCAATTTAATTGACTGCTAGCGTGAATTTTAGAATATGAGAGGTGCACATTAAATTCAGAAGTTGTAGAATAAAATTTACTGAATGAAAAAATAATGACAAATTCCTCCGGGCTCTATATTTTAAAATCACAGCTTTAAGAAAAATAAACCAATTTTTTAACAATTTCCATTGATCTGTTTTTATTTATTTCGAATCGTAGGAAATTGTAATAAATTTGATATATAGTGTAACATTGGTATTGGGATCATATTGAGTGTGTAGCTTTTGGATGATGAGGTAGTTTGAAAATGCGTATTTATGAAAAAATTCTAAATTGTTCTATATTTGGTATATAATTTGGTAGGATACCTTTGGTAGGAAAATTCATAGAATTGTGAAATTTAAACCACATCTCCTCCGGATCAATGTCATCCATATTTTTAAACAAAAAAATCATTGATCATGGTGCGGTAACGATCTCCATTGACCTAACGCGAGCTCCGGCCTCATTTTTGAGGAAATAAGGTCCGATGATGCCACCAGCGTGAAAACCGCACCATACGGTGCATTTTCTGGATGTAATGGAGTCTGTTGGGTCTCTTGTGGATTAGTCACACTCCATATGCGGCAATTTTGCTTATTAACAAACGCGTTAAGCCAAAAATGCGCCTCATCGCTGAACACAATTTTGCGATAAAACAACGAGTCATTTGCCAACTGGTCTAAAGCCTGATATTCAAAGTAAATTTGGACCACTTCACCACTTTGCTAATTTAGTAGAGCTGCGCATAACAATTAAAAATTTTTATGGGAAAATTCAGTCATACACACTATGATTATAATTATAATTTAAAGTTCAAAGGACTAAATATGCCGAAGCAATTGTATCTTTTAAATTCGGACTTATATTGCCCATTTGGTGCAAAATTAAATGGGAGCTATATCCAAATCTGAACCGATCTCGTTAAAATTTGGCAAAAATATTTCTGAGCTGTATTTGATATATTTCCCTGAATATCGTTGTTACGGAGTGCATATTACGGCTGTGGGTAACAAATATGACAAATCGGATGAACAGTATATATGGAAGCTATAGCTATATCTGAACCGATTTTCACCAAATTTGACCTACTAGCTTCTAGACTCAATTCGGTCGTAAGTGCCAAATTTCATCCAATTTGGGCAAATATTAGACGTTTGGTGCACAATCAAAGGTAAATCGGACGAAGTTATATATGGAAGCTATATCCAAATCTGAACCGATCTCGATAAAATTTAGCAAATGTATTTCTAAGCTGTAGTTGATATATTTCCCCAAATATTGTTGTTACAGAGTGCATATTACGACTGCGGAGGACTAAAAGCACAAATTGGATGAACGATATATATTGAAGCTATAGCTATATCTGAACCGATTTCGATCAAATTTGGCATACTTATTTTCAGGTCCAATCTGATCGTACGTGCAAAATTCCGTACTATTCGGACTGATATTACACGTTTGGTGCACAATAAAAGACAAATCGGACGAAGATATATATGGGAGCTATATCTACATTTTGACCGATTATCTTCAATTTCAATAGGGTTCGTCCTTGGGCCAAACAAATGATTTGTGCAAAATTTCATCTGGATAGGGCAATAAATGCGAACTGTACTTTGTTTACAAAAATACAAGGACAGACGGACGGACGGACAGATGGACGGACGGACGGACATGCATAAATCGGCTCAGAATCTGATTCTATGCAGATCATCAAAAGGAACTATGGGTCTATCTCGTTTCCTTTTGCCTGTTACAAACAAATGCACAAAGACATAATACCCTGACCACCATGTGGTGTAGGGTATAAAAATGGGTCATTTACCAACTGGTTTAGAGCCTGATTTTCAAAGTAAATTTGGATAATTTTCTAGCGTTGTTCAAGAATAAGTCTATTCATGATGATTCATCAAAATCTAATTTTTTGTGTTACTTTTTACAATTTAAACTTCTATCTAGCTTAAAAAAACACCCTTTATCTGGAAGTCTTACTAACATGTCTTACAATTCGCTTCAAAAAATTTATGATTTCGTCTTTAATTTTTTGTATACCCTACAACACTATGTGTTGGGGTTATTATAAGTTTGATTGGACCGAAAAAATTATGTAACACCACGAAATATTAATATCCGACATAGGAAACTATATATGGATCTTCCTATCTCGCCAAGCTGAATCGATATAGTTACGGATGTCCATGTTAATTTGTAATCAAACTACAGGTCGCAATTATGGCGCAATCCTCACGAAATTGAAATTTCCTGATTTTAAGCCAAAATAATAAAACAATCGACACGGAATTTTTCATGGCATTAGAGTTAAGGGCTGGCCAGAAGCCTACCAATTTGGATGGCCATCGGACAATATTTAGCGGGTTAAAAATAACCTAACTTTTTGAGTGAAAATACGAAAATTTTCAGTAAAGAGCGAATATCTTTAATCCAGGCAAAAATATATATGTAAAAGAAATTGATCTTAGTTATTTCGCTTATAAGTCAAGAACCGAATGACCTCGTGCCAGAAAAATATAAAATTTATGAAAATCGCGGAAAAATATGCCAAGAAAACAGTGAATTTTTTTGTTACATTGTTGTTGAAATCACCATACAGCCCACATTATTTGACGTAGATCGTCAACATTTAGGAAAACAATTTGGATTGTGTCTAGGATGGTTGTCTAGGATGGTTGTCTAGGATGGTTGGAAGAAAATGAGATACATCGGTCCACGTTTTGGTATAGCCTCCATACAAGAGTACCTCCCAATATTCGTTATTTTGATGATTTCAGGCACATTTTTCCACGGATTTGTCTAAAAATTGATATTTGTAGGTCATAATGGGTTCTACCTCCAGGGGCGAAAAATTGTATGTATAGATCCACGTTTTGGTATAGCCCCCATACGACGGTACATCCCGGTATTCGGTATATTGATGATTTTTGCCACAATTCGAAGAAATTCGGACTAAGAATCACTGATGAAGTGCAGGATAGATGTACCAAAGACTTTTTGGACTTTGGACCAAACTTCGAAAATGTACCATATGGTATAATGTGAACGCATAGACCTAAAAATCTGAAATTTGACATACGAATCAAGTAAGTTTTATATCGGAAGTTGGTTTTTGGAAATGTATGCAAAGTATGTCGATTATTAAAATTATTTTGTGAGGATTGTGATAAAGAGGTAGTTTTGCAAATAGGTACTACAAATGCACGACAAGTACTAATTAGTACTATATTTTGAAAATTTGGTATTGGGTGAAAATTCGCCGTTGATGCTACACATCAACATATAGAGGTGATTTTTTTAAGGTGTACTATAATTGTTCCAAAAGTACTGAATGATATTACTTATGTTGTTGGGAGAAGGTCTAGCGATAGAATTATGAAATTTTTCATTTAAAGTACTGATGGTATTGGTGTTTGAGATTTAGCTGGTTACTTAAATTGAAAATTGTTAAATAGTACTAAATATGGTATTGGGTAAAGGAATAGAGCTGAATTCCTAAAACTTGATAAAGATGTCACTGTCGGTGTCTGTGGTTAAGATATTAAAGTGGTTTTGGAAAGCCGTATTATTAACGTAAGATAAGTGAAAAATGTCCCACTAGTTGTTAGGATAAATATAGATTTCTCAAATTTGGTATTGAAGTCACTATTGGTATCTAGGGATAGAGGAAGGTGTGTTTGAGCTGAGTCTCAGGATAGAGCTGGAATTCTTAAATTTGCTATGGAGGCCACTGTGGTATATATTTTTGAGAGAAGGAGGTTGATTTGGCAATGCGTACTATGATTGTTCGAAAAGTACAAAATGGTACTGAAGTTGTCGTTAAGTGAATCCTCAATCCTGAAATTTGATATTGAGGTCACTGTTGGTTTCTTGGATTTAGATATGGTGGTGGCAAATTTTTGATGAAAAGATGTTGAAATAGTTTTGGCCAGAAAAACTGGATGTGGTAACATTTTGCAAGGGTTTCAATAATATCCTCTTCGGTAAACTTAAAAACGAAAGATTTTTAAGACTTTTTGGTGCAAAAGGTTATAATTTTTCGATTAGTCTTTTCGATAATGAAAAAAAAACTGGAATATGAATCGTGTAATCGAACTGATGCATCTGAAAACTTAGTACTACTCATAAAGTTTTGTTTGGAAATTTTGTCCAATGAATGAAGTACAAATTGTTCATTTTGAGTACTAAAATGAACTGGTGGAACGAATCCAGTTTTTTAAGGTGGTATATATAATTTGAAGGTCCTAATGTCGCTTCTTTAACATAATGGATTAGACCTCCGTATTTTTTACAGGTTTTGACACATAGTCGGTGTCATGGTTAAGCTTCTAAGATTTTCCGGTATGTACTTTCTGAAGTTTTCCGAAATTTTATATAATTTTCATTCAAAAAAATTTAAAACAAAATCTTTTTAAATTCTTTTATACCCTTACAATAAGATGGAGGGTATATTAAATTTGTCAATCCATTTAAAACTCCTATTCATTGGAAACTCGATTTAACATCCGTCGGTATATCCATCTTTCCAGAGGATGGAATTTTCAAGATAAATAAATGAAATTTTCCACAGATGTTTGTAATTTTTTTGGGATTGCAAGTAAAATGTATCCGCATTTAGGTGTATCCCCCATAGAATGGTATTTCGATTTTGTCCATATTTTCGACATTTGAGCCTTTTGTGAATTAGTCGTTTCCTTTTCTAAATCTATTCTATTAAGATATTAAATCAATCTATTAAATAATTTGAAATACGTTTTTTTTTTTCACAACAGCAAATAGTGTACTAAACACGATATGACTTAAAATCCAAATGGTGGAAGGCATTCAAAATTTGGCATAGGCTAGTCGGAAGCTTTGTTTTTTTGGAATCCTTATTATAATTTGGCATTAAAAAAAAAACTATTTTAAGCTCAGGCCTCAAATAAAATTGAAATTATTCTAATATTTGGGACTGTAAGCCCCTTTTCTTGCATCTGTAAAAACAACAAGAACCAAGGTTACGGAAATAATGTCAAAGTTCAATATCATACTTATGTTGGCTAATAACAAAACAAATGCAGCCCACTCACACGTCTAGTATGTTATTGCTCAGGGGTAACATTTCAAATTTTCCATTCCCATTCATTTATTCTGCAACAAAAACTTTATCTCCATTGTTTTCAAATCTTTCAAAACAATGCTATCAACTAAGAAATGAAAACTTGTGTGTTCAGTCAGATATCTGTGCAACAACCTACAACGACTGTTCATCACCCTCGGGTATTAAATGTCCAGTCAGTTGAAATTATATTTTCCATTGCAAAATGTCTGGTGCATTACGGAGGGAACCTTGAAGATTTTATTTTGTTTTTGCAAATGGCAAAGTGGTCGTTTCAAGGTTTTTTGTAAAATCAAAACTCACACACACATACAGCCAAACACAAAAGATGACACAAATATGCTCCGGAGATTTTATGTTGGCGAGATAACAATAGTGTCACATCTTTAAAAATCATTAGCTTGTTTAAAATGAGTGTTAACATACATATGAATCCGTTTTGAGAAAGAAAAAAGGAATAATGGGTAAATAAAAATGAAACAAGTTGGAAAGTACCATATGGACGAGTATATACTAATATATTTATATAAAAAGTTCGCGATAAGTTTTTGACACTCAAAATTCTTTCTTTTAACAAAGAGTACCTAAAGTGTTTTAAATAATATAAAATTGGTCGTTGGGTTACTTCAAAAATTAAATACATTTTTTTAAAAAGTTCCCGAAATGCTGAATTTTATATCGGAGATTTCAAATATACATGTATTAAAAATTCACAAAGAAGTACTATAAACTGTATTATTGTGCTACACTTCTACACGTTTAGAGCTTTGAATTGTGAAATTTGATATTTAGATCACTGTTGCTTCGGGGTATTAGACAAGGTGGTGAATATATAAAAATTCGTACTAAATGTGGAACTTTTAAGGCAGAATTCTAAAATATGATATTTAGGCATGTATTGTAGACATTCGTACGAAAAAAAGATAACATAATAAAAATGAAATTTATGAGCCCAAGTTCGAAAACTTATAAGCTAATTTTGTCAGATAGTGCAAAGATTCTCTGCGAATAACATTTTTAAGAATCGTGCATTTTAGGTACCAAGAGAAGAGAAGAGTTTGAATATATTACAATGCTCTCTTCTAGTGTGAAAATTTGCAGTATGTTTGAAAATTTGTAGAAACAAGTACTATACTTAATATAATGAGTGCTTAATACTAACAATTTACACAATATGGTTTCGGAGCCAAGAGTGTTGAATGAAAGCAAAAAATGTCGGAAATAGCATCAAATTTTAGAATAATTGTAAGTTTGTTCGAATTGGTCGCCTTCGGCACGAATTATGGCCTTCAAACGGCTAATGAAACCACGCTACCGAATGTTGCTCTGCGGTACTTTGGCCAATTCCTGGCGAAGCTATTTCGTGAGGTGATCGACACTTTGATATTTTTAGTGCCAACCTTGCTTTCCAAAATACTCCAGACACAATATTCCAACAGATTGCCATCTAAAGATTTTGGTGCCCATGTGCGCTGGAAATGAAGCGAGGAACCTCATTTTGTAACCATTCTTGGGTGGTGCGTGCTGAGTACGATGATGCTGAGTCCTGTTGAAATGTCCAAGGCCTGCGGCCAAAATGTTTGCGTGCCCAAAGCTCTAATACACCCTCCAGAATATTTTCGCAATAATATTCTGATGCCACGGTCGATTAATACGAGTGCGGAGCAACCTTCGGCTTTTATGGCGGCCCACACCATCACCATGGCCGGCGCTTGCGTTCTGGTGGCCAACCCAAGGTGCAAATTTTTAGCAAACTTTTTTGGCAAGTAAACACGATCATTTTGATTGTTTACAAACGAAATGAAAGTTTTCTCATCGGAGAACGAAAGTTTTCTCATCGGAGAAAACCAAATTCGGCAGATCACCACTTTCGGCGAAGCGAAGCAACTCTTTAGCTCTTTTGAGTCTATTTTCTTTCTGTAGCGGTGTAAGTTTTTCCACTTTTTGGAATTTCAATGGCTTTACTCCGATCTCACTTTTCAATATTGGACTAATGGAATATTACGATATTTTCAGTTCACGAGCCATTTTTCGGCCACTGCGACGCGGGTTTCGATCAAGTTGCTTCTTTACTTTTTGAACCATTTGTACTGATGTTGATGTTTTCTTCCGTTTCGTTCTTTGACGTCGGGCTAAGCTACCAGTATCGCGGTAACGAGCGATGGTACGAGACACGAAAGATTTATTCACATTTAAAAGCTGGAGTGCTCTAACGATGGCCACTTGTGGTTTTCCAGCCAAATATAAAGAGATCACACTATTACGCTTAAATTCCTACACGAATAACTTTTTTTCTGGAAAATTCTTAGCAAAACACTTTAGTACGCCTGTAAACAATATAATGAGCTGTCACTGGAATAATTTTAACAGCTGTCGGACGAGTGGCTTAAAAGTGACAGAAGTCTAAATTTGGTTGCAGTTTTTTCATTATACCCTGTATATAGCCTATTTCCAATATCAAAATTTATACGGACCTAAAATGAATCTCTACACAATTTCACTAAGTTTCTTCTTTTCGATTAGAAGCTACGAAGATAATTTCCAAAATTTCAATACTTGATTTTTATTTTGAAAATAGGAAGTTTTGTTGAAATATCGTTCCTAGACCCACCATGTATTTTGCCGTGCTGAGTCGTCTGGGCCACTGGTATGCTTGAGTTAGTTTGTACAGATCGCAATTATAGCCCAAAGTCAGGTCTATTGTCAAAATTAAAAACTAATACTTTTGGAGATGATGGAAAAATATTTGAGGAATAGACTTATTTTTTTTTTTTTTTTGACTTTGTAATTAAAATTATAGTTCAATCGAATTTTTGATAGAATCGGAGTTTAGAACGGAGAAAAAGCCTACCATTAAGTGGTGAAATGAAATACAAAAAAAAAAAAAAAAAATGTGAAATGTGTTCTTCCGACTTTTGCAGAAGATGATGCTATGTTTGAAAAAATACTATGATTTACCAAGTTTGGACCCAATTGGATAGTGCTTTCAAGATCCTATAGAAGGTTGAAGACTGTGTCTCAAATACATCCCTATGGCGGTCATATGTGATCCCTCCGCTGCTTAAAACGCTTTGATTAGAATATAGAGATATGCGTATTGCTACCTATCGACCATTGTCAATTACTTGTAAATTTCATATTTCCCAAAATATGGAATGTAACAATATTCCAGGTGATTAACAACAGTATTCACAACAACCACATCATACCACAACCTACACATGTACATCCATATGCATTTATCAGCACCATCTAATATTCCACCACCCCTCCACTCCTGTGTGGTTTACTATTCAAATGTCAACATGGAATTCCTGCAACGATGCTTGTGTGTGTGTAGATACTGACCATTAGAAAATATCAACAAATACGCGGAAATCAACATGCAAAAGTCTCAACAACACGGGTCAATATGGCAACCCGCAAACCGTAAAACATTCTACGGCAATCTCAGTAGCCAATGGCTATTAGAGATGAGAATACAAATATGCCCACATTCCCCACTGATGTTGTCCACAGAACAGTATCAGTGTCGTACCACAGAATTTCTGGTAAGTACAACTTCTATTTGGTACAGACGCAGATGTATGTATGTAGGTATATGTATGTTTGGACATGGCTTGGGGCTAAATCCCTTATCACTCTACGTCATTTGAATTTAAAGTCTCGGCCGGCGCGCACACGTCCCCCCTGGTCACTGATTAGAGTTACGTATGAAATATTTTCGTTATTTTAACATGCATCAACATGTTTGCATTGCAAAACATTGCCCAGTTGTGGGATCGATGCTTGTTTTGTTTCCCCGCTATGGTCATGACAACAAAAACAGCAACAGCAAATACTCTGTGGTTTTCACATCTTGTTGCACTTTTCCACATCCATATATGTATGCATATGTAAATATGTATGTGTGTAGAATGTTTACTTTGTTGTCTTTGTGTGTGTGTGTGCATTCGCAGTCGTTTTAAATGTTTTGTGAACGGGTTTAATTTTAGCGCGAATAGATTTCCCTCGTTTTTTTTTTATTATTTTGTATAAAATAGAAAATATGTAAATATTTTTTCTTTCGGAAAAACCGCATCGCTTCTCAAAGAAAATTCAATTAAAACGCGCATTTCATTTTCCGCACAAGTAAATAAGGCAATTTGTGTGTAGTGGTATTTTGTGGTACCGGCAAAATTGTTTTTTTTTTTTTTAACGGAAAGCGATATTTGTTCTAGACGAGATAGAGGGGTCTTTATAGACGAGGTGGGGTGTAAACTTTCTCGACGAGATTAATGTGGTCTTTATATGCCGGCCTGAGAGAGTCAGGTTTATAGCCGAGCTGCAAGGAATATGATTTATAGACGAGGTGGACTGAATGTGAGTCTTTGTAGATGAGCTGGAGAGAGGCTTTAAGAATGAACTGGACATACCTCAAATGTGAACTCGAGAGAAGCTTCAAGGATGAGCTAGAAACAGGCTTAAAAGTCGAGCTAGAAAGAAGTTTAAAATATGAGCATAGATCGGCTTTTTCGCCTTTTAAGTACAGACTTTAAACGCCAGTTGGAGGGAGGCTTCAATGACGAACTAGAGAGATATGCTTTAATGGAGAGCTAGAGAGTGGTTTTAATAGCGAGCTGTAGGGAGAATTTAAAATCGTACTATGCCGAGGCTTTAAAGGCGAATTGGAGAGTAGTTTTAAAGGCTAGCTGGAGATTGACTTTATTGCGAACTTGAGTAGGTCAAAGGAGAATTAGTGGAGCTCTTGCCAGTTAGAGAATTGCTTTTAGAGTGAACTGCAGAGAAGGGATTTAAAGACGAGCTGTAGAGACGCTTTAAAGGCGAACAGGAGAGGACTTAAAGACGAGTTGGAGAGAGATTTTATGGGCGAGTTGGATATAGAGTTTAAGGCCGAGCTGGAGAGGGGATTTAAGGTCGAAGTATTATAAGATTTTTAGGGCGAGATGCAGAGAGACTTTAAGAGCGAGCTGGAGAGAGACTTTAAAGTTGGAGAGGGACTTGAATTGTGAACTTCTATAGTGAGCTAGAGAGAGGCTTGCAGGTTGAATTGGAAAGAAGCTTTAAAGATGAGCAGGAGATAAACTTTTATTACGAACTTGAATATGTCATTGAAAAGAGGCTTTCGCGAAATGGAGAAAGGCTTTTAGAGTGAGCTGGAGAGAGAGGCTTTAATGGCTAACTGGGGAAATCCTTTTGAGACGAATTGGAGGGTATTGAGGCTTTAAAGGCTACTTGAAATTCAGTTTAAAGAACGGGCTGAATAGAGGATTAAAAGGCGAGTTGGGGCAAATAGAGTGAGAATTTAAGGACGAGCTCTATAGAGACTTTAATGGCGAGCCACATAGTAACTTTAAATATGAAATGGATATAGGCTGGAGATAGACTTTAAATGCGAGTTGGAGAGAGGTTATAAGCTAGAGCTATAGAGAGGCCTGGTGAACAGAGGCTTTTAAGAATGGCCTGGAGATGGACTTTAAAAGCCAATTGGAGAGAGGTTTAAAGACGAGGTGGACAGAGGCTTTAACGATCAGAAGAGAAGCTTTGAATGCGACAATTGGAAAGAGGTTTAAAGACGAGGTGGACAGAGGCTTTAACGATCAGAAGAGAGGTTTTGAATGCGAGTTGGAGAAATTGTTTATAGATGGGACGAATAGAGGCTTTCAAGGCGAGGTCGAAATTGAGAGAATTTAAGGGCGAGTTGGAGGCAGCGTATCTATTCGAGTTGAGCATTTAAAGGCGAGTTGGAGGCAGCATATCTATTCGAGCTGGAATAATATTTCCAGACAATTTAGAAAAGGGTTTTATGAAAGTCTTGTAGGGAGTGTTTGTTTTGGACGAGATGGAGCAGAGAGAGTGTCCGAATTGTAGAGATGGAGCCTGGAGCGTTTCTAAATGGGGGAGCTATAGTCAAGAGAGTGTCTGAATAGACGAGTATATCCTCTTAATATACGAACTGGAGCCAGGTATGAGTAAGAAATTATCTGTTGACGACCTGGTGGGAGTGTGTTTTAATTGCTGATGTCTAGCGATTCAATTTGCCTACACCTTGAAATGTCCATCCAATTTAGATTGAGACCGAAGATAGCAACATAGGACCACTCCTTCTCGTACCACCTCCATAAGCGCTAAAAATGTAAGACGATATAGCAGGCTACTCCTGTTGATTACAAAAAAGTACAGAAAAGTTCCAAAAGCTGTCCTTTTTTGATTAGAGTTCTATACTTGCATGTCCAAAGTCTTAAAATTTGCTCATAGTTCTCTAAGATGCGAACCATTTTACAAGGTGGTGTTTTTGAATATACGTACAAAAAAGGTACTAACATTTTTTTTAAAAATTGTGTTTTTAGAGTTAAATCAGAGCTTAAATCATCGAATTTCGAACTTAGGGCAAACTTGTTGCTAGTCGTAGAAAAGTTTTTTTTTTCTCGGAAAATTGCCCTAGAAATGGTACTTAAAAGTCCTAAATATTGCACGGTTAAAAAAATAATTCCGAAATTTATTATTTCAATATTACTAAGGATGATAAATTTTCTGCGAAACTTGCTTTCAAAAATAGTTTATGTGACTACTAAAAATTACAAAAAAACGTATTAGATGCCAAGGGATAGAGTAAACATAGGCGCAAAATTATTATACTTGGTATATGGCGAGAAAATATATCCCTCAGCTGAATCGGCTGATCAGAGCTTAAATCATCGAATTTCGAACTTAGGGCAAACTTGTTGCTAGTCGTAGAAAAGTTTTTTTTTTTTCTCGGAAAATTGTCCTAGAAATGGTACTTAAAAGTCCTAAATATTGCACGGTTAAAAAATAATTCCGAAATTTATTATTTCAATATTACTAAGGATGATAAATTTTCTGCGAAACTTGCTTTCAAAAATAGTTTATGTGACTACTAAAAATTACAAAAAAACGTATTAGATGCCAAGGGATAGAGTAAACATAGGCGCAAAATTATTATACTTGGTATATGGCGAGAAAATATATCCTTCAGCTGAATCGGCTGATCCATTCAAACTAATTTGTTTTCTCCTAACTCCCCACATGTTCTGCAAAATTTGTCGGCCAGTGTTAATTTTTGTTATCAAATAATGATGATAGTCAACAGCGATTCGACGAATGTTTTTGTTTACACTTGATTTACAGTGGAATTTTTCCGTTTTTTTTTTTTCATTTTTATTAGTCAGTCTTGCTTGGTGGTTGCAATTTATTTTATGCTCCATTTAACTTTAATTGTTTACATAATGATTTAATGCAATTATTAGTTTTTTTTTTTTTTATTTATGAAATTCTTGCCTTTTATTTATTTTGTTCGGTATTTTTTGCGTAGAGTAGGTAACAGTCAGTTAGGGTCAGTTGTGTCAGCTGGGAATGGCGTTTGATGGCATATTGTTTGTTTTAAATAATAATTTATGATAAAATATTTCAAGTTTATGTTAGGGTGAGATGAGTGCAAGGGTAGAACAAAAAGTCAAATAGCATGGTATAGATTAACTCTTTTATGGCAATTTATTCGTATTTCTAGTGGGAATTAAGGAACAAATTAACTGATTTGAAGTTGTATGTAATTTTTTATTGTCATTTGCGAATGCAGCAAAGAAAAAAATATAAATAAACGACTAGACCTAATATAACCGCGCCCAGCCGAAATATTAAAAATGGTTCCCTCTATTCCAAGAACATGTTCTCCTCAGTGCACCAATCTAATTATTTTCAGTTATTTTTTTTAAATCTATTTCCATGACTTTTCCACTCAATATTTTCCTGTAGATTTAATTATTTTTTTCTCTCTAATTACGTTCCATTCGATCAGGGTCGACTGGCACGCAGGCAGCACTTAATGAAATAACTTTTCTAAACTTTTACTAAACTATTTCAATTTTCATTAGTTATTTGTTTTCAGTTCCTTTTGTACATACACATGCACACACATACTCACCGATTCCCAGATGTTACGGATTGATTAGTTCTTTTTTGTTTAAATAAAAAAATAAAATAAAATAAAGCTTCCTCATGAATATATTATAACTGGCAAACAAGGAAATACAGTGCGTATTTGCATTAAAAATAACAAAAAAAGATAACTGCGTTTTTTTTTTTTTTTGCACACACACACAGACACAAAAATGTGAAATCGGATTAATTATAGTTATTATATATTTTGTGAAAAGAAATGTATTTATTTAATTAATGAAGGCTTAAAAAATATAAACATATTTTCCCATACGGATATCAGGTCAAGTGTGCAGCGCCGGCAAAAGATAAATGGATAGGAATAACAAAAAAAACGGACTAAGTTTTTTTAAATAACTCTTTTTTTAATAGAAACACTTTTAATTGTTATGACAAAAGCTTCAATGGACAGCATTCAAATGAATAAGCAACCATTCATTTGTATATAATGAAAAAGGACATCGGAAACTTTATGATTGCCGGTTATAAAAATAACTAAATAAAAAAAAAGTTATTTTGGGATTAATGTTTGGAAAAGAGATTTTGGTCAGGTGACATAAGGATGTCATCTATGCGGAAAAAGAAATGTTATCTCAAAACAAGTTAGAAAATATCAGACGGTTTTGCGACAGAAGTATAGCCACCGCCAATGTTTGATTATTAAAATATATACACTTTGACTTCTGTTATGATTATTCAAATTGTTGCCCTCGAATGGGTCAATATTGTCCATTTCATATCCGAACTAAATAAACATGTTATAAGTATTGTGGCGTGCCAGATTTCGACTATATTGGTTACTTTCTTCGCTTTATATGAGATATGTGATACTTTTTAGAAAACATTAAAATGTGTGTAAGTTACCAGATATAGTCGATCGAAGTATTCCATCATTTAATACAGATAAAAATCTTGGTATGTGCAAAATTAGAAGAAAATCGAACATTTATATCCAAATTTATGAGAAGTTACAAATTCCATATTCATGTCAGGTTTCTGAGTGAAATATTTAGATATAGCAAAAATGATAGATAACAAGTAAAAAAGCTGTAAGTTAGGCCGGGCCGAACTTTTAATACCCTCCACCATTTGGTACAAATTTGGCAATTACCCAAAAAAAAAAAAAAAATAAAATAAAATCCGTTACAAATTCTGTTAAAATATTAAAAAATAACGAATGCTTATACGACGACGTGGACCTGCATAGGCAACTTTTGTCATAAGTTATTACAATATTTAAATGCGAAACTTGAAGAAAAATCTGTTTATAATGTAGCTAAAATCATCAAAATACCGAATATGGGGGGTACCGTACTGAAGTATCCATTACGAATTTCAGATGCGAAATTTGAAACAATCCCGGTAAATAATGTCGCTAAAATCATCAAAATACCGAATATCGGGTGGTACGGTATATGGGGGCTATACGAAGACGTGGACCTACATGGCCCATTTTCTGTTTTATGCTGCAGTATCTATTACGAACTTCAAATACCAAATTTGGGACGATTCCGTTAAATAATATCGCTAAAATCATCAAAATACCGAATATCTGGGTGTACCGTTATATGGGAGCTATATGAAGACGTGGACCTACATCGCTCAATTTTTGACTTTGGATGTAGTATCCATTACGAATCTTAAATACCAAATTTGAAACAATTCCGGTAAGTATTGTATCTAAAATCATCAAAATACCGAATATCGGAAGGTACCGTTATATGGGGGCTATACGAAGACGTGGACCTGCACAGATAATTCTCTGTCTTAGGTTATAGTATCCATTACGAACTTCAAATGCCAATTTTGAAACAATTCCGGTGAATAATGTCGGTAAAATCACCCAAATACCGAATATCGGGAGGTACCGTTATATGGGGGCTATATGATAACTTGGGCCTACCATTTACGAACTTAACCTGCCTACTGGCAAAATATACATGTGTGCAAAATTTTAGCCTTCTATCTCAATTTGTTCAAAAGATAGCGTGATTACAACAGACAGACGGACATGGCTAAATCGTCTTAGAATTTTACGCTGATCAAGAATATATACACTTTGTTGGGTCTGACATGAGTATTTCGAGGAGTTACAAACGGAATGACAAAATTAATATACCCTCCATAGTATGGTGGAGGGTATAAAAATATGAACAATTGTAACACTTTGTGGGTGAGGTGATAGAAGGGGTTCGCAGATATATATCATTTTCAGAACAGATCTTGTGTTAACAAAAATATTAGTATGTGTGAAACATTTTTTATAACATTTTTATTTTCAAAATCTTTAACCCTATGTGGGCGGGGTACCAGAAGAAATGGTCCGATCTCTACCATTTTTATAACAGATCTTGTGTTGATAGAAATATTGAGATGTACCAAGTCTGAATGGAATCCGATGTTAATTTCGCGTTTCATGAGCTTCATGGTTATTCAAAATGTTGACCCTTTGTGTGGGAGAAACCAGAAGGAGTGGACGACGTTGCGTCAACAAGACCAGACGTTGGGTCAACAAAAAAAAATTTGAATGTTAACACTTTGAAGACAGTCGGACTCTTACGTTATATTTTGTAGCACATATGATTATTCAAAATGTTGGCCCTTGGTGGGGGTGGTATTTGATGGTGTGTACCGATATTGTCCATTTTCTCACGTGAGCTAGCACTGATGCAAATATGACGATTTGGAGCAAAATCGGATTATGCTTGTCTTTCTGTGCAGTAAAATATATTTTTGAATATCGGTCCTTTGTATGAACACTCCGCGTATGAGTGATATTAAATTTATGAAATCACTCATACGTTAGGTGTATTGAGCTATGAACTAGATTGACACAGCTCTAATAATAAATTATTTGTTTTTAGTTTATTAAGGATTTTTTATGTCGTGAAATGAACGGGTCACCATGACAACAACCATACCAGTCATCGACGTCTAATAGCAGCGAAAAAGGAACGAAATACAGTCGATATCCTAACTTTAAGTCTGCACCATCGATTGGGTAATGGTGTATGATGGAATCTGTCAATTATATGAATGACAAGGATCGCCTAACAAGAAAGAGAGAGAGCGGTTACTGTTCAATTTTCCTGGCTAAAACCGATTTTTTGTTATTATAGACATCTATTTATATAAAATAGTAGTGAAAAAGCTCACTGATCTAGAATCAACGTCAAGACGAAAAGACTGAAGCTAGAATCTTGATATTTTGCACGATGTTTAGTCTTCGTACGTACGTTTTGAAATTTGTATTAAGTGGGTACAAAAAGTACTACAGTATTCTAAAATTGAATATATTGTACTTGACAAATGAAATTTGCTAGAATTTTCAATGAAAGCCAATGATGGATAGCAGGATAGATATACCAAATTGGTTTTGGCCGTTCGAATTTCAAGTTACGAAAAGTTATAAAATGGTACCGTGTGGTATTATGTGAAGGATATACCTAAAAACTTGAAATTGGGAAAGTATGGGTGTATATTTCGTGAAAGGATGAATGGATCGAAAAGTACTAAATAGTACTAAAAGTGGTATTGGTGAAGCAAAACTCCTGAAATTTAATATAGATCTCACTGTTGGTATCTGTGGATAAAATGTCGATGAAATGTATACTATAATTATTCGAAAAGTACCAAGTGGTACTAAATTGGGTATTAGATGTAGGGATAGAGCTGGAATCCTGAAATTTAATATTGAGGTCCTTGCAGGTAGTTATGGAAATGTGTACTTTAACTATACGAAGAGTACTAAATTTGGTACTGCGTAAAGGATTAGTGCTGAAATTTGATAAATATACCGCTGTTGGTGTCTGTCGTTAAGATATGGAGGTGATTTTGGAAATGTGTTCCATAATTGTACAAAAGGTGAAAGAATTGGGGTGAAATCGTCAAATTTGATATTTAGATATCTGGAATTGCTTTGGAAAATGTGTACTATAATTGTACGAAAAGTACTACATTTGGTATTGGGTGGAGGAATAGAAATTTGATATTGCCATAACTGTTTGTGCATGGGATTGAGATATAGAAGTTTTTTGCAAATGAACACTAAATTTATACGAAAAACAAGTAAGCAAAATGTCACAAAATGCTACAAAATCTATAATAACACCGTTATTGGCAAATTTTTAAGCGATTTTTTTTTTAGATTTTATTCTCTTATGCCAAAAGGGCATTCTGAATTGACAAAATTTGTCAAAATCGGTTCAGCCATTCTTGAGATATAAGCATTTTAGCTAACATCCCCTTCCTTTGTATATATGTATTGTACATATTTCGCTATATATATCCGATATATTTACTATCGGCATCTACGTAACGGTCAGGATTGACCTGTTTGTCTTTTTGTGATTTCGCCGGGATTAAAAATATTCGCGGTTTAATGGGAAATTTGATTTTATTTAACACAAGTGTCATGGCCTTTTCACCCACTAAATACTTCCAAAATTGGAA
This sequence comes from Musca domestica, assembly GCF_030504385.1. Lineage (NCBI taxonomy): Eukaryota > Metazoa > Arthropoda > Insecta > Diptera > Muscidae > Musca > Musca domestica. Next base: position 688,745 of record NW_026712254.1, read on the forward strand.
GACTTCTGCCCAGCCTTAAGCTCTAGCCACATGCTAACTTCCACATCTATTGGTCTATAACTGTGACCTGTAGAGCAACTGCAAAATCAGGAAATTTTTCAGTATTTGGTCCATTTCAACCCCTAAATATAATGAGATCATCTCCAAAAGAAATAGGGTTCTATTCTGGCCCAAACCCCACCTTCATTCTAAATTCATGAAGATTGGACTATAATTGCGACCTGTAGAGTGATTACAAATTAACGTGGACAGACGGACATACATAGCTAGATCGACTCAGTTCGGCGAGATAGGAAGATCCATATATACTTTCCTATGTGGGAAACCAATATTTCGTGGCGTTACATAATTTTTGGCCCAATCAAACTTATAATACCCCCAACACATAGTGTTGTAGGGTATAATAAATTTGTAATGACAAGCTTAATATACCCTCCATTGAAAGGTAGAAGGTATAAAAAGGCCAGTTGAAACGAATCTAAAACTATAAAATGGACTTTTCGTTGACGTAGGGGCAGGCACTTGCTTGTCTTAAATATTTTGGGATCCTGTCGTGAAAAGTAAAACGAAAATAGCCTCAAAATATTTGAAGACGTGGGTGTGGCGTCATCCTAGGACACCATGATTTATAATTGTAGAACGAACTTTTTTTGTGTATATTTGTGAAGGAAGAGTTTCATTTATGTTTGTTAGCGGACTAAAGCATTTAGTGTATGCAAGGTGTGGAGTAACATTCTTGTGGGAAACTACTTCAGAGCATCTTTCTTTCAGGCCATTTTTTCATTAACCATCCTTTCGTTTAAATTACTCGCAACCTCGATTTTGATTTCAACAGAGGGAAATTGCGATTAATTCCGTGTCGTATTAAGGATTATATGCAGTCAGAGGCTTGAATAGAGTATTCAAAGAATACTTCACATTTTGATATGAATATTGAATGTTTATTTCATAATACAGAGAGAATTTATGCCAAAAATTATGAAAATATTGTGTTTTTCACTTGTGTACCTCTAATGGTTACTCTCCATGTCCATCTATGATAGTTTTATTTGGACTTTATCATCATCAAAATTTATTTACATAGAAGAAACTTGCCGGGCCCTTAGACGTCAAAGTCCGTTTTTGGACCAAAACTATTATTGTTAAATATATGCCTTTGCCTCAATTTCAAGACACCTCTTATACATACATACACTACACTTCACATACCAACACACCAACGCAATTGCAGAAACACACACCCACGAATTGACGATCGTCATTACAGTATCCATGTTAATTATGAATATTCATTTCACTAGAACATCATCCATCCATCGACTCTTCTATTTCAGGTGATTAATTATGATTCAACAAGAAGTGTCGTCAGCCGGCTATGCTGCTGAAAGGGAAAAGCCACCTCATCGGCAAACTCAATGTTGGTTGGTGCGAAATGTAGATTTGGCAATTTCTGAGAAAATTGACACATGTTCCATTGAATACGGACGGCCCTGGATATATGTGGCATACGAATTCATGACTTGGTTTGAGACATTAACACGTTTGGTAAAGTGTTCATCAAATTGAAATCCGTGTTCGGCAATAAGTCAGTGAAAATGATGTGATTTTATGAATGATGACGAATGGGCTTAAATTTCATGGCAGATTTAAATTCGACTTAAAATCATTAAAATATGTTTATACATAAGTATGTATGTAAGTATGTATTTATAGTTAATTGTTTGTGTAAAGAGGATGCACCATCTTTTGTGTCCCTATGCTACTGGTATTCCGTACCCATTTGGTCATGGGTACGACCACTTGCACTTTCACTGTGGCGACCTCCACAACAGATTTCCTTGAAATTTAAGTACTTTCCACTGAAATGTGAAAGGATTTTCCAGCCATTGCAAGTGTGCGAGTGTTTGTATGTGCGTTGTGGTAATTCTTGTTATCTATGCCACAGTGTATAACCATAGATGTAAACCACTCCCATACAGCTGCTATTATCATATAGATGAGTAATATTCGTTCATGATATTGTGCTATTTAAAGAAAATTTCAAGAAGCAGTGTAAGACTTCCGTGGTGAGCATGAAGCCATACCAGACTTGGTGTAGTTAGTTTCCACTAATTGAGAGTTTTTTTCTTCTAATGAAGTTTGTAAAGACTTCGTTAAGTTATGAAAGAAATCTAATAAAATTTTCTATAAACCTACATCATGCAGAGAGTGAAAACAAGGAAATGTTCATAATTAGGAAGCTGTTGGTGGTAAAACGGGGATGATCGATTTAATAATGATATTTTTAATTAATTCTAAATGACAGTCATACATGCACCGGAAGGGAGAACTTTCGGTCTAATCTTTTGTGAGGACGTAACCTTGAAATGATATCCGATTTTTTCCCCAAAATACAAGAGCTTGATTTGCATAACAAGTGGTGTCAACAAGACGGTGCCAAATGCCGCACAACAAGCTTAACAATGGACTAACTGAGAAGCGAGTTCAGTGAATATTTTATCCTTATAGGATGTTTTTTTTCACGAACTAAAATGTTCGACAAAAATAATCCCTGTATTTTTATACCCTACAACGCTATGTGTTAGGGGTATTATAAGTTTGATTGGGCCAAAAATTATGTAACAGCTCGAAATATTGGTTTCCCACATAGGAAAGTATATATGGATCTTCCTATCTCGCCGAGCTGAGTCGATCTAGCTATGTATGTCCGTCTGTCTATGTTAATTTGTAATCACTCTACAGGTCGCAATTATTGCCCGATCTTTACGAAATTTAAAATGGAGGTGGGGTTAAAGTCAGAATAGAACCCAATTTCTTTTGGAGATGATTGCATAATATTTAGGGGTTAAAAAGGACCAAAAACTGGAAATTTTCCTAATTTTACAGTTGCTTTAGAGGTCACAATTATAGACCAATCAAAGCGCAAGTTAACATGGGGCTGGAGCTTGGGCTGGGCAAATCCTTCCAATTTTGATGGTCATCGGGCTATATTTAGTGGGTGAAATAGACCATAACATTTGTGAAAAATAAAAGTCAAATGTACCATTGAACCGCGAATAATTTTGATCCCCGCATACCGAAACCACAACTAGACGAACAGGTCAATTCCGGCCGTTACGTCGATGCCGATAGTAAATATATCGGATATATATAGAGAAATATATACAATGTGTATATACAAAGGAAGGGGAGGTTAGCTAGAATGCTTATATCTCAAGAATGGCTGGTGCGATTTTGACAAATTTTGTCAATTCAGAATGCCCTCTTGGCATAAAGAATAAAAACAAAAAAAAAAAAAAATCGCATTAAAAGATGCCTATAATGATGATAATATAGATATTGTAGTATTTTGTGACATTTTTTTATTTTTTCATATTATTTATCGCATGCGATTTTTCAATTTGACTTAAATTATGGAAATGTATATTTTGTGATCTTTTTTCACCTTGCAACACAGGTTGGGATTATTATATACAGATTTCAATTATGGTCCGATCCTCACGAAAAGGGTAGGGTTAGGCTCAGAAGGGCTAGGCCTAGTGTTTTCAAAGATGCCCGCAATATATTTAGGGGTTGAAATGGACCAACAACTAAAAATGTTCCAGATTTTGCAGCCGTTATAAAGATCACAAAAAGAAACCAAAGTACACCAAATCTCGCATGAGGTTAGAGTTTCGGACAGCGGGTAGAATGTACCACTACTTTTGTGTGTAAAAATACCAACATTACTTACAGGCGATATCCGAAATACACAAATGGCGAACTTCTGGCTCTTTATGCTGATTTCGTTGACGAATATAGCCAAATATCGTAGACCAGCAAATCATATAGATAAGCCTAAATTGGGAGATACAGAAAGACATCTTGCTTTTGGAGAGGTCTCAAAATATTTAAACAGAAAAAATGCTTGATCACACAATTGAAGCCACCTGGGAAGAGAGTTAAGGGGACAGGGAAGAATTCTAGCATTTTGGATGATAATTGGATTATATTTAGCTGTAAATGCTCAAAATGCTAAGGGTAATATCTGGGCAGTGCTCCGTGATATAATTTCTAAAGCGAAATCTTCCAAAATAGATTTAGATATAAGGGAGCTTCTAACATATTGTAGTATTGTAGGGTATCACATGGTCGGCTCGCACGACTATAGCCTTTGCTTATTTGTTATCTGTAATATTACCAAACCTAAAATGTATCATGGCTCCCTCCATTTAGGTTACAAATCGTCGATTCACGTGTCTTCAATTTTTAGCCCTACTTTCATGAACTGCTGGATTTTTTCTGGACTTTTGTCATATGTTAACAACAGAGTACCTTATATAACTTTCTCAAGTCGTTGATGCATGTAACTTATCAGCCAGTCGCAACTATAATTAACTGCACGCTTGGAATTATTAGCTCTATGCCTTCGAGACCATGTAAGCCATTATTGTGAAGTTTCCCTTTTTATACCCTCAGCAATATGGATATAGAGGGTATATATCATTACATACAGCCTAAACGTGACCAATTACTTTATTAACCCAAGGTCTGGTTAAAGGCGGAATACATCAGCCCACTCCTTTCTGGTACCTCCCCCACAAAAGGTCGAAATTTAAAAAAAATATATATATATATATATTTTCTGCATAGAAAAAGAATCAATAATCCGATTCTGATCCAACTCTGCAATTCCTAATATTTACGTCAGTTCTAAATCAGCTGCAAAATGGATAATATCGGCCCACTCCATGAAGTGCCTCCTCCACAAAGGGTCAACATTTTCAATAATTACAACTCTTTTAAAATGTTATGTAAGAGTCCGTTTGCCTTCAAATTTCACGCATCACAATATTTTTATAAGATGGACTATATCGGTCAGCTCCTCATGAAGCGCGAAATTAACATCCGACTCCATTTATTTTATTTTGAATATTTCTATCAACGCAGAATCTGTTATAAAATCTTTAGAGATCGGACAATTCCTTCTCCCCACAAAGGGTCAAATTTTGAGTAACAACAACGAAATAAGCATCAGGTTCTCCTTATATTTCACAAATCCCATCATTTCTACTAACACAAGATCTGTTATGAAGATGGGATATATCGGTCTACTCCTTCTGGTAACCTCCACACAAAGGCTCAAAATTTTGAATATCCATGAAGCTTATAAAACGCGAAATTAACTTCTGATTCCATTCCATTACTGGCACATCTCAATATTTGCATCAACACAAAATCTGTTATAAAGATGGTTGAGATCGGAACAATTCTTTTGCTATCTGTAGCCTAAAGGGAAAAAGAAACGAAATAAGCATCAAACTCTCTTCAAACTTCACACAGACAAACATTATTACTAATACAGGGTTGCCCATATTCGACGGACCCATCTGGCTACGCCATAATTGTTGACAAAGATGTCACATCGCTTAATGGCATACCGCGTTTGAAGCGCCAGCCCAAGCAGATTTTCACCATGAACCAATACACGCCACGCGAGCGCTCTGAAATAGTTGAAATTTACATTCAACAGAAGAAGTCAATTGTGAAAACTCAACGTGCTTTTAAAACATTAAAAAATGTGAGAAGTGCGCCTCCTAAGAACACCATTAAGCGTTTATACGAACAATTTTTCGACTGGTAAGGCTCTTTCTAATCCGAAGAGGCCATATAAAAGTCGACCAAGGCGATCGGCCGAGAATATCGCTGCCGTACGAGCCAGTGTTGAGAGGTCCCCAAGAACATCCCAAAAACTCCGTTCTCAGCAGTTGGACATGGCTCGGTCCACTTTACAACGGATTATTCGCATTGATTTGCATTTGTCCCCGTACAAAATTCAATTGACGCAAATGATGTTGCCTGCGGACAAGCCTCGTCAATTGGAATGGGCCCAAAGAGTCATCGAAATGGTCGAAGATGACGAGCTATTTTGGAACAAAATTATCTTGTCCGATGAAGCACATTTCACATTGAATGGGACCGTAAATAAGCAAAATTGCCATTTTTACGCCACTGAAAATCCTCGGGAGATTCAAGAAGTGCCTCTTCATGACGAAAAAGTCACAGTTTGGTGCGGCGTTAGTGCGAAAACGGTCATTGGGCCGTTTTTCTTCCAAAATAAAAGAGCCATGTTACCATCAATCAGGACCATTATCGCGACATGATGACCAATTTTGTGAAGCCAATTATTCGTCGAAAGCGTATGAGACAGTTCTGGTTTCAACAAGACGGCGCTCCACCGCACACAAGTCGCATAACAATCGATTTTCTGAAAAATTTGTTTCCGGGCCGTTTGATGTCGAAAATTGGTGATTTGGACTGGCCACCGCGTTCGCCCGATTTGACGCCGCCTGACTTCTTCTTGTGGGGATATTTGAAATCAAAGGTTTACGCTAACAAGCCAAGGACCGTAGAAGAGCTCAAGGACAACATTCGTGAAGAAATAGCCGCTATTCCGGCCGAAATGTTGGCAAAAACGATGGAAAATGCAGCAAAAAGGGCACAATACGTCATCAACGCCAGAGGCGGTCATTTGAGAGATATCATATTCAAAAATTGATGTAAACAAATCTACTTGGAACAAATTAAATGATTAACATTGCCAACCGCCAAATTTTTATTTTTTTCTTTGATTTAAAAAAAAAAAAAAAAACATGGGTCCGTCGATTATGGGCAACCCTGTACAAGATCAGTTGTGAAAATGATATATATTTGCGAACCTCTTCTGGTACCTCACCCACAAAGGTTTATAATTTACAATACTTTTATCTGTTATAACTTGCGATAGGAGTCAGCGATTCTTTACAATTAAATGTTTTCTCAACTTGAAACTGAGATTAATATGGATTTTAGTGTTTCGTATAAAATGGAATATAAACGTTCGATTTTCTTGTAATTTGCGCAAAGCAAATATTTTTATCTGTATTAGCTGAATTAAGAAGATGGAATACCTCGGTCCACTATATCTGGTCCATCACGCACATTTTAACATATTCTAAATATTATCACATATCTCATATAAAGTGAAGGAAGTGGTCGATTACATCATATTTATTTAGATCTGTTAAAAACGGGCAATATTGAACCATTCCTGCAGAAGCTACACCATAGTGGGTCTATATTTTGAATAATCATAGCGGAAGTCAAAATATATTTAAATAACCGAACATTGGCTGAGGGTATACATCTGTCGGCAAAACCCACTAAAACTTTTAATCTGCTCGAACCTAATTTCTATTAATTAAGACTAAAATGTCTATGCACCACATTACACTTGCTACAGGGCATCATGTATTTGTTCGTTTGTTTGTAACATGTATATGAAAATGAAATAGGAAATCAAAATCTCTTCAAGCAACACTATTCCCTAGTTTTAAAATATATTCCTAGGCGTGGATAATCTTAAAATCATTCCCTGGTTTTTAGATAATTATTTGTGCTTGTACTCATTAAATATTCACCAGTAATATTTGCATGGAGTTTGCTAGAGCCTTTGAATAAACACGAATCCCTTAACTAGCTGCAGAAAAAGAAATTATCTCCACATTTAAACCACAATCTCTAAAATTCTCCTCCTTTCAACTGATAAATAGTCATGTATTTGGCCTTAAATTCAATTTTAAACCACCATGGACTTAATCCCACACAACTCTGACAAAACCTGCCCAAATTCAATAAATACAATTTTCAAAGCCATGAACGAACAACATCCTACGAGTACATAATTGAATAAGCTCTGACGTTCCACAAGTATTGCTGTATTGAATAGCAAATTAATGAAATTGTTGCAAATTGTTGCCCATTCAAAAGTGAAATTTATTTGGCGCCAATGACAATCGCATAAATATTCAATTGGTTGCTGTTGGAACAGAATTCGAATAACGTCATTACTACCGCTATTATTATTATTATTATTATTATGATTATTCGTGTTATTACAATTATCGATCACGTTGACAAATAGACGGCTTTTAATCCGAAATTGACAAATGGACGCCGACATGAATTTTAAAAGTATTGTGTGTAATCAATCCTACTGTTGATGAGCAGCATAATTGGATTGCTTTATGGCTGGGCTTCAAGGGTGGTTTGTATTCATCGCTGATGACGCATTTCATTATAACTTACAATTTATTGCATTAGAAAACAAAATTTTTGTTGTATAGTGTAATTAGTCGTATCATCAAAATAACGACATTTATCTGCATGTTAGTGATATGTAAATATGAAAATTGTTTGATATTGGCGGCGGTGTGGGTGAACGAAGTTGTTGTGGTAGATAATGAAATAATCTGAAATTATAGTGATTACTTTTTCGCTTGTCTGAACTTTAGGATAGCATGCATCATGTTGAACACAGTGGTGTCAAAAAGAAAAAAATATTGAAATAAAAACAACGACTAAAAATATTACAATTCCAAAAATTTTGAAGTTTCGTTATATGAAATATATACAGGATGAGATAAAAAAGGTTCAACAAAGTCAAAAGCCATAATTTTTACATTTTCCTATAAATTTTGTTGAATGAAAGTAAAAAATTCGGAAATAGCATCAAATTTTAGAATAAGTTTAGATTTGTCCGAATTGGTCACCTTCTGCACGAATTATGGCGTTCAAACGGCCAATGAAACCGTCACACGCTACCCGAATGCTGCTCTGCGTTATTTTGGCCCATTACCCGCGAAGCGCTTGCTTGAGGTGATCGACACTTTGGTATTTTTCAGTGTATTTAGCTTTAGTGCTACAGACACAATAGTCCAACGGATTGGTATCCAGAGATATTGGTGACCGTTGTGCGCCGGAAAATGAAGCGATTTTTTTGATTTTTTTGCTGAGTGCGATCTTGCTGAGTCCTGTTAGAATGTCCAAGGTCTGCGGTCGATTAATACGAGCGGAGAGCGACCATCGGCTTTTATGGCGGCCCACACCATCACCAAGGCCAGCGCTTGAGTTTTGGTGGCCACGATCATTCTGTTTGTTTACAAACTGCAGAACAACGTATGTTTTCTCATCGGAGAAAACCAAATTCGACAGTTCACCACTTTCGGCCAAGCGAAGCAACTCTTTAGCTCTTTTGAGTCTATTTTCTTTCTGTTGCGATGTAAGTTCTTGCACTTTTTGGAATTTCAATGGCTTTACCCCGATCTCATTTTTCAACATTTGCCGAATGGAATATTGCGATTTGTTCAGCTCACGAGACATTTTTCGGCCACTGCGATGCGGGTTTCTATTAAGTCGCTTCTTTACTTTTCGAACCATTTCTGCTGATGTTGCTGTTTTTTTCCGTCCACTTCCTTGACGTCGGGCAACGCTACCTGTATCACGGCAACGAGCGATGGTACGAGACACAAAAGATTTATTCACATTAAAATGCAGGAGTTCTCTAGCGATAGCCACACGCTTGAATTCCCCCACGAATAACTTTTTTTCTGGAAAATTCTCACCAAAATGCTTTTGTACGCTTGCAAACAATATAATGAGCTGCCACTGGAATAATTTTAACAGTTGTCGGACGAGTAGCATAGAAATGACAGCAGTCTAAAGTTGGTTGCAGTTTTTTCATCTCAGCCTGTATATACTGACAGGCGTTGTAAATATTGACACTTTTAACCTTTTATGGGTTAGGTTCCGAAACGGTTGGCTGACATTGTTCATATCGTATCTGACCTACACTGGTGGCCAAAACTAAAGCAACTGAAATTATAAGGAGAATGAATGATCTGTAACTTTTAAAAAATTAGGAAAATGAGAAAGTTTTTGTAACTTTAAATTAGGCACTTTATGCACTTTTACAAACTTAAAACAAAAAATCAAAATTAATTTTTATATAAAGAATAATGTATGATAAAGTCAATTAACCCGATATTGGCGTGGACAAAACAAAAGCAACTCTTTTGAACATTCGTATGATCGCTGCAATTTCAGTTGTTTTAACTGTTATATTTATCGTTTTTTCTTCTCTCAACAATTTGGCTTGTCATAAATCATTTTTGAATTTTTTTTTTACAACAACACGTGTTTGTTTTTGCTTTTTAGGTACTAATAAAAAGAGTTTAAAAATGGCTAGAAGCAAATGCTGTATATGAATAAAACAGCAAATTATCAGTGTCTATGAAACAAGTTATCGCAGAAAATGATTTCCGAGAAATATTTAATAAATATGTCTGTGATTTCTCGTATACTAAGTCGGTTTTATGAAACTGAATCAGTAGTAACAGTCTTTAACGGATGAAGGCCGTGAAAACTTCATCCCGTTCTGATCAACAAATTGTGAGAGAAATAAAAAACAAGAGTTCAACTGAATTGGTGAGAGAGCTATCATTGGATATAAGCTCGAGATCAGTGCGTAGACGAGTAGTAGCAGCTGGTCTGCATGCCCGTAAGCCATTTATATCTGAAAACATCGGAAGCTGGGATGGCTTTCGGAAACGATATTATTAATAGGAATCCTGCTCAATGGAAAACGTTTTATTCGACGTTTAATATTAAAGGCTCAGACATGAAAAATTTTACGATGAGAAGACCAAAAAAAAATGAAAGACTCAAGCCGCAGTGTTGCAAGGGTACAGTGAAGCATGAGGGAGGTTTAAAATGGTGTGGCGCTGTTTTTCTTTCTATGGACTTGGACCTGTCCATGAAATAAAGGAAGTTATGGATCGGTTTGTTTGCAAAGATGTGTTGAACATCACATTGTTCCTTTCCGCTGAGGAAAATATTCGGCTTATTTGGGCGTTTCAGAATGACAATGATCCCAAACATGCATCAAAACTTGTCAAAGATTGATTGCGGCAGTCAAAAATCGGTGTTTTGTCATGGCCGGCACAATCATCTGACCTAAACCCCATAGAAAACCTTTAGAGTATCGTAGACAGGAAGATCAAGCTAGATTCGGAAAGAAATAAATACAACATTTTCCAAAGAATTCAGGGTGCCTGAAAAAGCATACCCAAGGATCGAATTGAGCGTGTTATAGATTCAATGCCGCGTAGGGGTGCAGCTGCTATCAAAAATAATGGATGCTATCGACTACTAGTCAAAATTTAATTATTTTAAAATAAAAAGTTAAAAAGTTGCTTTAGTTTTGACCATGCAAAAATTGGATCATGTTAACTTTCCATATATTATTTTTCATTCATTATTATTTTTTTATTTTTATTTTCAGTTTTTTTAAAGTGAATTTCAAACTGGAAAAATAATTACGATTTATTTATTTTTGTAAAAGTTACAGGGCATTTATTGTCTTTGCGATTTTAGTTGCTTTAGTTTTGGCCACCAGTGTATGTCTGATAAAAATGATTACAACGAGCCAGATTTGCCCTATATCGACTACTTCCCGTACTTTACATGAGATTTGAGATAATTTCTGGAAAATGTTCACATGTGCGCTATGTACCAGATACAATGTACCAAAGTATGCTGATAAAATTATAGGAATGTCCAAAATTTAAAGAAAATCCAACGCTTATTAACAATTCTATAGGGATAATTGTTACTCCAAAATTTTACCATAAGGAGTGGACCGAGATATCTAGTAGGTCTATGGTTAACAGAAATATACAAGAATATACACGAAGTTCGATAAAAATCACTGACTGGTTTCGCACGTTATAAGGGATATAATTATTCGAAATGTTGAAAAGTTGTAAGGGAAGTACCGGAAGGAGTGGACCGATAAATTCTATCTTACACCAAATTTTTTATAGAATATATAAAAAATTAGAATGTATGAAACTCAGAGGAAATCGGATGATTTTTTCAGTTTATTCCAAATTTGGTGGAAGTACCAGAAACAATAGTCCGATATATGTCACTCTCCACCGGATCTTCGGATATTGGGATGTGTTAAATTTGAAGACAACTAGATGCTAATTTGCATTTTATGAAATATACAATTATTCAAAACTTTTACCTTTGTAGGGAATTTAAAAGAAGAAGTGGGCTATATATCCCACCCTTACAAGATCTTGTGTTGATAGAAATGTTGAGATATGCTGAGTTTGCTGGGATTCGGACATACAGATGAACGGATACCCCTAGATCGACTCCAAATGTCTTAAACGGATTTGGTCCAAAGAGACCTAGGGTCTAAAACCATTATTTCGATGAAGCAAGTTTTGGTCATATCAAATGATACGACCTGCTAAAGCTAATTAATAAAAAGCTTCAATGGCCTCCCAAAGATCTTCTTGTAGTTATAGATATTTTAAAGGTCTTTATTGATAGGATACCTTCTACAAAACTTTAATAAAATCATCCTAAAATTATTTTCGAATATGAAAATATTTAAAACTTTATATTCAAAAATATTCCTTATTCAGAACTGCTTCATGTTGTTGTCTATTGTTAGAAGACTTTAAGTGACTGTCTATAGATAGATTCAATTTAAAAGGTTTGTAAAAGTTGAAGACCTTTAATATCTTTTCTGCGGATAAAATAACTGAATACAGAACCTTTTAATGGTCTTCCATTGACAAAAAAACTTTCACAAATCTTCTATGAATAGAAGAGTTATAAAGAGCTTCTTTTGGTGGAGGCCTTCCAAAGTTCTTCAATAGGTAAAAGACTTTTAAAAGGTTTTTTACTTACATAAATCCATATAAGGGATTTTATGAATAAGATAAATTCGAAAGGTTTTCTATGACTAGAAGAACTTCTCTGAGCTTTCGCTGAACAATGTAATGTGGATAGAAGAACTTCCATAAATCTTTTTTTAAGAGAAGACCCTCTATAGATCATATTTGTAGAGAAAGCCCTCAAAATGAATTTTTATACTACACGTCTTAAGTAAACGAACTCCTTAAAATCTTATATGAATATAAAAAATTTTTATATTTTGTCTACGTATAGAATACCTCTTAGAGGTCTTCTATGGATGGTAGAGTTTCCAAATGCCCTGTTTGACTTGAACACCTTCTAAGGGCCTTGTGTATAAAAAATATTTTTTAAATGCCCTTCGTGGACTGAAAGCCGGGGTCTTCATAAACAGAATACCTTCTATAAGTCCCATGTAACTAAACCACTTTTTTTATCGATGAATGAAGTTTTGAACGTGTTGACCAGTGGAGGATCTAGTTTGGATTGAAGATCCTTGAGGTGATCAGAAAATCCTTGAAGATTTTCTTTGAATCGTTTTTATAGAAGAATTTCTAAATGCTTACTATGTTTGGGAGATTTCTATAAGTCTTCTACGGACGTATGTGCTTCGATGTATGGAACCCACAAAAGATATGTCCACCGAATGCCTTTAATTGATATATATTTGATAAAAAGTTATCCTTAAATAGTTTTAACGTCTAGAATATCAATTAAAGGCCTTCAATGGATATATCTTTTATGGGTAGAAAAACTTTAAAAGTTTTCGTCTAGAAGATCTTAATATATTCTTCTTTTAACTTTAGCATGGGAAGATACTACGTTTTTATCCACAGGATTTCGCATGACCATAACTGCAATCCATTTTGTTTTTATTTCTAATGTATTATCTTTTTTTTTTTAAATCACTGTGCTCCCTAGCAGAATTGACGCCACGTCTATGCAAGACAAATTGAAAAATAACAAGAATTTTTTGAGGAAATATGCACTTTTAGATATGCTAGTATCTTCTACACGAACTCGTATATTTCCGGCATAGAAAATCCGGGGATAAGTGAAATATAGGGACACATAGTGTAATACATAATAATTATATTACTCAACCAGACGATTTTTAATACTGCAAAAATTGAATTTATTTTTAACGCCATGGCTTAACTTTGGAAGAGAGTTTCTGTACGAGTCATCGTTAGAATCCATCATATTAAAATGTCTACAATCTAATAAGGTCTGCGGCCAGACACAATTGTGTAAGTATGTGCATGAATATGTCATCCTGCAAATGAAAGCCCGTTTTGGTAAATCAAAACGCGAAATTCAGATGGTGTTGCAACTTCGCTGACATTTGTTTCTAAAATACCAACATTTAGTTTTTTTTTTTTCATTTTAAAACTTTAATTTACAAATTATACGTTTTCACAGTCAAAATATTATTTGCGACCGGATAAACTTTGAGTTTGTTTGTCAATTTTGACTGCATTAAATCAACATGGCAAATTGAGTTTGACCAAAACAAAAAATATATCTATATATATAAATGAAAGTTGTGTTAGTTACTACGCTTATAACTTAAGAAACGCTGAACTGATTTTAATGATTCATACAAATTCGGAATTGTCTCTTATCCGAAAAGGATAATATCCAAAAAAATCGCGTAAAATGTAATATGTTAACATTTTCATTTTGATTTTGAAATGTACAATAGTAATGTTTTATTTGGCATGATTTTTTCCATTTTGACTTACTTTTTCTAATGTATATTTGTAGTGTTTTTTATATTTCATTTTTGTATTCGAATATTAATACCAATTTATTTAATTGACTTGATTTCTTGAGAACTGAAATTGATGGCGGGTTACATGGAAGTGTAGTACCGAATTATGTGGTGGCGAAACGGAATAGATGATTAATGCGGTCACACCAAAGTTAAAGATAATTACTTTTTCAAAATCGTTAAAAAAAATCACGAAAAAGAGATCTCATTGCAACAATTCTCAAAACGGGAAAATATCGAAAAAAATTTCCAATGAAATTGAATTTAAAATAAAAGTACATTCTATGACAAACTTTGTAAGGATCTTTAAACGTTGCTGTAAAAAATCAGCGAACAAGTTGAAGATTTTTCAATTTGTAATATCATATTGAATTCAGTAGATTTTTTGCGAACAAAATAAAGAATATTTTTTCTCTATATACAATTTTTCACCAAAAAAAATGAAATAAGTGCGAAATACGATGGTAACTGACATCTACCTTTCAACTCCAAGGCCTACATCGTGCTTCAGCTGGAAGATGCGCAGACAAACAAACAAAAATGACCGAAAATACTAATGGGGCTTATTTCAAAGTGTGGCCCTACTTCTTTCATGTGACAATAATCCGTCCAATGAGAGCTCAAAATGCAAAAATTATTGGGAGTATAATCAGTAAAATACCAAATATAAAGGATGCAAATAGTAGAGCGAATGGGACTTTTAGTAAGAAAAGGATTTCTATCCTTCCAAAAATTCTTCCTGAACATTTAAGATACCTTAAATCGCTTTTGCAGGTCATGATATCGATCATAAATAACCATCGTATGATTTAAGCCATTTTTGGAGTCTTCGCCACTTTCTTCTATTTTTGGCCCTTATTTGGCATCTTTGTTTCTAAATTTTTTTTTCCTAAAATTTTCGGAGTAGGGCACATATTGGTCTTGACCACTAAAAAATTGTATTTATGCTACCCTGGGGTAAGGAACCATCGTACAGATAATTGCCACATGCATGTAAAGCCCCCACATTGGAGTATCCCCAAGTCCACTTTCACATTCTATTGAATTGTAACCCCCCAAAGAATATTGGTTGGGAACGTAGATTTGGGATATACATCTATATGAAATAAATTGTGAAAACATGAACAAATTACAAACATAAGAAAGTAGCACGGGACTGAATATTTGTTGAATCGTCATTGATTTATACTATGATGAAAAATATGGACTTTATGGTGTCTCCAATTTACAATTTAATGACAAATAAAATTAGTTCCCATCTTACGGTAATGGGTGGTCAAATAGTAATTATATTTGACTATTCTGAAATCAGTCTGCCCTCAATTATGAGTTGGATAAAACTATTTTACTTATTTAAATAACGTGATTTTTTTCAGTTTGACATGCTATATTTTTCTGCTATATTTTTGATTTGGCCTCTATTTGTCATCTTGGATTATAAGGGGTGAAGAAAGTTTTCAATGTAGGTCGATGTTTCCCATTTTACCATATTCAAAGGATTTGGCTAAAAATGTATATTTGGGGGTGAAAATCTTACATAAAAATTTCAACATATCTACAAATTTTAGTATTTCTCCATGTAATAGTACCCCCTCAAGTCCACCTTTTGGCGGACAAACAGACCGACATGGTTAGGGGGACTTATGAGGACTCTAATGCACAATCTGAGGTGCTAATGGGTTTAAAAAAGTAATTAAGTTTGGATATTCTTAAATCAATTAGCCATCAATTATGAGGTGTACAAAGTACAGTAAATTCCAAATTACTGCTCATTTGAATAAAAATTAAAAACTAATAGACCAGTACGTGAACATTTATAACATTCATATCTTTGAATAATTATGCTTTGACAAATATGCATAATAGACAAAAACTACGGGCCGGCAACGCGGACCGGGCCAGCTAGTATGAATATAAATAAAACTCTAAACAATTTACCGAAGCCTTTACAATTTTAAACAAACATTTTGTAATTTTTTACTACATGGAAATTCCATGAAAACTGTTTTTGGTTCGTGACAACAAGACTTCGAATGGAATTTTTTGTCACACAACCAGAGTTAAATTACTGCTGGTATCGGTGTCCATTTTAAAAATTTTATTCAATTAAAATTTTGCAAGTGAATAATTTCATAGAAGAATTCAAATTGATTTTGAAATATTTTGTTTAGATGATATCATAAATTGACAATAAAGCGATACAAACTTTGAAGTTTATATTCCTGTGGTTTGTTGCAATTGGGTTTTTATTGAAATGCTTTTTACCATTTTAAATTGGGAAAAATTCTGTGCCACTTGCTTAAAACTTTTATAGAAGAGGTTGTGATCTACTCCATCCAATTATGTTTGAAGTGATTCCATAGTGCGTATAACTATTGCGGGTCGTCTCTGTGCGTTAATAATACGGCACATGGTACCAAAAATAGCCATAGAATGGATTATCCATGTATCGTCGGTTTCATGCTTTGGTACACCATACGTTATTTACTTAATTGCATGCATCTGATTTAAATTTAGTAAGTTTTATTTAGAATAATGTATAAACTGGATGTGCAAAATTAAAAGAACTTTTTATATCCTCCAAAACAAGAAGGAGGTATATTAAATTTGCTATTCCATTCGAAATTCTAAAAAATTCAATGAAATTCTATCAAATTCAATGATGCCCCATTCGTCTGTCTGAAATCTAGACAGAGAAAACGAGGCTAAAAACATGGTGTCCAATCATCAATATTCACATTTAAGACACTATTTCAAAATATTGTGTAACCCTCAGCACACCCAAATATTTACAACAACACATGATCTGGTTTAAACCTTGGGTACAGCAGGCCATCCCTTCTGATACCTCCCCGTAAAGGGCCATCATGGATACCATTTGAATACCCTCGACCATTTGGAATGAATTTGGCTATTCTCAAAAACAATAAAATTCGGTTACAAACTTAAAAATACCGAATGAAGTTGTCATATAAGGGTCTATACGACGACATGGACCTGCATTTTGTCATAAGCCATTACAATATTCAAATGCGAAACTTAAAAAACTCTGTAGCAATGTAGGTAAAATCATCAAAATACGGAATATCGGGTACACTGAGGGAAAAATCCCGTTGCGAAATCAAGCACGTATGTTGTCATTTTCGCAACGACCCGTTGTTATATTTTTCAACAACGGCTGTTGGTGAATTGTGCACGAACGTGCTCAAATTGACACCGAGACGTGGTCAACTTTCGGTACCAACAACAGCCGTGCTTAATTTGTCCATTTGTAATATTGGTAATTGCAGCCGATTACACACGAGTAAAAAATGACAACGGTGGTGCATGATTCACACACGGTCGTTGTCAATATGACACCGGTCGTGTATGAATTATGCACCACCACCTGCATAATGATGCACCACCGTTGTTACTTTGTACACCGACGTGCATGAATCGTACACGATCGTTGCCATTTTAGCAACTACCGTGTATGAATCATGCACCACCGTTGTCATTTTTTTTACTCGTGTGCAATCGGCTGCATATTTACCATTTTTTCCGTGTTATTGAAAGAGAAAGGACGCATTGTGCAAAAATTTATTGAAAATGAATAATAATTCGCAAGATCCTCAAAATATCATTGGTGAGTTGTTAGAAATCGATGGCAATATTGTTGTGGTTCGCGATACAAACCATTGCAGCAGTCAAGATGCGGAAAACAATGAGGACGATTATATGTTAAGGGAGTTCTTAAAAGGAATAAATATGGAGTCGCTTTTTGAACAATTAAAAGGTAAGTAAATAAAAATGAATTTTTCAGTTAATCAGTGTAATTAACAAAGAATTTTCTTTTTTGTTCTTTTAGCATCACATGTAACATTTCGCAGCTTGCAGTACTTGAAAAAGAAGATTTAAAGGAAGCAGTGCCACCATTGGGACTGCGTGTTGAATTCAGAGAAAAGCTCTTTGCTTGGAAAAAACGAAAGGTACGTATTATTTGTTTTACAGAGTTGAACTCAGTATTAATATTGTCATAACAATAGCTCGGGATTGATGACGAAACTATGTCAGTTCCATCTAAAATAGGTGAATGGTGGAAACGCAACGAGACACCTGCAAGTACTCCTGGTACTCCCGACACTACAGGTTCGAACTGCTCAAAAGCCAAAGGAATTTTGTCAGAGGTAAGGTAAGAGTAATATTTGTGTAAGCATAGTTAATGTAGTTTTTTTATTTAATATAGGATCTAACGGAATTGTTAACACATACCTCGAAGGGGAAACTAGCGCTTGAATGTAGTAGCGTTAATAAGAAATTAAGTGACGAGCAAAGAGATGATATAATTAATATAATTATTGAAGATATTTTAACCAACAATGTTACTCTTTACACTCAAGACTATATGCGCATATTGGATGAAATTTGTTCCGTTTTTCCTCTTGAAAACGAAATGAGGGTAAGATTAACAATATAAACAACGTATCTGATTATGTAGTTTCTTAACTTATAATATGTCTTTATTTTTAGGATTATTATTACATTTCAAGAAAAGGAAAGAACAACGCAAGCGGAAAACTTTATGCCAAGTATAGAAACAAGAAGTCCAAAAGAATAAAGCTTTTGATTTCCGAGCCTAGCACAAGCAAAGCAGCAACTCACACATCTCCTAATTTTTGTAACAAGATGTTCCCGAAATTGATGAATCAGTTGAAAATTCATTGAAAGCTTCCTTACTAAGAGAATGTAATGATTGGGGATCGATCTGCGAAAAATGGAAAAGATCTTTTAACATACGGCAAAGAGATATAAAAAATTTAAGTAGCCATACATTTCTCCTTGAATGGACGAAGTTGTCCGATGCAAGAGCTTCAGAATTGGTAAGTAGCCATGAGCTATTTATTTGTATATGGATACTAATGTTTCGTTTTAGGTCAACATTGATTTCGATATTATGTATCCACAGAAAGGCAATCTTCTACTTTCTAAATGGGACCAATTTAAGAAAAAAATTTACAATTATTATGGGAAAAATATTCATAACGAACATTGCAAACAACTCTTCGCAAATGTTTTGACGGCAAGCAGCATAGGTAAATTTTAATTCCTGATTTATCATAAACATTAAAAGTAATATTTATTTTATATTTCGGTTGCAGATGCTCAAGATTATATATACGCAATACTGTTGAATTCAGTTTTACCATCACCTGCTAGGTTTAAATGTGGAAACGGTAAATTACGAAAAAAAGTAACAATAGCTGATTCGCAGGAAAGTTTCGTACTGCGACTACCGACAATTAACGATTATAAAAGGCAAATTGATACAGTCACTGAAAAGTATTACAATGCTGGATTAACTATACAGCCATTTATAATTGTGGAGGGTTTGTCCGATTTCAATATAAAAGGTTTTATGTTTTTTTTAACCACAATTTGTTAAAATTTCAATCGTTCCTCGAATGTTTAGATACATGTTTTAAAATTTTTCATGCACTTTCTTTAAAATATCCAAATGCCTGCCAAATTCCATGGATTTTTATCCAAAAATATTTTTATGAAATTAATACTGTATATGATATAAAATCAGTTAATTTGACTTCACTTATTAATTTCTGCAACAATAATTAAAGTACAATTCAAAATGTATATTTGCTTTCGTTGCCGTAAGCATTTTGATAAGGCAAATCTTTTAATAGCTCATTTGAAAACAGACCATTTAATGTCCACTAAATTTTTAAAAGTACAATGCGTTCAGGACAACTGTAAGCAAACATTTACAAAATTTACGTCATTCAGAATTCATTTAGAAAAACTTCACAAGAATCACACAAAAGCTCCACCAATGGTTAAAGCCATTAATGTGCCAGTTGAAATGTCATCATCAAAGAAAATGATTATACAAACAGTGAAACTGTTATTAACAACAATACAATAGAAAAGGATTTAAATGTTTTGAAAAAGAAAACCTTATATCTGTCTTTACAATTACATGGTCAAAGCTATATGCCTAGAAATCATGTTATAGAAATACAACATTCTGTTTCAATTCTGCTTTCATCCATTTCATGTACAATTGAAAAATATATAACTGATCATCCAAATTATGAAGACTTAAGGTACTTACTAAACTTTTGTAAAAATCCTTTCGAAGAAACTAGAACGGAATATAGACTTTTAAAAATTTTAAAAGAACTAAACTTTTATGATGATCCAAAGGTTTATGTAATTAGCAATCAAGTCTCGGAAATTGTTATCAGCGGAAATCCCAGTTTAGGTCCAAGTTATCCAATATTTATATAATGCCACTGAAATTCATGATAAGTGCCCTTTTTAAAATTCCAAATCTCTTAGATTTGACATTAGAAAACTCCAAAAAATTCCTAAATTCACCTGTTTTACAAAATTTTACAAACGGTGAGTTATATAAAACTAAATTATTAAAATATCAGTACAATTTAGTTATTCCCTATGTCCTTTACATGGATGATTTTCAAATTAATAATCCTCTTGGAACCCATACATTTTCCATATGTGGTTGTTATATTAGCTTTCCTTCAATGCCACAGCACTTGTTGTCAAAACTTGATTATATATTAACTGCTGCGTTTATACCATCAAAGGATTTAAAAGAACGTGGAAATGAAGTTTCATTTCACAATCTTGTAGAAGAGTTAAAAATTCTAGAAGAAGGGGTTGAAATTTGTGTTCAACAAAGTGTTCAGAAGGTGCATTTTATTTTAGGTGTAATTATTGGAGATAATTTAGCAGTTAATAGTATTTAGGCTACGTGCAATCATTTAACTCTAAAAGATTTTGCCGGGTATGTAGAAGAAAAAAGTCCCAAATGCAATTCGACGCAATTCAGCATTTAGATAGTTTAAGAAACCAAGAGAATTACAACTCAAATGTATTGGAAAATAATTTTCAAGAAACAGGTATTAAAAACAAGTGTATCTTCGAATCTTTACCAAATTTAACGTCACTGAAAATTTTTGTTTTGATATTATGCATGACATTTTCGAGGGCATATGTGTCTACGATATGTCTAATGTAATTCTCGGGCTGATTCAGAAAATATTGTTACGTTAGATTGTATTAACAGCAGAAAATCTTTATTCCAATTTGGAGAAATTGAAGTGGGAAATAAATTTGGACCACTAGATTTATGTAGATTGAAAAACTATAACTTAAAAATGACAGCTAGTGAAACTATGTGTTTTACTAATTTTTTACCTTTAATGGTAGGCGATTTAATTCCTTTCTCCAACGATCACTGGAAAGTTTTTATAATATTATTACAAATAATCGATTTACTTTTAAGACCAAGTTATATAGAAGACGATTTAATAAATTGGAAGAATTAATTAGAGATCACCATTCACTTTATATAACATTATACGGTTCGTTAAAACCGAAACACCACTTCTTGTCCACTATCCCACAGCTATCCGAAAATGTGGTCCCCTTAAATATCTCTGGAGCATGAGATTCGAAGCTAAACACAAGGAAGCAAAAGCCTATTTAGGAAATACTACATCAAGAGTAAATCCCTGTCGTTCATTATCTATTAAGTCTGGATTGAAATTTTCCAATTTTTTATTAAAACACGAAGATAACTTAGAACCAAATGTTATCATTAATACGCATACCATCGAAGATTTGGCAAAAGAGGAATATTGTTACAAAAAAAGTAAGCCAGTTTTAAATTACCAAAATTGCAAAGTGTCTGATGACATTTTTTTTAAGGGAACTAGGTATAAAAAAAACTATTATTTAGCAACAAATAATGCCGCAATTGAACTTTTCAAAATTAAACATTTAATAATTGAAAATGAAAATGTTTACATTTTATGTAACCAAGTAAAGTTAAAAACTTTGATTACCATTTACAATCGTATGAAGTTGGTTCTCTGAATGAGGATACAATTTTTTTAATACCAATTTTAGATTTTATTACTTACCCATTTCACTTATATCCTATGAATAATGGAAAAGTTTATTTCAGATTTAAGTTAATTTAATTTGTTTCTATACATTGAATATATGTAATTCGAATTGTTTTGTTAAATCAAATATGTATTTATATTGAATTTATGTAATTGGTTTCGTTCAATAAAATACTTTTCAAAAATGTCGTTTCTTCTACTAAGGGTATAAAATGGAAAAGGAACGGATATCAAAAAATGACCACCATTGATTTCAATCTGACAACGGGCGTTGACAATCCGACAACGGAGCGTTGACAATCTGACAACGAAGCGTTGACGATCTGACAACGAAGCGTTGACAATCTGACAACGGGGCGTGCTCGAAATGACCACGTATGTGCTCATTTCATGCACATCTGTTGTTGAAATCGTTGCCAAAATCTCGGTGTCAAAATGACAACAGCGTGCTCATTTTGACACCAAACGTGGTTGATACACTATCATACACGGATGTGGTCATTTCATACACGGATGTTGTCATTTTTTCTCTGGGTGTAGTACCGTTATTTGGGTACCACCCTGCACAGACAAATTTCTGTCTTAGTCTGTACTATCCATTACGAACTTCAAATACCATATTTGAAACAATTCCGATGAAAAAGGTCGCTAAAATCATCAAAATATCGAATATCGGGAGGTACCGTTATATGGGGGCTCTACGAAGACGTGGACCTGCATAGACAATTTTCTGTCTTAGGCTGTAGTATCCATTTCGAATTTCAAATACCAAGTTTAAAACAATTCCGGTGAAAAAGGTCGCTAAAATCATCAAAATATCGAATATCGAGAGGTGCCGTTACATGGGGCTCTACGAAGACGTGGACCTACATGGCCCATTTTCAATACCAAAAGTCCTGCAGGCATAACATACATTTGAGTAAAATTTTACCAACCTACTTCAATTCGTTCGGAAGCTAGAGTGATTTCCACATACGGACAGGAGGACGGACATCGCTAAAACGACATAGAATTTTATGCTGATCGAGAATATATATACTAAAACGTGTATTTCGAGGTGTTACAAACGGAATGACAAACTTAATATACCCTTCATACTATGGTGGAAGGTATTAAAACAAGTACGCAAATGCTATAGTAGTGCGGGGCCGACCATATGATACCCTACAACACTACAATATGTTAGAAGCCCCCTTATGTTCAAGTCCATTTTTGATCATTTCGCTTTGAAATTATGTCATAGAGCCCTGCCCAGATATTACCCTAGCATTTTGACCAGGTACATTTGCCCACTATTTACGCACTCTGTCATGCTTTTAGTTGTTGTGGTCCATTTTACAGCTAAATATAATCCAACGGTCATCCAAAATGCTAGAATTTTTCCCTGTTCTTAACTCTCTTCTCAGGCGTGTCAACTGGCTTTAATTGTGTGATCAGGAAATTTTTCTTGTTTTTGGTTCATTTGAACCCCTAATATTTTGTGATCGTCTCCAAAAGCTAGAGGTCCTTCTGTATCTCCAAATTTAGACTCATCTATATGGTCTGTTTGTCTTCGATATTTGGCAATATTCGTCAACGAAATCAGCATAAAAAAGCCAGAAGTTCGCCTTTTGTGTATTTCGGATATCGCCTATAGGTTTTTTTTCTGCGTTTCGGTAGGATGGAAATGTTGGTATTTTTTCACACAAAAGTAGTGGTCCATTCTACCCGCTGTCCTAAACTCTAACTTCATGCGAGATTTTGTGTTCTTTGTAACCTTTATAACGGCTATTTGCGACCTTTATAACGGCTGCAAAATCAGGAACATTTTTAGTTGTTGGTCCATTTCAATCCCTAAATATATTGCGGACATATTTGAAACAATAGGCCTAGCCCTACCGAGCCTAACGCTACCCTTGTGAAAATTTTCGTGAGGATCGGACGATAATTGCAATCTGTATATAATAACCCCAACCTGTGCTGTAAGGTGAAAAAATCAATATTATAAGTCAAATAAAAAAATCGCATGCGATCAAAAATATGAAAAAAATAAAAAAAAAAATCACAAAATACTACAAAATCTATGTTGTTGGAATATTTTTATTAATTTTTTTTTTTAGATTTTATTCTTATTATATCAGTCCAGCCACTCTTGAGATATAAGCATTCTAGCTAACATCCCCTTCCTTTGTAAATCCCCATTATATATTTTTAGCTATATATGTCCGATATTTTTGCTATCGGCATCTACGTAACCGTCAGAATTGACCTGCCCGTCCATCTTTCATTTCGCCGGGATTAAAAATATTCGCGGTTTAATGGAAGATTTGACTTTTATTTGACACAAATGTTATGGTCTTTTTCATTAACTAAATATTGCCCGATGACCACCAAATTTGAATGGCTTCTGCCCAGCCCTAAGCTCTAGCCCCATGCTATCTTCCGCGTCGATTGATCTATAATTGCGACCTGTAGAGCAGCTGCAAAGTCAGTTTTTGGTCAATTTCAACCCCTTAAATATTATGCGATTATCTCCAAAAGCAATAGGCTTCTATTCCTGCTTTACCCCTTCCATTCTGAATTTCGTGAAGATCGGGCCATAATTTCGACCTGCACAGTGATTGCAATTTAACATGAGCAGACGGACAGACGGACGGACGGAAGATCCATATATACTTTCCAAAGTGGGAAACCAATATTTGGAGGTACATAATTACACAATTTATGGCCCAATCAAACTTATAATACCCCCAACACATGGTGTTGTAGGGTATAATTAAATATCACATATAATTTCAAGCTTAGCCGATTGTAACATTTCCTCAGCTAATACGCTCTTAGTTTTTTTTTTCACAGTGTAATTGGTATTGCTTTCAATTAATTGAACTTACCCTAATGTATGATAGTGGAAAATTCCCCATTATTGGGAATAAAAATCTAGATAATTCAATTGTAGATAAAAATATCTACAAACCGGCATTTATAGCAGCAAACGAGAGAATATATTCCCATACATAACTAAAAATTTCATTTCAGAAAAACTAGAGCGCACATGCGCGTTTTAATTTTCCATGAAAAACAATCTCATCTCTCCCGAACAAAGGATATCATGGAAAATTATAGCAAACTGCTGGCTTCGCTCAGGCAAAAACAAGTAAACAGAATTTGGGTTTAGTATTGAAGACGGTGACTGAGAGTACGTTGCGTATGAGCGGATTTAACCGGAAAATCAACTGAAAACCAGATTCATATTTTTGCATGAAGTGAAACCAAAACGTCTGCATAACAAATAATAAAAATTGTAATAAACACCAATAAGCGTTAATTTATGCCAGAAAAGAATGTTCACGAAAGTGTCGTAAAAGTGGAAATAACAGCTCTTGAAGTAGAACAACAAAAGTGAAAGAAACATAAAATAGATAACAATTGTAAAAGTGAAATGTGGAGGCTTCAAAAAGCAAAAGCATAAAAGAATAAGAAAAAGAAAAACAGCAACAAAGTTAATAATACCTTGGTAAACATAAGCGTAA
Organism: Musca domestica; assembly: GCF_030504385.1. Lineage (NCBI taxonomy): Eukaryota > Metazoa > Arthropoda > Insecta > Diptera > Muscidae > Musca > Musca domestica. The sequence goes on from NW_026712254.1 coordinate 714,529, forward strand.
TGCTGCTGCTGCTTCCAAGATGGTGATGAGGATGATGAAGATTGTGTTCGAAGAGAAATACACAAATATTTGCCAGAGAATGGCCTAAAGTAAACACACATCTCTTGCCAGTGAATAACACAAAAAAAGCAGATGCCAAAGAAATAATCAGAATTCACCGGCTGTAAATGAAATGAAAAAATAAATGTATTTTGAAGTTTAACTAAGATTTTTTTGAATTGAGAAAAGTATTCCAAGAAGAAAAAGAATCGATAAGAATTGTTTGCTTTTGTTTGGACCTTGGCCAAGGGTGAGGACGAGACACAGTGTAAACACAAATCCTTTTCCATTTCTTTTCATTTCTACGTATCTAAACAAATATTTAAAAGCAAACATAAATAAGAGCCCCAACCAAAAAGAAAAAAAAAAAGTTTTTTTGGAAATGGAATAAAACAGAAAGAAATTAAAAAAAAAATAAGTAAAGAAGCAAAACAAAACAACCACGACAAAAGTCCTTTAAAAATATTTGTAAAGTGCGAAGAGAAATCACAAAAAAAAAAAAAGTTTAACCAACACCAAAACATGTCATGAAAGTATGAAGTTATAGTTGTTTTCCATTTTTTTTTTCGTTGCGAAAACATGTGAGAGTACACACAGTAACAATAATAACAGTAACAACAACAGTAACAGCAGCAACGGCAACGACAACAAAAACAACAAACATACAAAGTACACTTGCCTGCGTTGGCATCAAGTTTGAAAACAAAAGGGAAAAATAAATGTTATGCATGTGCTATCGAATCGGGTCAAAAGTTCGCAAAAATAGCAGCAGCAGCAGTGGCAACAACAACAACAACAACAATGCCAAAAAGTGAATAAAATACAGACGACTAACATTCAGCTGTTGTTGTTGTCTTTTTTGGAAATCGTTATCACAGTTGAGCACGCATACAACCCACCCACACGACCAACCAACGGCCAACTCCCACACCCACACCCATACTCAACGAAAACACACACACACAATGACTGTGCTTTGTCTGTCGTCTCGTTGTGAATTCCTTGGCATAAAGGATATGTGATAATACCACTAAACACCAAGTAGATAGGTGAATTTGTTTCCAATACAAACGATTGTTGTTGTTGTTGTACTTTCTTGTTCTTGGCTTTGACTAGCATAGTTTCTTATGCGACAGTGTTCGGTCTGTGAGCTTGAACGTGTGTGTGTGTGTGCATGTGGATGACATGTAACTACAAATCTTAGCCAAAATAAGGACGACGACAACAGAGGATACTGCTGTAGCTGTACAGCGTGTGAGTGTGTGAGGTTGCTTGTGGTACGTATCGTATTATGTATGTATGTCCCAATGTTATTTTGAAATGGCAACAGTAGATTTTCCAGTAAAAGGATTTTTCAAATGCTTCTCTAACAAGATGAAAATATATGAGATTATCATCGACGAACGGTTAGTTTGGTAATATTTTTACCCAAACGAAAAAATATGTTTTGCTTGTTAGGTGGTTTTTATTCCCTTTCGAAGTTAGTTCGGGTGTATTGTGATTAATGTTTTATATCGAAAGTAAATAAAAATGGATAAGTAAGTTCTCTATGAGAACAATGATGGGAAGTAGATTAAAATCATGTAATGGGTTAAAATAAAACAATATTTGAATTTCTAAGACTCAGCATATAGTGAGACACTGTTGGAGGGACAATATGAAAACGTGGTAGAATGATGATATGCATGTGACCGTCTGCTTGTCAGTTTTGCCGACAATTATATACCCATTATCTATGTCTTATGCACAGATCATGTGAGACTATTGCGGAAATGATACTAAGAAATCATTTTAATGAACGTTTTCATTCATCATTTGATTTCCTTTCTTCGGAAATCACTAAATTTTAAAGAAATATACTTCTTTATTACATTTCATTTTTTAAACCCTACACATACATATTTGAAATCAAAGAAAAAAATAAAAATTTGGCGGTTGCCAATGTTAATCATTTAATTTGTTCCAAATAGATTTGTTTACATCAATTTTGAGTATGATATCTCTCAAATGGCCGCCTCTGGCGTTGATGACGTATTGTGCCCTTTTTGCTGCATTTTCCATCGTTTTTGCCAACATTTCGGCCGGAATAGCGGCCATTTCTTCACGAATGTTGTCCTTGAGCTCTTCTGCGGCCCTGGCTTGTAACGTAAAACTTTGACTTCAATATCCCCACAAGAAGAAGTCAGGCGGCGTCAAATCGGGCGAAACGCGGTGGCCAGTCCAATCACCACTATTCGACATCAAACGGCCCGGAAACAAATTCTTCAGAAAATCGATTGTTCTGCGACTTGTGTGCGGTGGAGCGCCATCTTGTTGAAACCAGAACTGCCTCATACGCTTTCGACGACTAATTGGCATCACAAAGTTGGTCATCATGTCGCGATAACGCTCCTGATTGATGGTAACAGCATGGCCATGTTCATTTTGGAATAAAACGGCCCAATGACCGTTTTTGCACTAACGCCGCACCAACTGTGACTTTTTCGTCATGAAGAGGCACTTCTTGAATCTCCTGAGGATTTTCAGTGGCGTAAAAACGGCAATTTTGCTTATTTACGGTCCCATTCAATGTGAATGGGCTTCATCGGACATGATAATTTTGTTTCAAATTGCTCGTCATCTTCGGTCATTTCGATGACTCTTTGGGCCCATTCCAATCGACGAGGCTTGTCCGCAGGCAACATTCATTGCGTCAATTGAATTTGTACGGGAACAAATGCAAATCAATGCGAATAATCCGTTGAAAAGTAGACCGAGCCATGTCCAACTGCTGAGAACGGCGTTTTTGGGATGTTCTTGGGGACCTGTCAACACTGGCTCGTACGGCAGCGATATTCTCGGCCGATCGCCTTGGTCGACTTTTATATGGCCTCTTCGGATTAGAAAGAGCCTTACCAGTCGAAAATTTTTCGTATGAACGCTTAATGGTGTTCCTAGAAGGCGCACTTCTCACATTTTTTAATGTTTTAAAAGCACGTTGAGTTTTCACAATTGACTTCTTCTGTTGAATGTAAATTTCAACTATTTCAGAGGGCTCGCGTGGTGTGTATTAGTTCATGGTAAAAATCTGCTTGGACTGACGCTTCAAACGCGGTATGTCATTAAGCGATGTGACATCTCTGTCAAAAGTTATGGCGTTGCCAGATGGGTCCGTCGAATATGGGCAACCCAGTATTTTAAGTTTGTCATTCAGTTTGAAATTCGATTATTAATCGAAATAATCACGAAGTATATTTTTATACGTGAATGTTGAATTCACACTATTGTCCACGTTTTCCTATAGCCGCTATATAACGGTACATTCCCATATTCGCCATTTTGATCAGTTTAGCCGCAGTTTCTAACGTATTGAAAAAAAAAATTCCGTACTCACAGCTCACAATGGGTTCTACCTACTGTGGCAGAAACATAGCCCTCACATAACGACATTTCTCTCTATTCGGTAAGCAACACTTTCTAACGAAATTAATTAAAATTCGATATTTGAATCACATAAAGGGTTCCCTACAGTTATTGCAGAATTTCTTTTATATAGGTCATCGTTTTTCCATCACATCCTCCCGATATTCGGTATTTTGATAACTTTAGCCTTACTTTTTGAACTGTTGAAATTTGGATTTCATGTTTCTATTGACAGAAAAAAAGAACAGACATATTTTTAAAGAAGTAAGCAAATGCTATCGTCGTGCGGAGCCGACCATGTGATACCCTACAACACTACAATATGGTCTTTATAGAAGTCCCCATAGTCCAAATCCATTTTGGAAGATTTCGCTTTTGAAATTATGTCAGGGGGAACTTCCCTTAGCTTTCGAACAGGGACAGGTCAGGATCTTTTTTCTGTTTTTGGTGCATTTGAACCCCTAAATATTATGAGATCATATCCAAAAGCAAGAGGCCCTTCTGTATCTCCAAAGTTAGACTCATCTATATGATTTGTTTGCCTACGATATTTGGCTATATTAGTCAACGAAATCAGCAGAAAAAAACAGAAGTTCGCTTTTGGTGTATTTCGAATTGCAATCTGTATATAAAACCCCAACCTGTGTTGTAAGGGGAAGAAATATTACAAAATGTACACTTCAATATTATAAGTCAAATTTAAAAAATCGCATGCGATAAAAAATATGAAAAAAATAAAAAAATGTCACAAAATACTACAAAATCTATTATAACATCATTATTGGCATATTTTTCTGCGACTTTTTTAGATTTTATACTTTTATGTCAAGAGGGCATTCTCAATTGACAAATTTTGTCAAAATCGGTCCAGCCATTCTTGAGATATAAGCATTCCATCTAACATTCCTTTCCTTTGTATATACACATTGTATATATTTCGCTATATATATCCGATATATTTACTATCGGAATCTACTTAACGGTGAGAATTGACCTGTTCGTCTATTTGTGATTTAGCCGGGAAAAACCAAACTTATAATACCCCCAACACATATTGTTGTAGGGTATAATGAGCTCTTTTCCAACTGGTGAAATGTATTAGAAATTCGGCCCGGCTGAACTTAACTTTTTATACCCTCAGCCATATGACTAGAGGGGATATATATTATTGGATACGGCCAAAACGTGCATAGGCGAAATAACGGTTTTAGACCCTATGTCTCTTTGAACCAAATCCGTTTCAATACATTTGGAGTCGATCTGGCGATGTTCGTCCGTCCGTCTGTCTGTCTGGCTTGTGCGCACTATAACTCTCGAAGGGTGTATACGATTTGATCCAAACTGGGTATATCGAAATATTAATATCAAACTTAAATCGAGTTCGGAGATGGGCAAAATCGGTTCACTTCTTCTGGTACCTCCACCACAAAAGATCAACATTTTCACAGAAAATAATTTACCGCATAACACGAAAGGATCATCCAATTTTATGCAAGCGTTGCAAATCCCAATATTTGTATCGGTTCTAGGTAAGGTGTGAAAATCTAATATATTGGTTCAACATAAACCTCCCACACAAAGGGTCAAAAATTTTGAATTATTATAACACCTATAATATGCGAAATAAGCATCCGATTATCTCCAATTTTCGCACATCATAGTACTTCTACTAACAAAAGATTTCGTATGAACATGGACTATGTCGGTCCACCCTTCAGGTACTTCGCCCACAAAGGGTTACAATTTTGAATAACCATAAAGCTCTTAAAACTCGAAATAAGCAACCGATTCCTTTCAAATTTCACACATACCAATACTTCTACTTAAGCAAAACCTGGTGTGAAGATTGTAGATATCAGATCACTCCACCTGGCAACTCCACCACAAAGGGTCAAAATTTTGAATAATTATAAAGCATATAAAATTTGAACTAAAAGTCCGATTATCTTCAAATTTCGCACACTTCAATATTTCCACTAACACAAGGTCACTGATTCTAGAATCTCTGCCACCAAGGGTCAAAATTTGGAATAGCCATTAAACACATAACACGTGAAATGAACATCCGATTACTTTCAAGCTCTGTACATCCCAATACTTCTATCAACACAAGATGTGTTGTGAAGATGGAAAATATCGGACTGGTCCCTCTGGTACCTCATCCACAGCGGGTGCAAAATTTTAAATATAACACTCACATATAGAGTGTCGATATAAAAATGGCTTCCAATGTGGGGATTCAATGTTTCTTTTTTTTAGCACTTTAAATGGTGAAGATATGATATTGGTTTGAAATGGCGCCCGACGTGGGGATACATTTTGTGTTTTGTAGGGATACTGATTTTATCGTAAAAATGGCTTTGATTTGATGATTCAGTGACAGAGTTACTATGGGAGTGGAAGTAATGTGTGAGAAAGAGGATTATATGATCACTTGAAAAATGGCACCCAATGTCAGGATTCAATATTTCTATTTTTGCAAATGTCTTCGATTTAATGATTCAGCAACACGTGGGTGGCGATTTAACGGGTTTTCTTTTACACTTTAAAGGGCGAAGATATGATATTTGTTTGAAAATGGCGGCCAATGTGGGGTCTAAATAATATGGTATATCTTCTATGGAGACCCTGATTCTATTCATTTTATAAAGGAAAATTAATTTGACCCGTATCAAGTGGAGGTGGGATTTATGTGATTAGTAATAAAATGGCGCCCATATGATTCTTAATAGTTTAAGTCGAGTAGTCGATATAAAATCCAAATATTATACGTTTAATAAATAATGGTCCACTCTTCGGAACCTCTCCCAAGAAGGTCTAATAGGTCTAATTTTGTGCAGATCTGAAACAATTTTGACTAGATTTAAGATCCCCCTAAAATTGAAAATCCACATAATAAACGCAAAAGTTGAATCTAATTACTCATATTTTAAATAATCGCCATAGATCTGGATCTAACATCTTCCAAGGACGTACAATCTAACACCCACATCGCTTTTTCGGGAAAAAAAATTTATGATTCCGATATATATCAGAGTGCGCCCATAATGTTTTGAGATTATTTTAATTTTGGTAATTTCTGGCATGCAATTGTGGTTCATTTCACTAGCTAAATATTTTCCGATTCTCTTCCAAATTGCTTAGCTTCAAAGTTGTCCTAAACTTTAACCTCATAAAAAAGTCCATGTATATTGGCCCTTAGTTGAAAAATGTAGGCCGGCTCCAAAATCTAGAGAATTTTTCAGGGTTTGGTCTATTTAAACCCTACCCTATATTTTATATTTTTAACAATGGACCAATTAATTTTTTGAAAATTGTCAAAATGTCGCCAGGCGTTTTTGAGTCATAAGCGGTCTAACTAACATTACCTCCTATAATATATGAAATTGTATATATTTTGTTATACATGCAATATCTTGGAAACGGTCACTTCTGACCTTTACAGTGATGTTGGCCGTAAAGGTCAGAAGAGAACTTTTCGTGTATTTGTGATTTCCGCATATTCGCATTTTTTACAAAAAAGTTATGGTCCTTTTACTTGCTAAATATTATACGATAACTATTCGAAATGATAGGCTTCTGCCCAGCCCGCCATGCAAATCAATAATATTTTCTGCTTTAGTCTATTTTAACCGTAAATAAATATTTTTCGATCATCTCTCTCAACAATAGGCTTCTACTTTCACCATAGTTTAAAATTTCCATTCCATTGTCATTCCACACCAAATAATAAAATGGTAATTTTTATTTGGTATATAATTTTTTTGGTCATTTAACATTAAAATATTATTTCGGGCATATGGCCACCACCCGTCTTATTTTCACAAATGTCATTCTGGGGGTCGCATTTTCGATCAGGGCGTATTTAAGCAATGACACCATGAATACTGACGTTAATCGTTGATGATTCGTCAACATATCCCCAGAAAAAATAATCGAATGGCATCAAATCCCACGAACGCGGATGCTAATTAACCGGTCCATTTCTTGAAATTATGTTGTCGTTGAAATGTTCAAAAAGTCCATTGTTTCTCTCGCATAATGGCAATCAACCCATAGACCACACCAGACAGTACCTTATAGGGATGAATTGGTAATTCTTGCTTCAAATACGGCAATTTGTATTAATTACGTTCTTTATGGTGTTTTCAGATAAACGCTTATGTGCACCATTAAATTCACGAAGTGAAAGCGTTCTTCTAGAGTTAAACTATCCATGACGACTTGCCAAACAATATTGAGTAGAGACGTCACTTAAAATTTTCAAAAAACGAATTAAAAATTTTTGCCGACAAATATTTGGCTGTACCCTCAGCCAATATTCGATTATTTCAATATAAGGGTGTTTTTTAAGCCCGATAGAAGTTGAAATTGTAAAAAATAACACAAAAAATTAAATTTTAATCAAAAATTTTTTTTATTCGAAAGATCAATATGTGACATTAACATTTGAAAATGATTTCGGGCATATTGGCACCGCGGCTGTTCTTGACGAAGTGAATTCTGGACGTCCAATTTTTGGCCACTTTTTCGAGCACTGCTGGCCGTATGTCACGAATAACACGAACAATGCTGGCCTCCAGGGCCCCCCAGGAAATAATCGAGAAGTGTCAAATCGCACGACCTTGGAGGCCAATATCGCCAAATTTTGATTTATTTTTTTTTAATTTAATTTTTTGTGTTACTTTTAAAATTTAAAGTTCTATCTGGCTTAAAAAATACCCTTTATATTGACTTATTTTATGATTATTCAAATAGTTGACCCACTATGGTGAAGGCTGAAATGATGACCCTTTGTGGGTGAGGTACCAGAAGGAGTTCGCAGATATATATCATCTTCGCAACAGATCTTGTGTTAGCAAAAATGTTTATGTGTAAAATTTCAAAAGAGTGGGATACTTATTTCGGCGTCTTTGAGCGTTTTGTTTTTCCAAACCTTGATCCTATGTGGGTGAGGTAACAGACTTAAAAGTCCAATCTCTAAAATCTTTGTAACAGATTGATGGAAATATTAAGATGTATCAAGTCTGAATGAAATCGAATGTTAATTTCACGTTTCATGAGCTTCATGGTTATTCAAAATGTTGACCCTTCGTGGGGGAGGTACCAGAAGGAGTTCGCCGGTACATATCCAATTTTCAGAGCAGATCTTTTGTTAGTATAAATAATGAAATGTAATGTAATGAAATATGAAGAAACCCGGATGCTCATTCCGTATTTTATGATCCTTTTGTTTATTCAAAACTTTGACCCTTTGTGTGGGAGGTACCCGTAGAAATGGCCCAATCTCTTCCATCTTTAGAACAGATATTGTGTTGATGATATTATTGAGATGTGCCAAGTCTGAATACAATCGGATGTTAATTTCGCGTCTTTGGAACTTCATTGATATTCAAAATGTTGACCGTTTGTGGGGAAGGAACCAGAAGGGACCGATAAATCCCATTTTCAAACCAAACCTTGGGTTAATAAAAATATTGCGATGTGTGTAATTTGAAGACAATCGGACACTTACATCACATTTTATAAGAGTTGTAATTATGGAGTCGACCGATATTGTCCAATTTCACACCTGACCTAGCACTGATGCAAATATTTGGATTTGCATAGTTGTAGAAAAATCGAATTATCCTTTCTCTTCCTGTGCAGCAAAATATTTTTTTTTTTTTTTGTTAAATTTCGACCTCTTATGACGGAGGTACTTGATGGAGTGGACCGATATAAAAATTTAATAAAAAACACACTATCCTTCTATAGTTTGGTACTAGCTTTGGCAAGAATATTGCGATATAATAAGTTGGGAGTTATCAAGCGCACCAAGCGTCCAGATAGACAGACTGTCAGACTATATCGACTCTGAATGTCTTGAAACGTATTTCGTCAACATAGACGTTTGATTTCTAGGTAAAAAAGGAATATTGTTCTAGGATAAAAAGGGATATTTCGTATTATATAATATGTATCTCCTTTAGCCAAATAACTGATTTCATAATGAAGATTTTCTACCCAAAAAAAATATTTCTTTCATTTCGGATAAAGTAAGCTTTTAACCTATTAGATATTAGATTAGGGCCTTCGAAATAGAACCAATTTTAAGCATGCTCCGAAATCTTTTAGAACGACATTAATCAGGATTTTCCATTATTTGTGATTCGTACCAAAAATTTATTAATATTGTAAATAATATCTTTTAAGAAGCTGACTCGTAAAATCAAAGCTGATTTAGTTAAAAAATGTTAGTTTGGTAGATTCCACTAAATTGGGTCAATATCGACAAAGTTTCATGAAAAAATAACCTCTGAAACAATTATTGTAGCGAAACGCAGGAGTCCCCTCATATGGAGCTATACCTAACGCGGATCGATGTAGCCCATTTTCAATACTTATTTTCTCAGATAATACGAATTGTTTATTCAGATTTTAAAGCTGCAAATAAAGTAAAATAAGCTTTCCCTAGATTTCAACAGAACGGTATTCTTCAATAAATTCATTCAAGCGCTGGCCTTTTAGCTTGTTTCCTTACTCATAGAATCTTCAACACACCCTTTCGTTGTCCACATCCCATCTGAATGCATTATAAACTGCAGTGGAAAAAAGTTCCTGTTTTTAATTTAACTTTTTAATTCGTGTTTTTTTTTTTTTTTTTTTTTTTTTTTTTTTTTTGATAAAAACAAAATGTGAATAGCAAAAGTCGCTCTAAGCTAATTAATTTAATTATAAATTCCAGTCATTTTCTAACACAACTACAAACGTTGTTTTTTCCCCACTGCCATTGTTCTAGATTTAATTAAAAATATTATGATATGTGCAATGAATAATGGATATTGATAAATTCCATTGGTTTCACCAAATACCCGGCAACAATGCGAGCACTGTAAATCAATTCCCTCTCCCACTCCTCTTTGGCATTTTTATGGCTAGATTTCATTAACATTTCTATGTTCTACCGCATTAGCTTAGCCAATGAGCCATATCCTGCTCAGCAGAAGGCATGCCATGCCATCGCCCGCAAATGTTACAATGGCCACCATTATTATTGTTAATTGTTATTGTTTTAAAAAAAAATGAGGCAACAGTAACATTGAAGTGATTAAAATTTAATTCTACGAAGGAACTGGAAGAGAGAGGAGTAAAATATTTTTAGGAATTTATTTTAATGTTTTTTTTTTTTTTTTTTATTTTATTTGGAGATGGAATGTAAAGGAAACAAAGAAGCCCCCATGGATTGTTTAAAAACAGACATTATTAATAAATTCTGAAGTTATTGACTTTTTTTCTAGTAATTCGAAATAAAAATTTTATAAATTGAAACAATTATATTTCAAGTTAGTAGAATAACCAATGTTTGCTATGAAAAGAGTCGATCTCTTTTCTTTTAGAGAGATTCAGCAGACTTAAAACACTGAATACTGGGTTGCCCATATTCGATGGACCCATGACTCTTTGGACCCATTCCAATCGACGAGGCTTGTCCGCAGGTAACATTCTTTGCGTAAATTGAATTTTGTACGGGAACAAATGCAAATCAATGCGAATAATCCGTTGTAAAGTGGACCGAGCCATGCCCAACTGCTGAGAACGGCGTTTTTGGGATGTTCTTGGGGACCTCTCAACACTGGCTCGTACGGCAGCGATATTCTCGGCCGATCGCCTTGGTCGACTTTTATCTGGTCTCTTCGGATTAGAAAGAGCCTTACCAGTCGAAAATTTTTCGTATAAACGCTTAATGGTGTTCTTAGAAGGCGCACTTCTCACATTTTTTAATGTTTTAAGAGCACGTTGAGTTTTCACAATTGACTTCTTTTGTTGAATGTAAATTTCAACTATTTATTGGTTCATGGTAAAAATCTGCTTGGACTGACGCTTCAAACGTGGTATGTCATTAAGCTATGTGACATCTCTGTCAAAAGTTATGGCGTTGCCAGATGGGTCCGTCGAATATGGACAACCCTGTATAAAATCAAAACCGATTTATTGGAAAATGTGAATCAAGTTAAAAAGTATCAGTCAGATTTTCTGACCAACCCTTTGTGGGGGAGGTATCAGAAGAGGATCGCAGATATATATCATCTTCACAAGAGATATTATATTAGCAAAAAGTTTGTATATGTGAAATTTGAAGAGAGTTGGATGCTTATTTCGCATTTTTTAAGCGTTTTGTTTTTCAAATCTTGAAGCCTACATGGAGGAGGTATCAGAAGAAATGGATCGATATATCCCATCTTCAGAGCAGATCTTGTGTTAGTAGAAATAATGGGATGTGTGAAATGTAAAGAGAACCTGATGCTCATTTCGCGTTTAATGACCTTCATGGATATTCAAAACTTTGACCCTTTGTAGGGGAGGTACCAGTAGGAATGGTCCGATCTCTACCATCTTTATAACAGATCTTCTATTGATGGGAATATTGAGATGTACCAAGTCTGAGTGGAATCGGATGTTA
>NW_026712254.1:889546-989920 GCF_030504385.1 Musca domestica
GGAATACTTCGGTGGACTATACAGGGTGAGATAGAATAACTGCAATAAATTACAGCAAAAAATGTCGGAAATAGTATCAGATCAGTAGACTTGTTCGAATTGGCCAACGTTGACATGAATTATGGCCTTCGAACGGCCAGTGAACAGTCACACGCTGCCCGAATGTTGCTCTGCGGTGTTTTAGCCCATTTCCGGAGAAGCGCTTGCTTGAGATGATCGACACTTTGGTACTTTTTAGTGCCAACCTTGCTTTTCAAAATACTCCAGACACAATACTCCAACGGATCGGTATCCGGAGATTTTGGTAGACATTGTGCGTTGAAAATGAAGCGAGGAACCTCATTTTGTAACCATTCTTGGGTGGCGCGTTCTGAGTGCGATGGCGCTGAGTCCTATTGAAATGTCCAAGGTCTGTGCCCAAAATGTTTGCGTGCCCAATATTTTCGCGATAATATTCGGCACTTACACTGATGCCACGTTTGATTAATTCGAGCGGAGGGCAACCATCAGCTGTTATGGCGGCCCACACCATCACCATTGTCGGCGCTTGAGTTCTGGTGGTCAACCGAAAGGGCACATTTTCAGCTGACCTCTCTTTGGCAAGTAAACACGATCATTTTGTTTGTTTACAAACTGCTGGACAAGGAATGTTTGCTCATCGGAGAAAACCAAGCGAAGCCAGCCTCTAGTTCTTTTGAGTCTATTTTCTTTCTCTTGCGGTGTAAGTTCTTGCACTTTTTGGAATTTCTATGAGTCTACGCCGAGCTCATTTTTCAATGTTTTCCGAATGGAATATTGTGATATGTCCAGCTCATGAGCCATTTTTCGGCCACTGCGACACGGGTTTCGATCAAGTCGCTTCTTTACTTTTCGAATCACTTCTGCTGATGTGGCTGTTTTCATCCGTCCACTTCCTCGACTTCGGGCTCCGCTACCAGTATCACGGTAACGAGCGATGGTACGAGACACAAAAGATTTATTCATATTTAAATGCTGGAGTGCTCTAACGATAGCCTCTTGTGGTTTTCCAGCCAAATATAAAGAAATCACACTATCACGCTTTAACTTTTTTTCAGGGAGATTCTCACCAAAATGCTTTAACTGGAATAATTTTAACAACTGTCGGACGAGTGGCTTAGAAATGACAGCAGTCTGAAGTTGGTTGCAGTTTTTTCATCTCACCCTGAAAAAGTTGATTGTGGCCATAGCGAAAACAATACTCCAAATTATATAGCATGATATATTTGAAACGTTCTGGTTTTGTACCCATATAACAATATCTTCGATTTTGTGCGACATATTGTTATCTGCGATTTGGCTATTATTTTGTGTTTTGGTATCTTCCAACAAAAAATTGTAGACATTGGTGCATTTTTTATTTTTAGACTTCACATAATGTAAAGTTTCATCAAATTATTAAAACTTAATGTAATTATGTCAGACAGGCATGGGCATGCATTTTTACATGGTTCAAGCGTGAGAGGCTGGGATTAAAATTTGTATACATAATGGACTAAAATTTATTAAATTCCTTCGCCTGCCTTGATGAATATCTGCTACACCACCACGTTAATGTATTTACTTTAAAGACTGATTGTCATTTAACCCGTATTGCCAACTTTGCTTATGCTAAAAACGAAACGAGTTTGAAAATAGAGTTTTAATTTGAAACAAATGTGCGTGACGCCACGGAAAACCCCGTCACGTAATTTTCTCATTAAACCAAATGTTTGGTATGTGCCGAGTTCCAAAATTTAAGAATTCAAACCAAAGAAAAATTACTAATATTTATTAACTTTTTTTATTTTTCTTAATCTTCCAAGTAACTTTTCATAATTACTAATGGCTTGGAAATCATATCTGAATGACAATAAAGCCGACAAATGGAAATCGCTTTTAAGGCACACAAAACAAGCGACTAGACGAACTATGGCGGATGGCGTCAGTAAACACAATTAATGTCATTGGCTTTGGACAGACAAACCGACAACAATCAAGGACAAGTGTCTGTCGTCTAAGTGTATGTATGAGAGCCATTAGCAGAAGAAGATATATATATATATATAAGTAGACTAATTTGACTCTACACATACACACACATATATACATATATGCCCACGCCGGTGACTCGTATCATTAGCTCGAAATATAAGTAGGATAATAATTTGCAAAATGTCGTGGGCGTATTTATGTATTTTAAGTATAATGGCGAAAATAAAAGGAAATTGCTCTAAGATTTCCACACATATATGTTTTTATGAAGAAAAAACAAGAAAAAAAAACGAATCAAAGGCAGAAAGAGATTTGTAGAAAAGTGTGTAAAAAGTCCAATATTTCACAGTAAGACATGCAGAATATATTTAATCTTTAAAATCGATTGAAAATTATTTATTTGAAACGATCTATCCATATATATAAAAGAGGAGTAAAAAAACTGACTGGCTGCTGGAGAATCAACGCTAGACGAAACGGCTGAAGCTTAAATCTTTAAATTTTGCACGAGGGTCATTCTATATATATATATAGATTCGTTCCTCCTCAATAGTATAGATTTGTTCCTACAGTTTGTGTAAGGCATTTTTAGTTCTCAAAATGCACAATTTGCTCAGTTTGTCAAAATCGAACGCATTTCCAGGCCACCGTCAAAGATCAAACATAGATACCATCAGTACCATGAATATCAAATTTCAGACTTTTATGTCGATCCCAGCACCCAATATCAAATACAGTACCTTTTACAGCAACAGGATAGACGGAGGGAAGGACATGCATAAATCGACTTAGAATGCGATTCTTTGCTGATCATCAAATGGAATTATGGGTCTACCTCGCTTCCTTCTCGATGTTACAAACAAATGCACAAAGACATAACACCCTGATCACAGTTTAGTATACGGTATAAAAACCTACATCGCATCTATCCTACATCAAATTAGTGACCTTCATCCCAACTTTCAAAATTCTACCCCTATCCATCTGATCCATGCTACCTATCAGTAAACATATGGAATAAATAGTAGCCTATGTCCGCCGCTTGGTTCTAAACTACCTCCTTACAATTTTCAGTCATATCGGTAAATCCGTTCTTGAGCTATAACTAGTGTAACTTACTTGGCTTTCTTTCACACAGATTGACATCGAGAGGGGAAAGTACGAGTAGCCATTTTAAACGTATACGAGTGATGGTCCAGTTTTGAATTCGATTTAAGTTTGTTAAAACATATTTGGGACATGAAAATTGGTGACCAACCCGGATACACCCCTTGGGAGCATTCGTGCGGACCAGCCAGATATACCGACACCTCCACACACACTCCAATTTTCCTGAAACGGAAATCTCCCAAAGATTTTGGCCGTATTAAATAATATTAAAGTATGAAGGGTTCATCTTCAACGGTTATTTGACTTCTTGACGAAATGTATTTTACTTCACAACAAACAAAGCCAGTGACTTTCCCTACCACTAACAGTTGAATCCCTTTCAAAATATATCTAAAAATATTTCGTTTAAATTTAAAATAATCATCAAATCAACAGATATTTTTCTTTGAACATTTCACCACCCGTCATTTGTCTTCTTCCTTCAAATTGAATTGTGTCTAGCCTTGAATAAATTATTGTAAAAAAGTTGTCGATGGATATTCAACCGACCTTTTAGAAATTAAAATGCCAGCTCATGTAACGGTCTCTTGAAATACTACAATTTTATGCTCCAGAAATTTTCAAATTAACGATAGCGACTGAGACTGGGACACGGCTAAATGTAAATATTGAAGGAAATCAATCGAGCCGATTTGATTTCGGAAAGAAAGAACAACAACATGTTGGATGAATGAGCGAACTGTAAATACAATTTTCGCAGGCAAATACAAATGTGGATATTGGGGTGTATCGCGTGAGAAAAGATGTTTAAAAATATGTATATATCAGAAAAAATCGTGAAATTTTAACGTTCAAGGATATATTTATGGGTTAGGTTTGGTGGGGAAATCTTTTTTGATAGCTGAATTCACATCGGTATCTTTTTTGAGGTATATGGCGAAAAGAAACAGTAAATGTTCTCTCATCGAAATAGGTACCAGGATCTCAATTTTCTTCCAAAAAATATATTTTCGCTTCCAAAATATAAATCCAATTCTCGCCACCATATTTTGTATTCAATCAAAACCGCATCTTCTCATTCCAGACTTTTCTTTCAATTTTTTCTTCAGGCCGAAACACATCAAATCACATTACCGCCATTCATCCTATTACACATTTAGGTCATGTCTACTTCAAGCACAAACAAACGCAACGCAAACCTCTGACTGACTTAAATTTGAACCTGTTGGCTATACAAGAGTCGACAAGCAGGAAAATATGCTGGTTGTTGCCTTTTTAGCCATCAAACTGACTGTCTATCAGACAGTTTGATTTGTTGGTAATTGAAAATCTGTGTACACTGACGCAAGGACATTTACTTGTATTGCCCAGAATTGAATGTGAATCAGGGAAATCTTATGAAAAACAACATCAACAACAGCAGCAGCAACAACTCAACAATGATTTGAACTAAGGACAGATGCCTTGTTTGACAAACGAAGCAAGATTTTGAAGCTTTACAGATTCATTTTCAAACATATTAGAATTCAATCTGGGGGCATGTGACTTAGCTTGAGGATAAGATGTTAAGAGATATTAAAGAGGGAGATGTTGGCTTTACTAATTCAACTGTGGGAAGTTTTTAGGCATAAGGACCTTAATAAAATTTTGAAAATTCACTTTGAATGGATGACAGAATTAAAAAAAAAAATATTTAAAAAGTATCAGTCGGTTTTGCCGTTATGATTTTTTAAATTGTTGATTCTCTATGGAGTAGGTTCCGAAGGTATGAGTCAATATTGTCCATTTCGTATCTAACGTAAATAAATATAATATAAATACTGCGTTATGCCAGGTTTGTATTTTATTGGTTACTTCCTTTATTGCATATGAGATATGGGACAATTTTTAGAAAATGTTAAAATGTGCGTGAGTTACCAGGTATAGTCGACCGAAGTATTCCATTTTTGAACATTTACAGGGTGAAATGAAAAAACTGCAACCAACTTCAGACTACTGTCATTTCTAAGCCACTTGTCCAACAACTGTTAAAATTATTCCAGTTACAGCTCATTATTTTGTTTACAAGCGTACAAAAGCATTTTGGTGAGAATTTTCCAGAAAAAAGTTGTTCGTGATGGAATTCAAGCGTGATAGTATGATTTCTTTATATTTGGCTGGAAACCCACAAGAGGCTATCATTAGAACTCTCCAGCATTTAAATGTTAATAAATCTTTTGTGTCTCGTACTATCGCTCGTTACCGTGATACTGGTAGCGGAGCCCGAAGTCGAGGAAGTGGACGGAAGAAAACAGCTACATCAGCAGAAGTGGTTCGAAAAGAAAAGAAGCGACTTGATCGAAACCCGTGTCGCAGTGGCCGAAAAATGGCTCGTGAGCTGGAAATATCGCATTATTCCATTCGGCAAATATTGAAAAATGAGCTCGGGGTAGACTCATAGAAATTCAAAAAAGTGCAAGAACTTACACCTCAAGAGAAAGAAAATAGACTCAAAAGACTTGACTCGCATGGCCGAATAGTGTGAACTGCCGAATTTGGTTTTCTCCGATGAGAAAACATTCCTTGTCCAGCAGTTTGTAAACAAACAAAATGATCGTGTTTACTTGCCAAAGAGAGGTCAGCTGAAAATGTGCCCCTTCGGTTGACAACCAGAACGCAAGCGCCGACAATGGTGATGGTGTGGGCCGCCATAACAGCTGATGGTTGCCCTTCGTTCGAATTAATCAAACGTGGCATCAGAGTAAATGCCAAATATTATCGCGAAAATATTGGGCACGCAAACATTTTGGGCACAGACCTTGGACATTCCATCAGGACTCATCACTATCGCACTCAGAACGCGCCACCCAAGAATTGTTACAAAATGAGGTTCCTAGCTTAATTTCCAGCGCACAATAACCACCAAAATCTCCGGATGCCAATCCGATGGACTATTGTGTCCGGAGTATTTTGGAAAGCAAGGTTGGTACTACAAAATACCAAAGTGTCGATCACCTCAAGCAAGCGCTTCGCAGGGAATGAGCCAAAATACCGCAGAGCAACATTCGGGCAGCGTGTGATGGTTGGTTGCATTGATCGTTTGAAGGCCATAATTCGTGCCAAAGGTGACCAATTCGAACAAATCTAAACTTATTCTAAAATTTGGTGATATTTCCGACATTTTTTGCTTTCATTCAATAAAATTAAAATAATGTAAAAATTAAGGCGTTTGACTTTAGAAGAAATTCTATCTCACCCTGCAGATGCCAACTGGTTTTGTTCATTTAAGTAAAAAATATTTGATGGGGTCAGATTACTAAATTTCCTCCAAAAAACTGCACTGTGCAATCATTAGGTATTATAAGGATTAAATACCACTTCCCAACCAAACCTATCTAAGGGTAGTGAAATTACTGACTGACTGAATAATTGAGAACTAATGCCCAGACAAAACGACTGAAGCTAGAATTATGCACGAGGACCAGTCTTGGTGCGTAGACGCGTGATAATGCTGGCTTTTTAGAAATTCGTAACAATGGGTACATAAAGTACTAAAAATTAAACACTTTGTATTGCACAAATGAAAGGACCCTAAATTCTGATATTTGGAAAGAGAGGCACTGATGGAGCGCAAGATCTATATACAAATGGGTTTTTGGAAATTCGAACTTTAAGATTACAAAAAGTTATAATATGTTACTAATTTTCTAAAATGGTACCATTTGGTATTATGTGAACGGATAGAGCTAAAGTCTTGAAATTCGGTAAGAAAGTCAAGGTTACAAAGTAAGTACTTAGTGTACTAAATGGTACTAAATTCAGAACAGATTGGTTTAGGGTAAACGGATGAAGCTGGAATTTTTAAATTTTTGCACAGAGATCACTTTTGGTAGTAGATCTGTGAAGAAAAGTACTAAGTAGTACTATATTTGGTACAATCTGGTAAAATTTGGTATTAGGGTCGCTGTTCATGTCTAGCGTGGGCATATGGAGGTGATGTCGGAAAAGCGACCTGTATTCCTAAGAAAACTACGAAATTGTACAAAATTTGGTATTGAGTAAGGGAGTAGGTCTGGAGTATTCTGATTTGGACTTCACACCTGACCTAGCACAAGTACAAATATTAAGTTTACAAAGTTTGAACAAGATCGGATGATCTATTCTCCTTCAATAAAGGAAAATTATTTTCTTTGAAAATTTAAGACTTTTTGAGATTTAAGCTCGATCTAAGTTTGAAGATTATATTATGATGTACCAAGTTTGGACGAAATTTGATGCTTCGACTATATGATACCCTACGCCACAATGCATATTTAACAAAAGAATTTATTTGAAGTAGATCATACCACCAATCAACATTTGGCTTTAGAGCAGTTATAGTTTGGTTTCAGAGGGAACTAATATATGGGAGGCATATCAAATTCTGAATCGATTTTCACTAAATTTGACTGTGACGTTTTAATCTTTTATACCAAATAACATTGCTATGGAGTTCATGAGAAGGATTATATTAAAAATGGAAACGTCATCCCGAAATTCACTCCATGTGGGCTGCTATTAGCCATTTTTGCACAATAAACCTGAAATCGGTTTAAGAATATTTAGGAGCTATATTCAAATCTTAGCCGATCTCGATAGCATTTCGCAAAGTTAGTTCCGTGCTCTATTATATATCTGGAAACAAATATCATTGTTGTCGAATGGATATTACGAATTTGAGGGACTTAAACACCATATCGGATGAAACCTATATATGGGAGCTATAGCTATATCTGAACCGATTTTGATGTATCTGCTTCCAGACTGAATTCGGTCGGTTGTACCAAAATCCAGGACTTTTGAGCAGATATTGGTCATTTGGTGAACAATTTACCCGAAATCGGTTGAAGATATTTGTATATGGGAGCTATATGCAAATCTAAACCGATCTTGATAAAATGTGACATAGGTATTTCCGAGCTCTATAAGATATCTAGTACTAAAAGTCATTGTTGTCGAATGGATATTATGAATGTGAGGGACTTAAACACCATATCGGATGAAACCTATATATGGGAGCTATAAGAAGAACTTGCTTCTAGACTGAATTCGGTCGGATGTACCAAAATTTGGGACTTTTGGACTGTTATTTGGTGCACTATTAACCCGAAATCGGTTGAAAATATCTAAATCTTAACCGATCTTGATAAAAATACCAAATATCATTGTTTTGAAGTGTTTATTACGCATGTGAGGGACATAAACACGAAATCGGATGAAACATATATGTGCGAAATATAGCTATATCAGGACCGACTTCCACTAAATTTTATGTACTTTCTTCTGGACTGAATTAGGTTGAATGTGCCAAAATTCAGGTCATTTGGACTTATATTGGCCATTTGGTGCACAATTAACCCGAAATCAGTTGCAGATACAGGGTTGCCCATATTCGACGGACCCATCTGGCAACGCCATAACTTTTGACACAGATGTCACATCGCTTAATGACATACCGCGTTTGAAGCGTCAGTCCAAGCAGATTTTTAACATGAACCAATACACGCAACGCGAGCGCTCTGAAATAGTTGAAATTTACATTCAACAGAAGAAGTCAATTGTGAAAACTCATCGTGCTTTTAAAACATTAAAAAATGTGAGAAGTGCGCCGTCTAAGAACACCATTAAGCGTTTATACGAAAAATTTTCGACTGGTAAGGCTCTTTCTAATCCGAAAAGGCCATATAAAAGTCGACCAAGGCGATCGGCCGAGAATATCGCTGCCGTACGAGCCAGTATTGAGAGGTCCCCAAGAACATCCCAAAAACGCCGTTCTCAGCAGTTGGGCATGGCTCGGTCCACTTTACAACGGATTATTCGCATTGATTTGCATTTATTCCCGTACAAAATTCAATTGACGCAAAAAATGTTGCCTGCGGACAAGACTCGTGGATTGGAATGGGCCCAAAGGGCCCGAAGATCCGTCGAATATGGGCAAAGGTCCGTATATATGGGTGCTAATTCTAAAACTTATACGATTATCACCAATTTCAATAGGGTTCGTCCTTGAGACAAAGAAATGTTGTTTGGAAAATTTCATCTCAATCGGATAATAAATGCGACCTCCATTTTGTTCACAAGAATACATGGACGGACAGACTGACATGCATAATCGACTCAGAAAGTGATTCTATGAAGATGCTGAAAAGTAACTATGGGTCTATCTCGCTTCCTTCTCCGTATTACAAAAAATTGCACAAAGAAATAATACCCTTACCACTATGTGGTGTAGGGTATAAAAACATTGGTATTGTTTACCAACCAAATTGAACTTTGTTTCAAATTATTATTATTATTTCCATATCTAACAACATTTGGAATGGTATTAATCCAAATAATCAAAATATAAAGATTATCCTCTTAAATTGAGTTGAAAAGTATTTGAAATAGTTTTACAAATAGTTGTTTGTGGTCTTGCGGTCATATGAAATACAATTTACCAATTGTCTTCATTTATGACCCCAAAACCATTCCCTCCCCACCATGCAAAGTCTTTGGAGAAGAAATATATTGATATTAACAAGCTATACTTGTTGGTATTGTTGCTGCTGTTATCTGTTATTTACTTTTCTCATCACTTGGACAAGTTGAAGTATTTTCCATCTTCAGAGTTTCTGGGAAGCATGGAAGATTTTTTTTTTTTTTTTTTTTCCTGAAAAACTTTTAACACTTCATTTACTTTTAATTGTTATTGTCATCACTTGAGTGTAATTTCATTTGACCATTTCATTGTTTGGGGATTTATTTGTGTTTTTTGGTTTAAGAACACAAAATAAGATATTTGGATTATTATTAATGTTTAAAAAAGAAAAGGATTTTAAAACTTAGAATTGTCGAATAAAAAAACTGGATTAAATCTCTTAAAAAAAAATATTTTATATTTATTTCAATTTTTTTCAAGTAAATAAAAAATAATCTAGTTTAAGGTATTAGACATATCCGTTGTCAATTCGACATATATGCTTGTCGTTGTGGCAACAAACAATGGCAAATAAATCCGATGTTTTCATCTACAATGGCAAACGAAAATTGAATGATTGTCCAAATAGAAGAAAATCTGGAACACACGTTATGCCCGAACAGAAATGTCAGGCATTTTATTCGCAGCCATAAAAAGTAGTGTTTCCGCACTACACTAAAATAACAATTCATTTTTATTCCCATTGTTTAACCCAATTTGGGTTGATTTTCTTTTACAGCAGCTTACATTTCTCTCTCAAGTTGGATGTAGAAAAATAGTAACAGTGGGGCGGAAAATTGCAGAGGCTAGCAAAATTGGATAAAAATAAGAAACATTTTGAAACATGACTAAAGATGCGAAAATCGTTTCTGCAAGAACAAAATTCCCATACAGAGCAAGTATAGCAAGAATAATCTACATATGTATTTTCACAGAAAAATCTAAGATGCAGGATGAGCATATTTTCGTAATAAATCAGGATTTACAAATATAATAATTTCAAATAACTTAAACTTTTTATGATTACACTGCGCTAAATTTTTTTTCCATAATCACGGGAAATCTCTGGCAGACTATGAAATTAGAAGGTCATTTACGATAAATTCCGAATTTAACTAGAGCCACGAATTTAACAGAGAAAATAACATAGCTATGTTAGCGTTAACAGAGCAACATAAAAAAGTTGTTTTTCCTTAATATTTATACCCTACAACACTATGTGTTGGGGGTATTATAAGTTTGATTGGGCCAAAAATTATGTAACACCTCGTTTTAGTATCCCACATAGGAAAGTATATATGGACCTTCCTATCTCGCCGAGCTGAGCTATGTATGTCCGTCCGTCCGTCTGTCCGTCTGTCCATGTTAATTTGTAATCACTCTACAGGTCGCAATTATGGTCCAATCTTCACGAAATTTAGAATGGAGGTGGGGTTTAGGCCAGAATAGAACCCTATTTCTTTTGGAGATGATCGCATAATATTTAGGCGTTGAAATGGACCAAATACTGAAAAAATTCTTGATTTTGCAGTTGCTCTACAGGTCGCAGTTATAGATCAATCGACGCGGAAGTTAGCATGTGGCTAGAGCTTAAGGCTGGGCAGAAGTCTTCCAATTTTGATGGTAATCGGTAATCAAATTTTCCATTAAAACGCGAATAATTTTAATCCCGGCGAAATCACAAAAAGACGAACAGGTCAATCCTGACCGTTACGTAGATGCCGATAGTAAATATGTCGGATATATATAGCGAAATATGTACAATACATATATACAAAGGAAGGGGATGTTAGCTAAAATGCTTATATCTCAAGAATGGCTGGACCGATTTTGACAAATTTTGTCAATTCAGAATGCCCTCTTGGCATAAGAGAATAAAATCTAAAATAATCGCATAAAAATGGTGTTATTATAAATTTTGTTATGTTTTGTGACATTTGTTTATTTTTTCATGTTTTTATCGCATGCGATTTTTTCAATTTGACTTATAGTATTGAAATGTACATTTTGTAAATTTTCGCCTTACAACACGGGTTGGGGTTATTATATACAGATTGCAATTATCGTCCGATCTTCACGAACATTTTCACAAGGGTAGGGTTAGGCTCAGAAGGGCTAAGCCCATTGTTTTAAAAGATGACCGCAATATAGTTAGGGGTTGAAATGGACCAACCACTGAAAATGTTCCTGATTTTGCAGCCGTTATGAGGTCGTAAATAGAAACCAAAGGACAGCGGGTAGAATGGACCACTACTTTTATGTGAAAAAAATACCAACATTACTTACAGGCGATATCCGAAATACACAAAAGGCGAACTTCCGGCTTTTTTCTGCTGATTTCGTTGATGAATATGGCCAAATACTGTAGACAAGCAAATCATATAGATGAGTCTAAATTTGTAGATGCAGAACGGCTTCTTGCTTGTGGAGATGATCGTAAAATATTAAGGGGCTCAAATGAACCAAAACAGAAAAAAATTACTGATCACACAATTGAAGACATGCCTGAGAAAATAGTTAAGAATAGGGAAGAATTCTAGCGCAGTGCGCAAATGTCCCTGGTCATAATGGTAAGGGCAATAACTGGGCAGTGCTCCATGACAAAATTTCAAAAGCGAAATCTTCCAAAATGAACTTGGACATAAGGGTGCTTCTAACATATTGTAGTGTTGTAGGGTATCACATGGTCGGCCCCGTAGCCCAAAGTAGCCTTTGCTTACTTGTTTCAATTTGTAATTACTTATCGTATAAAAGCGCTAACAAAATGCATTATATAATCATAATTAAATTATATTCCAAAGATTGTAAGGCCACATACACCTATTAACTCGTAGAACAATACTATGTGCCAGGACAAGTTTACCCCAAACTGTGCCTTCCAGGACAATTCTGCCGGTACAACATGGGTACCTACGGAAAGCTTATGAAGTCTACTAACCATTGGTATTAAGAAAATTATGGGAAGTTCCGGCCACTTTCGAGATATATGGACATTTCTGGAGGTATCCTTGGAACAGCATAACTCCATTGGCCAATATGCCTTCCAGGACAATTCTGCCGGCACAATATGGGTACCTACGGATAGCTTATGAAGTCTACTATGCACTGGCATTAATAAAATTATAGGAAGGTTCGGCCACTTTCGAGGTATATGGTCATTTCTGGAGGTATCCTTGGAACAGGATAACTCCATTGGCCAATATGCCTTCCAGGACAATTCTGCCGGCACAATTAGACCTAAAAAAAGAGGACACGTGCGTCGACGTGTTGAAAGTTTACATCGAAAAGGAAGCAAAACAAAGGCAGAAAGTTCATCCCATCGAAGTTAGTCAAAATATATTCTACAAAATTATTTGTCATAAAATTTAACTGTAGGTCAAAGCAGTTAAACAGCAGGAATTCATATATAGTGTGAGATGAAAAAACTGCAACCAACTTCAGACTGCTGTCATTTCTAAGCCACTCGTCCGACGGCTACTAAAATTACTTCAGTGACAGCACATTATATTACTCACAAGGTTACAAAAGCATTTTGGTGAGAATTTTCCAGAAAAAAAGGTATTCGTGATGTAATTCAAGCGTGATCGTGTGACTTCACAAGTGGCTATCGTTAGAGTACTCCAGCATTAAATATGAATAAATCGTTTTGCGTCTCGTACCATCGCTCGTTACCGTGATACTAGTAGCGTAGCCCGACGTCAGGGAAGTGGACGGAAGAAAACAGCAACGATTTGATCGAAACCCTCGTCGCAGTGGCCGAAAAATGGCTCGTGAGCTGAACATATCGCAATATTCCATTCGCCAAATATTGAAAAAAGAGCTCGGAGTAAAGCCATTGAAATTCCAAAAGTGCAAGAATTTACACCGCAACGGAAAGAAAATAGACTCAAAAGTGCTAAAGAGTTGCTTCGCGTGGCCGAAAGTGGTGAACTTGTCCAAATTTGGTTTCGTTGTCCAGTAGTTTGTAAACAAACAAAATGATCGTGGTTACTTGCCAAAGAGGTGCACCTTTGGTTGGCCACCAGAACTCAAACGCCAACCATGGTGATGGAGTGGGCCGCCATTTGAAGGCCATAATTCGTGCCAAAGGTGACCAATTCGAACAAATCACATCTTATTCTAAAATTTGATGCTATTTCCGACATTTTTTGCTTTCATTCAATAAATTAAAAAAAAAAAACAAGTAAGCAAAGGCTGTAGTCGTGCGGGCCTGACCATGTGATACCCTACAACACTACAATATGGTAGAAGTCCCTTTATGTCCAAATCCATTTTGGAAGATTTCGCTTTTGAAATTATGTCATAGAGCATTGCCCAGATGTTACCCTTAGCTTTTTGACCAAAGACTTTGCCCAATACTCACGCAAACCGTCGTGCTGTTAGTTACAGTTAATATAATCCTATGGTCATCCAGAATGCTAGCCTTCTTCCCTGTCCTACACTCTCTTATCAAGCAAAATTCTGTTTGAGCCATTAAATATTTCGCGATCATCTCCAAAAGCAAGAGGCTCCCCTGTATCTACATTTCAACCTCTAAATATATTGCGGACATCTTTGAAAACAATAGGCCTAGCCATTCTGAGCCTAACCCTACCCTTGTGAAAATTTTCGCTAGGATCAGGCGATAATTGCAATCTGTAAGGTGAAAAATATTACAAAATATACACTTCAATATTATAAGTCAAATTGAAAAAATAGCAAGCGATAAAAAAAAGAAAAATAAAAAAATTTCACAAAATGCTACAAAATCTATGGTTATAACATTATTGACATATTTTTAAGCGATTGTTCTTGATTTTATTCTTTTATGCCAAAAGCGCATTCTGAATTGACAAAAATTTGTCAAAATCGGTACAGCCATTCTGGAGATATAAGCATTCTAGCTAACATGCCCTTCCACTGTATATATTTCGCTATATAAATCCGATATATTTACCATCGGCAACCACGTAATGGTTGGAATTGACCTGTTCGTCTATTTGTGTTTTCGCCGGGATTAAAAATATTCGCGGTCCAATGGAAAATTTGACTTTTATTTAACATAAATGTTATGGTCTATATCATCCACTAAATATTACCCGATAACCATCAGAATTGGCTTCTGCCCAACCCTAAGCTCTAGCCCCATGCTAACTTCCGCTTCGATTGGTCTATAATTCGACCTGTAGAGCAACTGCAAAATCAGTTTTGGGTCCATTTCAACCCTAAATATTTTGCGATCATCTATCCCATCTATCCCCACCTCCATTGTAAATTTCGTAAAGATCGGGCCATCGGACCTGTAGAGTGATTACAAATTAACATGAGCAGAAGGAAAGACGGACGGAGAGATCGACTCAGCGCGGCGAGACAGGAACATCCATATATATATGTGAAACCAATATTTTTGGCCCAATCAAACTTATAATACCCCCTAACACATAGTGTTGTAGGGTATAAAAAATGTAAAACTTATGGCGTTTGACTTTGCTGCAGTTTTTTATCTCAACCTGTATATTGTCATAGGATGAGGGTATACGAGTATATCCGTCGACAAATTGATTTAACTTCTAAACTGTTGTTTTAGATCTTCGATTATTCTCCTGCATTATTATACCCTCCACCTTGGACAGGATGGTATATTAACTTTGTCATTCCGTATATTAACTTTGTCATTCCATTTGTAACATCCTTAAATATTCGTCGTAGACCCCATAGAGTATATATATTCATAATCAACATAAAATTCTAAGTCGATTTAACGATGTCCGTCCGTCCGTCTGTCCGTCTGTCTGTTGAAATCACGATACAGCCCACATTATTTGACGTAGAGCGCCAAAATTTAGCAAAGCAATTTGTATTGTGTCTAGGATGGTTGGTATTGAAAATGGCATGTATAGGTCCACGTTTTGGTATAGCCCCCATATGAAGGTACCTACCGATATACCGTATTTTGATTATTTTTCTCACATTTTTTTCACAGATTTGTCTAAAAATTGGTATTTGTGGGTCATAATGGGTCCTAGTTCGTGTGGCGAAACATTGTATGTACAGGTCCACGTTTTGGTATTGTCCCCATATAAAGGTACCTACCGATATACGGTATTTTGATTATTTTTCCCACATTTTTTTCGCGGATTTGTCTAAAAATTTGTATCTGTTGGTCATAATGGGTTCCAGCTCCGGTGGCGAAACATTGCATGTATGGGTCCACGATTTGGTATAGCCCCCATATAACGGTACCTCCCGATATTCGGTATTTTTATGGTTTTTGTCACATTTTTTCACTGATTTGTCTAAAAATTGGTATTTGTGGGTCATAATGGGTCCTAGATCGTGTGGCAAAACATTGTATGTACCGGTCCACGTTTTGGTATTGTCCCCATATAACGGTACCTCCCAATATTCAGTAATTTGATGATTTTTGCCACATTTTTTCACGAATTTATCTGAAAAATGGTAGTTGTAGATCATAATGGGTCCCAATTTGTGTGGCGAGTCATTGAAATTATATGTCCACGTTTTGGCATAGCCCCCATATAATGGTACCTCCCGATATTCGGTAATTTGATGATTTTTGCCACATTTTTTCACGGATTTATCTGAAAATTGGTATTTCTAGGTATTATGGGTTCTAGCTCCTTTGGCGAAACATTGCATGTGTAGGTCCACGATTTGGTAGAACCCCCATAAAATGGCACCTCCCGATATTCGGCATTTAATGGTTTTTGCCACATTTCTTTTAATGTTTTCTTTACCCTAGGGTGGAGGGTATTAAAAGTTTGGCCCGGCCGAACTTAATGTTTTTTTACTTGTTTTTTTATTGACAATCTAGGACATGGGCAAAAATTGTTATAGAGATCTCGTTAAAAATAATAAGGAGTCAAAAGCCTTCAACAGTTATTGGCATCTTGATGATCACTAAATGTCTCAATCCCCATTCTTTTTTTCCAGTATTGTAATATGTAATTGAACGTAAAATCAGTATTAATAAAAACATTTTCCTTAATATTTTTATCGCCACTGTTAAATTGTTGGCGTTTCTAGGTAAGTATGTGTAGATTGCATTGTTTTAATCCGAACATATATGTGTTCAAATAAACAACTACTTTCGCTCGATACAGGCAAGTGTGGGTGGGCGAATATTTGTGTCGTTATAGCAAATACACACAAATAAGTACACTTGTGTTTATTCGCCTGTGTGTGTGTGTATTTGTGTGAGTTAGTATGTTATGGTAAATGTGCTCGTAATAGAATTTTCCACGTAGTTTTCTTATTTATTTCTTTATGGTATTTCTTTTTTTCAAGCTGTAGTGATTTTACTTTTCTGGTTTTTTTCTACAACTTGGCATGAAACTGACATCTAGACGACGAGAAACGGAAGAACAAAGAAAAACACGCGTTACTTGTAATCGCTATTGCCAGTGCCAGTGCCAGTGCTGCTGTTGCTACAGCCACTGACACTGATGATGTTGATGTTGATACTGCTATTGTGACAACAACTAAAATGACCAAATGTGTACGGCGGAAGTGAAGTCAAATTGTATGCTTGAAAAACGACCAAAATTGGTAGAGTTTTAGCACTAATCTTATTTTTCGCTTCACAGCACAAAATAACAGCAAACAAGAGAAACTACTTGCCACGGCAGTAAGAACACAGCTTTGGCTCGAACAACAATAGCAACACGAACAGCAACAACAACGACAACACATCAAAAACGATTTGCGAAACTTTCTCGAATATTTGAAACAATAAAATACTTTAGATGTTAGATATTTTGGCAGCAAAAGATATTTTTCAACGAATTGTTTTCAGAAGCGAAGCATGCATCAATGTCGAGGCCAGAAATAAACTTAAGAAACGAAGAATTTAATAATAGAAAAATAAGGTGGCAATGGAACTAGTAAATTTTTTATTGGCAAGGATAACGACAAAGACAAAAGCTATGACAACAAAGACGATGGCAATGGCGATGACGACGACGACGACGACGAAAATGACAATGAAATTCGATTTATTCTTGCAAAGGAAGTCCAAAAAAAAAGTAGGAAAATGAAACGGAAATATTCATTTTTGTAACGAAAAATGGTAATTATTTTGAATGAAAAAGTATACTATTCTAGTAGAATAAATTAAAATATATATTTTAGGAGTCATCAGAGAGCATAATTTAAATGCGATAAACCGTAGGTAGAAAGAAAAAGGAAAACAGAAATTTCTTAATTTAACACCTGACATACTCTCCTCCACATACACTTATGTTTTTTTTGAAGACATAACTTTTCAAAGCTTGCACCTCGAATTGCTTAGAACTGACTGACAATTGTGGTTATATGTTTTAATAGAGTTGTTATGAACAACAAACACCTATATAAATAATAATACAAAGTCTTCAAAATTTTTTTATACCCTACAACACTATGTGTTGGGGGTATTATAAGTTTGATTGGGCCAAAAATTATGTAACATCTCGAAATATTGGTTTCCCACATAGGAAAGTACATATCTCGCCGTGCTGAGTCGATCTAGCTATGTATTTTCGTCCGTCCGTTTGTCCATGTTAATTTGTAATCACCCTACTGGTCGCAATTATAGCCCGATCTTCACGAAATTTAGAATGAAGGTGGGGATAGGGCCCGAATAGAACCCTATTGCTTTTGGAGATGATCGCATAATATCTAGGGATTGAAATGAACCAAAAACTGAAAAATTCCTGATTTTGCAGTTGCTCTACAGGTCGCAATTATAGACCAATCGACGCAGAAGTTGGCATGGTGCTTGAGCTTAGGGCTGGGCAGAAGCCTTCCAATTTTGATGGTCATCGGGTAATATTTAGTGGGTGAAAAAGGCCATGACATTTGTGTTAAATAAAATCAAAATTTCCATTAAACCGCGAATATTTTTAATCCCGGCGAAATTACAAATAGACGATCAAGTGAATCCTGACCGTTACGTAGATGCCGATAGTAAATATATCGGATATATAGCGAAATATGTACAATACATATATACAAAGGAAGGGGATGTTAGCTACAATGCTTATATCTCAAGAATGGCTGGACCGATTTTGACAAATTTTGTCAATTCAGAACGCCCTCTTGGCATAAAAGTACAAAATCTAAAAAAATCGCAATAAAAGATGCCAGTAATGATGTTAATATAGATTTTGTTATATTTTGTGATTTTTTTATTTTTTCATATTTTTTATCGCATGCGATTGTTTTCAATTTGACTTATAATATTGAAGTAAACATTTGTAATATTTTATCTCCTTACAACACAGGTTGGGGTTATTATATATAGATTGCAATTATCGGATCAGAAGGGCTAGGCCAATTGTTTCAAAGAAAACTATATACTAAAAATGTTCCTGATTTTGCAACCGTTATAAAGGTAACAAATAGAAACCAAAGGACACGAAATCTCGCATGAAGTTAGATTTTAGGACAGCGGGTAAAATGGACCACTACTTTTGTGTGAAAAAATACAAACATTACTTACAGGCGATATCCGAAATACACAAAAGGCGAACTTTTGGCTGTTTTATGCTGATTTCGTTGATGAATATAGCCAAATATCGTAGACAAGCACATCATAAAGATGAATCTCAATTTGGAGATAAAGAGGGGCCTCTTGCTTTTGTAGATGATCGCAAAATATTTGCGGGTTCAAATGAACCAAAAACAGAAAAAAATTCCCGATCACACAATTGAAGCCAATCGACACGCCTGAGAAGAGAGTTAAGGACAGCGAAGAAGTCTAGCATTTCTGTTGACCATTAGATTATATTTAGCTGTAAAATTGACCACAACAACTAATAACACGACGGAGTGCGTAAATATTGGACAAATATCCATGGTCAAAATGCTAACGGTAATGTCTAGGCAGTGCTTCGTGACATAAATTCAATAGCGAAATCTTCTAAAATGGATTTGAATATAAGGGGGCTTCTAACATATTGTAATGTTGTAGGGTATCACATGGTCGACCCGGCACGACTATAGCTTTTGCTTACTTGTTTTAAATAATTTGATTACTTTAAATTTTCTCCATATCAAAATTTTTGCCACAATCTGCTAAATATTGTGTAGTATTGTAACCTAATATATTAACGTTTTTGTGGTTTTTGATATTATGAAGTCCTAATAATATTCCGATTTGTGAAATGGATTGTTCGGATGTTATATCTCATATAAAAACTCTAATCTCCTTTAAATTTAGTGTACTTTCTAGGATATCTCGAAATTTAGAGAATATATCGGAAACCTTAGAAATACCCTATTTAGTAAAAACTAATAAATGGCACATAGAACACAGAAACAAGACATCGACAACATATATATTCTCATGTATACCCACTGTATGCTATTTACTATGAAAAATTGGATCTATAATCTTCATTCTTAATCTAATGTTGGTAGATATATCACGCAGTTAAAGAAATTGCTGATCATAATCAAATTATGTGGCATATTTCAAAGAGGTCATTACTGGTGAAGAATCATGGATGTAGGTCTTGTCATTGAAACCAAAGCCCGACGATCCCAATGTAAACGTCTAAAAGAGCAATCACCGAAGAAAAGCATCTCAAGTTCGCCCAAATTTGAGTTTTGGTCAAACGCGTTATAATGTCTCAAGCAGCATATTTTCGAGATTGGATCAGACGAACCTTTTATTCTTCTTAAAACTAAAGACACCGGTTAGAGTAAAGCATTTTTCTGCTACTGAGTAGATAAGATAAAAATTGAAACATGAGCTGGCTATGCAAAAAATAAAAAAATATCAACCGGTTTTGCCGACAGATGTAAAGGGTGAGATAAAAAAACTACAACCAACTTCAGACTGCTGTCATTTCTAAGCCACACGTCTGACAGCTGCTAAAATTATTCCAGTGATAGCTCATTATACTGTTTACACGCATGCAAAAACATTTTGGTGAGAAAAAAAAATTATTCGTGATGGAATTGAAGCATGATAGTGTGATTTCTTTATATTTGGCTTTTATAAAAACGGTTTGGTATCCGGAGATTTTGGTGGCAATTGTGCGCTGGAAATGAACGAGGAACCTCATTTTGTAACCATTCTTGGGTGGCGTGTGCTGAGTGCGATGGTGCTGAGTCCTGGAGGATTGTCTAAGTTCTGTGGTCAAAATGTTTGCGTGCCCAAGGCCTTATACACCCTCCAGAATATTTTTGCGATAATGTTCAGCATTTATTCTGATGCCACGCTCGATTATTACGAGCGGAGAGCGACCATCCGCTGTTATGGCGGCGCACATCATCAGCATGGTCGGCGCTTCAGTTCTGGTGGCCAACCGAAGGTGAAAATATGCAGCTGACCACTTTGGCAAGTAAACCTGATAATTTTGTTTGTTTACAAACTGCTGGACAATGAATGCTTTCTCATGGAAGAAAACCAAATTCGCCAGTTCACCACTTTCGACCAAGCGAGGCAACTCTTTAGCTCTTATTTGGCGAATGGAATATTGCGATATGTTCAGCTCACGAGCCATTTTTCGGCCACTGCGTCGCGGTTTTCGATCAAGTCGCTTCTTTACTTTTCGTACCATTTCTTTTTTTTTTTTTTTGTTTGAAAATTTTGACCTTTTGTGGGTGACCTACCAAAGAAGTGGACCGACATTGCCCGTCTCTGAAGTCGATCAAAGTTTCTGACACTCCCTTCGAGAGTTATCGTGCGCCCCAGCCAGCAGACAAACAGACGGACGGACGGACATCGCTAGATTGACTCCAAATGTTCTGAAACGGATTTGATCCAAAGAGATCTAGGGTCTAAGCCCGTTATTTTGATGAGGCACATTTTGAGCGTATCAAATAATATATATATATATATTATATATATATATATTTTTTTTTATATATATATATATATATATATATATATATATATATATATATATATATATATATATATATATATATATATATATATATATATATATATATATATATATATATATATATATATAAGGGGAATTGTGAAAATCGGACCAGCGGTTCTTGACTTACAAGCAGAATAAATAAGATATATTTCGTTTACATATATATTGTTCCTATTTGGCTATATATCCGATTTATAGATATATAGTCAATAAATCGGATGATGTATTTGTGATTTGACTGGTTTAAAATTTTCCTATTTTCTTTCATAAAAGTTAGGGTCTATTTTAGAAAGTTAGGGTCTATTTTATTTTAATTGGTAGGCTTCTGCACAGTCTTAAACTTTAACTCCATGTAAATTTCCGCGACGAGTGGTTCCGAATTGTGGCCTATAGAGCAACTGCAAAATCAGGAAAATTTCTGTTTTTGGTTCATTTAAACCCCAAAATATTTTGCAATCATCTCCAAAAACAATAGGGTTCTATTCTGACCCTAACCCCACCCCAACCCAACCCCAATTTCCATTTTCGTGAAGATCGGGCCATAAGTGCGACCTGTAGCTTGATTAGAAATTAACATTGACAGACAGACGGACAGACATACATAGCTAGATCAACTTAGCTCGGCGAGATAGGATGATCCATATATACTTTCCTATGTGGGAAACCAATATTTCGAGGTGTTACATAATTTTTGGCCCAATCAAACTTACAATACATCCAACACATAGTGTTGTAGGGTATGAAAACATAGACTACAGTATTCCTAACTACTATACTCCTACTTAAATCATGACAGAAAGTGCTGTTAAATTTCAAAATTTCTTGCCACACTCCGACATATTCCTGGACGAATCCAAAGGCGATTATAAAACCACATTCTTTTTATACTAAGAATAACATTTTAGTTTTTTTTAACTTTCACCATATTATAATAGTTTGTCATATAAAGAATTTAAAAAGTTGCCCTATATTCCAGAATATATAAAAACATTGTCCGATAGTTTCATATAAAAGCTCTCCTTAAACCTTCACTGAACTCAATATGCCATTGCCCACAAAAATTTTACCTTTTTTATACTATCACTAGTATACACTTTTATTATTTGCCCGAAATGTTCATCTTTCGAAGAAAAACAAATTGCAAAGAAAAAACATCCACACACACACACAACACGCTGTTAAAAAAAAGCCCAATAAACCATCACACGACTACGATGATGATGATCATCATCATCAGCATATGTTTGAAAGAATATTTGTAGGTTTATCATAGTTTATTTTGCCATTACTTGCATGAGAACCTCATCTGCTGCCAGCTTGATGGGTGAAGAAGGAACATAAAAAGCTTACAATATGTTTCGTTTTATTCGTTGTTTTTCATTTTACTGCTGCTCTCCTGCCATGGCCTTGATGCAGCCTCCTTGTCGAATTTCATTTTCATGTATTTTTTTTTTTTTTTTTTCATTCGGCCTGCAGCAAGCTATGTTTGTCGGCAGATGGGTAGGTAGGTAGGTGGATGTGATGATTTTGAGATGAACGAGAAGTTTTTTCTTCACAATTTCATTTTTTTAAGAAGCATCAGATGAAGTAAAGAACAAATTTCTTTGCGAAAACTTATTTGCCATGCTCCGTCACCTCTGATAATATTTGCTTTGCTCTTTTTTCCGACTTCTGTTTCTGTTTTCATTTGAAGCGGAATAAAACCAAATTTATTTGCCTTCCTTTACTATGATTTATTTGTATTTAATTTGGGAATATTTTCTCTAGCCATTTTTACTATGGATAAATTTAAGAGGCAATTGTAAGAATTTGGACTAGAGTTTGGCTTTTCTGGATCAAGGATTTTGCAAAGGAAATAAAATCGTTTTTTTTTTTTTTGTAATTTTTATGAGGCTTGTTTATTTACAATGGAAGGCATTTGAGTTTTTTCAGTATAAAAAAATAAAAATTTAAATCAAATTCATAAGAAAAGAATCAAGCTCCTTGAAATTCGACAGCAAAGAATTGCGGCAGACTCTTTGTAAAAAATGAAACTGAAAGAAAATCGACAGCAAACAATTTACATAGAAAACTGAATTTACGATTCTTTACATACTTCGAGTGAAACAGGTAGGACACCAAACCGATCGACATGGTAGATAAAAGGACCCATCTTGGTGCCATTTTTTCATTTCAAGTGTCAATGTCTATGAAACACAATTCTAAACCTCTGATTCTAAGACCATTTTAAGAATACATTGGCAGCAGCCTTAAGATAACTTCCAGATAATAAAATACAATTTAAAATTGTTATAATTTTGCTTGCGCAAAAACACTCTACACGTCGCAATTAAGGCCCAATCTTCACTTAATTTCGCATGGAGTTGGGGTTAGGGTCAGAACAAAAGCCATTTTTTATACCATGTCAGACCCAAAAAAGTATATATATTCTTGATCAGCGTAAAATTCTAATTCAATTTAGCCATGTTCGTCTGTCTGTCTGTCTGTCTATTGTTATCACGCTATCTTTCGAACGAATTGAGATAGAAAGTAAAAATTTTGCACACGTGTTTATTTTCACAGTAGGCAGGTTAAGTTCGTAATGGACCACGTAGGTCCACGTTTTCATATAGCCCCCATACAACGGTACCTCCCGATATTCGGAAGGTATTTTGATGATTTTTGCGACATTATTCATCGGAATTGTTTCAAATTTGGTATTTGAAGTTCGAAATGGATACTACAGCCTTAGACAGAAAATTGTCTGTGCAGGTCCACGTCTTCGTATAGCCCGCATCTAAAGATACCTCCCTATATTCGGTATTTTGATGATTTTAGCGATATTATTCACCGAAATTGTTTCAAATTTGGTATTTGAGATTCGTAATAAAAAAATTGTCTGTGCCGGTCCACGTCTTCATATAGCCCCCATATAACCTACCAAAATTCGGTATTTTGATGATTTTAGCGTCATTATTTAACGGAATTGATTCAAATTACGTATTTAGAGTTAGTAATGGAAACTACAGTCTGTGACATAAAATTGTCTATGCAGGTACAGGTACAGGTCTGTACCGGTCCACGTCTTCATATAGCCCCCATATAACCTACCAAAATTCGGTATTTTGATGATTTTAGCGTCATTATTTAACGGAATTGATTCAAATTGCGTATTTAGAGTTCGTAATGGAAACTCCAGTCTGTGACATAAAATTGTCTATGCAGGTACAGGTCTTCGTATAGGCCCCATATATCAGTACCTCCCTATATTCGGTGGGTATTGTACCCATGTCGTATTGTTGTTCGTAATTGATGCTATAGCTTGTGACAGAAAATTGTTTCGAATTTGAATATGGTAATGGCTTATGACAAACAATACCTATGTAGATCCACGTCGTATAGACCCCAATATAACGGCTATATTCGGTATTTTTAAAATTTTAACAGAATTTTTAAGGACATTATTTTTTGAAAATTTGCAAACTCGTTCCAAATGGTGGAGGGTATTCAAAGTTCGGCCCCGGCCAGATTTATTGCTTTTTAAATTGTTTTTTTTTTTTTTTTTGGAAATTATTTACAAATATTTAAAGGATGAAATAGACTAAAACCAAAAGTCCAGATTTTTGATTTGATCTCCAGATCATAATTAAAGATCAATCGGCACGAAATTTCGCATGGGCCTAGCATTTTGGATAAAATGGATCACAACTTTTGTGTGCTATTTTTATACCCTTAGCCATATGGATACAGATATCATCGAAATAACGGTCTCTTTCGACCAAATCCGTTTCAGGACATTTGGAGTCGATCTAGAGATGTCCGTCCTTCTGTCTATCTCCTTGCTGGCTTAGGCGCACAATAACTCTCGAAGGGAATATCCGATTTGGTCTAAACTTGGTAATATTATTATGGAATTTAGATCGAGTTCGGAGATGGGCAGAATCAGCCCACTCCTTCTGGTAGATCCCCCACAAAAGGTCAAAATTAAAAAAAAAATATATATATTACTGCACAGGAATGGGAAGGATAATCCAACTTTGCAAATACTAATATTTACATCAGAGCTAGGTCGGTCCACTCCCCACAAAGGGTCAAAAGTTTTAATAATTATATCTCGTATAAAATTCGAGGAAAGAGCCCGATTGTCTTAAAATTACAAACATCACAATATTTTTATTAGCTCATGGTGGGCAGATGAAATATATCGGTTATGAAGATGATATATATCTGCGAACCCCTTCTGGTATCACTCTCACCCACAAAGTGTCACAATTTTCAATACTTATATCTGTCATAACTTGTGAAACAAGTCAGCGATTCTTACAATTAAATATTTCGGTCAACCAGAAACCAGGAATGAATATGGAACAATTACAGTACTCTTTGTCATCTCAACACCAGATACCAAAAGAGACTTCAAATTAAGGATTTCATCTCTATACATCTACTCAATTCCAAATTAAGTTATATTTAGTACTTTTCGTATAATTATACTCTCAGCCATATGGCTACAGAGTGTATATATCATTTGATATGGCCAAAACGTGCCTAGTCGAGATAACGGTTTTACACCCTAGGTCTATTTGCACCAAATCCGTCTCAGGACATTTGGAGTCGATCTAACGATGTCCGTCCTTCCGTCCGTCCGTCTGTCTGGCTGGTGCGCACGATAACTCTCGAAGGGAGTATCCGATTTGATCCAAAGTTGGTACATCGTAATATTATTCGGAGATGGTCACTATCGATCCACTCCTACTGGTACCTCCCACACAAAATGACAACAAAGAAGATAATTTATTGCACGGAAAGAGAAAGCATAATCCGATTTTGGTCCAACTTTGCGAATTCTAATATTTTTGTCAGTGCTAGGTCAGGTGCAAAAACCAATAATTTTATTAACCCAAGGTCTTGTGTAAAAATGGAATGTATCGGCCCACTCCTTCTGGTACATCCCCCACAATAGGTCGATATTTTAAAAAAATATTCCTTTCACAGAAAGAGAAACGATAATCAGATTTTGCTTCAAAGTGCAAGAACTTACACTGCAGACTCAAAAGAGCTAAAGAGTTGCTTCGCTTGGCCGAAAGTGGTGAACTGCCCAATTTGGTTTTCTTTGATGAGAAAAAAATCGTTGTCCAGCAGTTTGTAAACAAACTAAATGATCGTGTTTCCTTGCCAAAGAGGTCAGCTGAAAATATGCATCTTGGGTTGGCCACCAGAACTCCTGTGACGGCCATGGTGATGGTGTGGGCCGCCATAACAGCCGATGGTCGCTCTCCGCTCTTATTAATCGACCGTGGCGAATATTATCGCGAAAATATTTTGGAGGGTGTATTAAAGCCTTGGGCACGCAAACATTTTGGCCGCAGACCTTGGACATTCCAACAGGACTCAGCACCATAGCACTCAGAACGCGTCACCTAAGAATGGTTACAAAATGAGGTTCTCCGCTTCATTTTCAGAGCACAATGCCACCAAAATCTCCGGATACTAATTCGTTGGACTATTGTGTCTGGAGTATTTTGGAAAGCAAGATTAGCATTAAACAAGTTAAAAAGCAATAAGTTCGATCGGGCCGAACTTTTAATACCCTCCACCACGATCGAATTTGGAAATTTTCAAAAAAATAAAATCTGTTTAAATTTTAAAAGTACCGAATAAAGATGTTTTATTGGGCTCTATACGACGTGGACCAACATAGGCATTGTTTGTCATAAGCCATTACCATATTCAAATTCGAAAACTTAAAATAAACGGTGAATAATGTAGCTAAAATAATCAAAATATCGTATATAGGGAGGAACCGTTATATCGGAGCTGTGCGAAGACCTGGACCAGCGTAGATATTTTTCTGTCCATTACGAAGTTCAAATACGACATCTCAAATAATTTCGATGGGTATTGTACCTATACTCGTCAAAATACCGAATATAGAGCGGTACTGATATATGGGGCCTATACGAAAACCTGGACCTGCACAGACAATTTTCTGTCACAGACTGTAGATCCCATTACTAATTCTAAGTACGTAATTTGAAACAATTCCGGTGAACAATGAGGATAAAATCATCCAAATATCCAATATTGGGAGGTACCGTTATATGGGGGCTATACGAAGACGTGGGCCTGCATGGCCCATTTATGAACTTCACCTGCCTACTGGAAAAATAAACATGTGTGCCAAATTTTAGCCTTCTATCTCAATTCGTTCGAAAGATAGCGTGATTACAACAGACAGACGGACAGACAGACAGACGGACATCGCTAAATCAACTTAGAATTTTACGCTGATCAAGAATATATATACATTGTTGGGTCTGACATGAGTATTTCGAGGAGTTACAAACGGAATGACAAAGTTAATATACCCTCCATAGTATGGAGGAGGGTATAAAATACCAAAGGGTCGATCACCTCAAGCAAGCGCTTCGCCGGGAATGGGCCAAAATACCGCAGAGCAACATTCGGGCAGCGTTTGACGGTTTCATTGGCCGTTTGAAGGCCATAATTCGTGCCAAAGATGACTAATTCGAACAAATCTAAGCATATTCTAAAATTATATGCTATTTCCGACCTTTTTTTCTTTCATTCCATAAAATTTAAAAAAATATATAAAAATAATGGCGTTTGACTTTATTCTGGAGCTTCACTTTTCTGGAATTTTAACACTTAAGGCACTATTGCTTATGAACTGCACAATAAAGTGAAAACAAACGAAATACAAAATACCTCAATCATATTGTAAAGCCATTGACTTTACTTACTTTAAAATTTTCGTCCATCCTCCTCCCGACCATACTGACTTCGAATGATGTAGATGTCAAACATATTCTTCATCAAATCTTCCCATGAAAGACATCTCATTTTCATTTGCTGCACCTGGAATGCAAAAATCCAATTCCCATTTCCTAGTATTTCTTCTGAGAAATTAATTTCCAAATTTCATTCTTGGTATCATAAATGAATACCGATTTTTTTCTTTTTGTAACGAAATTAGTCTGATGACATTATGTTCCGGTATGCAACACAATGGCATCGCCTTTATACCCCTTTTTGTCGGCAAACAAGAATACATGTCTACATAGAGATATTTTTTAATTAACATCAAATTCCAATCATTGCAAAATGCATTAATTTACTCAACACACCGGGGACAGAGGGGAAAAGCCATTACAGTTCAGGGTTGGGTGGGAAGAATGCCAGAACATTGTAGGTTTAAAATGACGTAGAAATGCAGAAATTTTTAAACTATGTCTTTCGAATTCCAAACAATGTCGTCTCTTAATTAAATTTTGTTGGGAGAAAAGGCTCTGATGCAAAATCGATTTGCTTTTATTTAATTTTATGTTCTCACAGCACAGCAGCCAGCCGCCCACAAATTGGTGGTGATGACTCTCAAACTGAAGAGGAGTGCAGTATGGGGTGGAAGAGGGCTGACTCATAAGAGCCTCTCTTTCTGTCTCTCTCTCTGGTGTGGTCACTGGCAACAACAAAAGATGTCATTAATACCCAAATAAATATTTTACATTGCCTTGCCTTGTGATTGCCGTGCTTGCTGTTGCAAGAAGGTGTAGGTGCAGTGCAACAACCATACCGGTTTCCTGGCCACACGAACGGAGGAACACAGCACAAAGAACATTTTCATTGTGGCAATTGTCCAAATAGTAAATAAAGGCAGTCCAACTGCACTGTTTGGGATCATGGCGAAGAAGACCAACAACACGAATGGTGGTGATGTGGCTATCACGTTATGGAAGAACTCATGGCAAGTGTCGTTCCATTCATATTCATTTGGCCATTCGGTTTTAATGTGATTTCTGGGGCTCCACTGTCCCAAAATGATGTTGGTGCTATTGAAAGCACAACAATTTTCCCAAATTAAATACAAATTTTGGGAAAATGTGGCACGTCCACAACTTACTACCCTCTGCAGCGAGCCACATCCACAGCGAAAAAGCCAAAGAAACGAAGAGCCAAAATATTCCAACGTAAAATTTTATAAAAGACTTTTATTCATGGCGGATGACGATGGTGATGGTGACCGGGTGCCGGGTGCTGGTGGTGGCGGTAGGTTCGGTGTCGGTAAAGGAAGGGTACATGGTTTGATTATATATGCGAAAGTGCATGTCCCAGCAATTGCTTGCTGGCTGTTGCTGCCATATCGCGTACCCTGATTGTGACCATGAGAGCTGGACCCGAATTCATTCTCCCAGTTTTATTTTCGTTTTCTCCGTAAATCGTGGTTCCCGTTCCCGGCGACTATCATAAGCCATGCAACACTGCTCGCTGTTGTTGATTTTACATCGTTATGACTTACAGAAAGTGTGTATGTGTGTGTGTGTTTTTGTTGCAATTACTTTTAAGTTTAAACTTATGCTGTTGCTGATGGCGTTGCAACTAATTTCCACCAATTCCCCTCTTTCCGGTCTCTCTCCCTCGCTCTCTTTTTATTTGTTGTCGTTGTCGTTGTTGCTCTTCTCCTCCTCTTAATTTTCATTTCATGCAGCAGTTCGGGTGTTTCGCAAATGCACAAAGTAAGCCCTCCAAGTTAATTGCTTAACTTTGTTAGCATTTAATACTGACTGAAATTTATAAGCAATTCAATGTTTTACATGTTTTGAAATTAAGAATAAGGACTTCTAATGATGAATGGGGAACACACACAGCAAAATGGTGGAGAATGAATACAAAGTATTCAAATTGTGATAAGAATTCGGGAAATTTAAGTATTAAATAACCGAGTGAGAAGGAAGTATGGTATCAAAATTATTCAGTTTAAGAAAGTAGTAACACAATAAGAAGAAGAAATCACAATTGGATCGTAAATGTGTTCATCTAGGATCTGGAATAAATTTTGATGGGTAAGATATTGAAGATGAATACAAACTAAATTCTTCGATCTATTTATTTTAAACATTTACAACATCGATCTACTTACTAATGCTTACAGAAGGCACATACGGCCAAAATGTGCCTCATCGAAATAGCGGTTTCCGATACCAGGTCTATTGGACGAATTCCATGTGGGGAAATTTTGAATCGATCTGGAGGTGTTTGTCTCAGAGTGAGTTTTCAACTTCGTCCAAACTTGATATATCGTAATATAACTACAAAACTTAGATCGAATTCGAAGATGGGCAAAATCGTTTCACTCTATCCGATGCCTCCTCCACAAAAAATCAACATTTTAAAAGAAAATAATTTACTTCCAAGGACAAAAAGAGATCCGATTTTTTCAAACTTTACAAATCC
Source organism: Musca domestica (assembly GCF_030504385.1). Classification (NCBI taxonomy): domain Eukaryota; kingdom Metazoa; phylum Arthropoda; class Insecta; order Diptera; family Muscidae; genus Musca; species Musca domestica. The sequence goes on from NW_026712254.1 coordinate 920,237, forward strand.
AAATATTTGTAACAGAGCTCCACCCAGTACCTCTCCCACATATTTTTAGATTTTGAATAATCATCTATATCTATAAAAGAGGAAAATTTTTGTACGTTTGATTATTTGTTTGTAATTTATAGACTCAAAATCTGCTGAACAGATTATCCGGAAGATTTTAAAATATACTACAGCATATCCTGAAAATAACATAGGCATATATTTGTTTGAAATTACACTTGCAATCGGAAATACAGCAACAGAATCGGAAGTACCTCCAAAAAATTTGGTTTTTCTTTCCACATATCCATTGATCGAGTACATTTGTAGTCTTCAAATTTGGAGTGCGTAACGAAATTTGGAGCAAAAATAATTTTGTCAAATTATATTGAAATCGGTGCAGATTTGGATATGGCTCCAATATATATTTTCGGCCGATTTCACATATTTGATGCATTTGATGCACGATATGTATGTCCGATTCCAATGAGAGACGAGATTATGCTGAAATCGGTTGAGGTTTGGCTATAGCTCCCATATTTTCAGCCGATTTGAAATATTCGACGTACCGAATACGATATGTATGTCCGATTCCAGTGAAATTCAGAATGTGTGGCGGAATTTGGAACAAAAATATATTTTTGAAATTGTATCGAAATCGATTAAGATTTGGATTTAGCTCCCATACATATTTTCGGCCGATTTTACATATTTGATGCACCAACTGCGACATGTACAGGATGAGATGAAAAAACTACAACCAAGTTCAGACTGTTGTCTTTTCTAAGCCAATCGTTCGACAGATGTTAAAATTATTCCAGTGACAGCTCATTATATTGTTTACAAGCGTATAAAAGCTTTTTGTGAGAATTTTCTAGAAAAAAGTTATTCTTGATGGAATTCAAGCGTTATATTTCTTTAGGGTGCGTGCGTATGATTTCTTTATCTTTGGCTAAAAAACCACATGTGGCTATCGTTAGGCACTTAAATGTGAATAAATCTTTTGTGTCTCGTACTATCGGTCGTTATCGTAATACCGGTAGCGTAACACTACGCCAAGGAAGTGGACGGAAGAAAACAGCAACATCAGCAGAAGTGGTTCGAAAAGTAAAGAAGCGATTTGATCGAAACCCGCGTCGCAGTGGCCGAAAAATTCCATTCGGTAAATATTGAAAAATGAGCTCGGCGTAAAGCCATTGCAATTCCAAAAAGTGCAAGAACTTACACCGCAACGGAAAGAATATAGTCTCAAAAGAGCTAAAGAATTGCTTTGCGTGGCCGAAAGTGGTGAACTGCCGAATTTGGTTTCGTTGTCCAGCAGTTTGTAAACAAACAAAATGATCGTGTTTACTTGCCAAGCGGTAGCTGAAAATGTGCACCTTCTGTTGGCCACCAAAACTCAAGCGTTGACTATGGTGATAGTGTGGGCCGCCATAACGGCCGATGGTCGCTCTCCGCTCGTATTAATCGAATAAATGCCGAATATTATCGTGAAAATATTCTTGAGGGACTCAAACATTTTGGCCTCAGACCTTGGACATTCCAACAGGAAACTCAGCACGCGTCACCCAAGAATGGTTACAAAATGAGGTTCCTCGCTTCATTTACAGCGGGCAATGGCCACCAAAATCTCCGGATACCACTTCGATGGATACCGGATACCAAAATTAAAAAAAAAAAAAATGGAGTTGAACTTTGTTGCAATTTTTTATCTTACCCTGTATATATGTAGAGTTGGTAAAAATATTAGGATATGTGATATTTATAAATAATGAGACTCTTCTTTCACATGCTAAAAGCATTGTCATTATTTACCCTCTGTGGGGTAGGCACCAGAAGGAGTGAGCTGCTACTTTGCATTTTCTCACCAGACCGAGACCTGATTTAAATATAATTATATTCCAAATTTTAAGGAGTTCCTTTATTTTCTATGCGTATTCGATATTCAGCCAACAGAGATGTATTTATACCGCATCAAATAATATAGACCCTCTGTAGACATTTGACTTAGCGTAAACAAATTAAGGTTATTGATCTCAGAAGTCCTCACAATTGCGCCTCATAAAATACCAAAATAATTGTTGGGGATATACAGAAAAAGTTGCTTTTAAATAGTTATTTAACAACTAAAACTAAATCAGATATGCGAAGAAATGTGTAATTTTTTAAAACTTTCAGATCTTAGTTTAATAATAAATTCCGATCGACTATAAAACACGTTATTCCTATAGCAGAAGAAGAATACAAACTCTTTCGATATAATATTCGATAGACAAGTAGCGCTCGTTTTAAAATACAATATTGATGTTTTCTATATTTCAATCGAATGCTCGCCAAACTACCACAAAGATTAGAGGGTAGTGGTATCAACTCTGAAATTTGCATTAAAAATTTCTTCAATTTTTATTTTTTTCTAAGATAATTCCCCAAGGTCTTAACTATCCCCTTTGGTGAGTTAAGATAGAATAAATTGTATACACCTTTCATCGCTTTCAATCAACATCAAATAAAATCCATTCCTTGACACAAAACGAGACAAAATTTATTTGCAGCAATTAACTTTTCTTCAGCAAAATCTTTTCTTTATGGCAAATGAAATTATGCCTTCGCAAAAGTATTCCCTTGAACTTATCCGCAAATCAGCACGTTACAACGGAATCTTAGTCAAAATTAATATATTCATAGTTCGCAGGCAACACATCAATACAAAACGAAGCAAAACAACTCTGAAACAGCCCAACCTCAAGGACACACGTTTCACTTTACCTACACTTAAGTGGGTTCACAGCAGCAGCAGGAGCATCCTTTGTGTGTGTGTGTTGCTCCATAGCTTCATGACATCGAAAAAGTAAACAATCTGGGCATTGAAAGATTATTCAATATACATACTTCATGTCGTGGTTGGTGACTTGGCGTACGTACGTTTTGCCAGCCAGCAATAAAATCGCATTCCACACTCGAGTGGAAGTGGAAGAAAGTATTCTTCAACGAAACGAAGCAGACGGACGGACGAACGGACGTGGGCTAGTGAAAATAATATGCGTAGTCACGTTCCGGCTTTAATGTTGGTGACAAATTGTCTTGAGCATTGAGCGAGGCGAGCTGATATTTCTTATTTATGTTTAAATTGAGTCGACGTGATGGATACGCTCAAAAGTGTTAAGTAGTTGCGAAAAGCGAGGCAAGCATTGTTATCCCAAGATTTCATCGCATAACTTTTCAATAAGCAGAACAAGAAAAAAAATAAATTATGATGGATTTTTATAAAGTTATTATTGAGGTTTATGTCAGTGCTTGTGTTTATTTTCTGCACGAAAGACAATGGATTTTTATGTGGAAGTTGGGAAATTGTTATAAATGTATTATTAATCAAATCAAGTTTGACGTAGTTTTTATCGGATTCAGTGGGAAATCTGAAAAAAAAGGAATATGTAGTAGACACTAACTTGAGCCAGTTAGAAAAGGATAAATGTATGGCCGTTACGACTATATCGGGTACTTCTTTATTTTTATATGTTACATACAGGATATGTTACATTTTTTATTCCGTTTGCAACACCTCGAAATATTCGTCGGAGATTCCTGATCAGAATATATAAGAATATAAATTATAAGGCGACGTAGCGGTGTCAGTCTGGCTGTCTGTTGAAATCTCGATAGAGTCCACATTACTTAATCTAGAGCTTTGAAATTTGGCACAATGCCAAATTTGCAGGCTTATTGGTATTGGTAATGGGCTATATTGGTCCACCTTTAGGGGTATACCTACCCCCATATAAACTCCCGATTTTTGGTATTTGGAAAGTTTCTACCTCAATTTACAACGAAATCAGATGAAACTTGACATTTAGGGTTTTTGAAAAGTCTGTTCTCCGCTTGAGAAAAATGTTTGATTAAGGGCCACTAATTGGTATAGCCCCATAAAACGGTACCTCCCGATTTTCAATATTTTTAAGGGTTCTGCCACAATTTTCAATCAAATCAGATGAAACTTTACAATTGGGGTTCTTGATATCTTGATATAGATGTATATCCACTAATTTTTATAGCACCCATACAGCGATACCTCCTTATCTTCGGCATGTTGAAAGTTTCTACCACAATTTCGAACCAAATCAAATGAAACTTGACATTTAGGATTCCTGAAAGATCTGTTCTCTCCCTGCAAAAAATTATCGATGTATATCCACTAATTTTTATAGCACCCATATAGCGATACCTCCAGATTTTCGGCATTTTGAAAGTTTCTGCCACAATTTCCAACCAAATCAAATCAAACTTGACATTCGCGAAAAATTATCGATTTGGGTATACTAATTTAACGGTATGTCCCGATTTTCGATATTTTGAAGGTTTCTCCCACAACTTGTTAACCAAATTACCTCAAACTGGACAATTGAAGTTCTCGTTAGATCTCTTTACTCCTTGCATAAAATCATTAAATTAGGTACACTTCTTGGTATAGCTCCCATATAACGGTACCTCCCGATTCTCCTTACTTTGACGGTTTCTGCCATAATTTCCAAATAACTCAAATGAATCTTAACATTTGGGTTTCTTGAAAGGTCTGTTCTCTCCTTGAGAACAATGCTCAATTAAGGTCCGCTAATTGTTATAGCCCCCATAGTAAGTATCCTTTCCGATTTTCGATATTTTGACGGTTTCTGCCATAATCTCCAACAAAATTAGATGATAATATGGGTATTCATATTTAGGTTATATACACTCAGCCATATGGCTAGAGAGGGTAAATTTTAATCATTCTTAATAGTATTATATTTTTTAAAAACTAAAGTGAGTTTCCTCCCTTTGGCGAAACTCGCGTTAAAAAATAACACGTCAATTAAAGTTTGCTGCTGGAATAGAACTAAATCTTTATTTGTGAATGAGTGCAATATACATAATTGTTTATTTAATTCTAGATACATCGTATGATTATTTATTGGTCTTTTGATTCGATCGTATGATTTGAAATACGATCGATTGTGTGATTTGCAAGAAGGGTGTGGCTTTTTTTTCTAAATGACAGATGGTACGATAATTGTAATATGAATACGATAATTGTAATATGAATATATTGCCAAGTCATTGGAAAGGCATTTTGGTTTGGGTTATAACACCCCCGGACGAAGACTCTTTCCCGTGTTCCAAAGGAGCTGAGGGGAAGGGCATAGTTACTTTTACTTTTACTGTGCTTGATCTATATTTTACATACAGATACAATGCTATAATAAGTATAATTACAGCTGTCAAGACTATTACTGTGTAATTAGTTACTTTCTGTTCAAATTTTATTTCTGATATGAATTCGGTATTTTTAATATGATGATACTGTATTTCCTCTAAAGAATCATATGAATCATTTATCATATGTATGTCTCTGTAGGGATTTGGAATTATTAACATGTTTTGAAACATTACTTTATTGTACCATTTGTCCAATTTTACTTTGCAATTTTCTATGATCAGCATGTGATTTCCAGATAATTTTAATGGGTATTTGTTACATGTATGATTAACAATTTGATTAGTATTTATAGCAATTATAATATTTAAGCCAATTTCGACAACTTTTGGTTTAGTATTTTGTATATAATGACATTTCATGAGCTTATAATTAAACAGATTGGATATACAATCATCCTCAACTTCCCTTAGATTTGGTGTTTCATTAACATCATAATAAATTTTATTATCTTTGTGATATACAATTTTTCTGCAATATTAATTTGCATTTTTTCTTTATTAGGTATTGGTTGAATATATACTTCTTGGAATATTTTAGGATTATATTGGGGTACTTTTAAGACAAATACTATATTATTTTTGTAAAGGGCTAAATTCATCTTAATTTCTTTCATTTTATCTATGGTTATATTATATATTCTAATTTCTTCATCACTCAGGATATCTCGAGTGAGAATATTTAATTTGGAAGCCAAGATTAGGTCTCTTACTTTATCTAATAATTTGCCCATATGATCAATTTGGTATTTAAGACGGTAAACTTTATCAGCTTTTGCTGTGTTATCTTTAATTGATTTAACGTTTGACATGCTCTTAATCAACAGTTTTGTTTGGTCATTATATAATTTTGTTAAGTTAGCTAATTGATTGTCAAATTGTGTATTTATGTGTATTTGATTATTAGTTTGCGTTATTATATTATGTTCATTCTTCTCCAAATTTTGCAGTTGTCTTTCAATCTCTTCTCTATCATTATTATCCATTGTACCATATAGATATTTTAATCCTGTACCAAAAAGATTAATTAAACCTCTTCTATTTCTAGCTTGATGGGGAATAATACTTTTAAGTCGTAAATGTATGTGCTCGATTTCATGCGATAAAAATGAATCATTAATATGCGAAACTTCCTCTCCCAATTCATTCAAAAAATCCATATATTTTGTGGTGTTAAATATGTGAAGAATTTTAATATAGTCATCTATTAACATTTTGTCATTAAGTTGTATCATTGCATATCCGTTGCCTTTATTCAAATCGACTACCTCGAGCTTCTGCGCTACCACTGGGGATATCATCAAGAAAATCGCCAGCAAGGACTTCCAGAGACCTGGAAAGACATTTCCTTTTAATGAACTGGTCTTTATGAAGTGTTGTATTTCGGTTATCTAATTTATATTTTATGTCATTAATTTTCCGTGTAGTCAACTGTTTTATTTTAGTCTCGGTCTTATGAGGGATTGCTGTTCTTCCAAATTTAGGATTAATATCTTCATCCTTTCTTTCTTTATTTCTGTATTTTAACATCTTTTCCTTTGCTGTTTCAATTTCATTATAAACTTTTTCCATATGAATATCTGAGTTATAAAAATGAAGGTCAATGGGTTTCTGTTTCGTAGAAAGATGTAAACTATTGTTGTATGCCTGTAATGCCTGCAAAGGTAAATCATAGTTGTATGCTACATCATTATTTTCCTCCCTAATTTTTAATATTCTAATATTCTCATTTAAACTGCTATGAAACGTTCAATGTCCGAATTACCAGTATGTCTATGAGGTGTTGTAAAGTGATACTGAATATCATTATCTTCAAGGTGTCCCGTAAATACTGGATTAGAAAACGTCGGGTCATTATCCATAGTAATCTTTTGGGGTTTCTTCATGATGAGGAACAATTTATTTACAGCTTTTATAGCCTGTAATGGTGTTTTGTCAGATAATTCTTCCATTGCTGCATATTTTGTAAATTTGTCAATCATGGTCAAATAAAATATTTGGTTATTAAGATACCAAATATCCAAGTGGTAATGAACATAAGGTCCATGTGGTGTTTCCGTTTTCTCGAATGGTAATTTGACGGGGTTTCTTTCTATTTTGAAATTACATATAACGCAGTTATTTATAATTTTAACAATTTCCTTTTTCATATTCGGATAATAGTATTTCCTTTTTAATTCAATATATGTTTTATCTATTCCTGGATGATTGTTTTCAAATCGGTGGTGTCTATTTATGATTTCTAGGAGTTCTTCGTATCTAACATCTTGCAGAAATTTAGTTGTTAATATGATTTCAAATTGTTTTGTATTTAAAGGATTATCTTTTGTGGTTTTATATTTTTCCTGTAATTTCAATAAAATTTCCGTATCCTCACAATACAATGCTGAAAGATTATTTCCATGGCTTCATTCAATATTCGTGATATTAATTCGTCGTCGAATGTTTCATAAGCGTATATTTTCCTATTCCTATCAAATATCCGTTCATGTGTCGTCTTATTGTCCTTGGAATTGTCAATTTTTATTTGGTTCTTGTAGTGCTGAAGAGGTTTCTCTGATATCTTAAAGAAATTATGGCCATCTTCGTCAGCACTGTGTATTGTAGAAGTAGGTGAAGGTGGTCTTTTCTTTAAATGTTCATCCAAATGTTTCCTAAGCAGATTCTTCTTACTAAACATTTTATTACATATCTCACATTTATGTTTTCTTTTAGCTGTGATTGCATTAACTTCTCTAATTCTTGAGAGAGCATCAGCTACTTTATTATCCTTTCCCTCTACATGTTTGATGTCAAATTCGTATTCATTTAACCTTATTTTCCAACGGATTAGTTTGGAATTAGGGTCCTTAAGATTTGCCAGCCATATAAGGGGTTTATGATCGGTTCTTAGTTCGAATTTCCTACCGTAAAGATAATGTCTGAATTGCTTAACTGCCCAAACAATTGCAAGTAATTCTTTTTCAACTGTGGAATAATTAATCTCATGACGGTTTAAAGTGCGTGAAGCAAACGCTATTGGTCCATTGCTTTGTGACAGGACGGCTCCTAATGCATAATTACTAGCATCGGTAGTCAGAGTAAAACTCTTTTCAAATCCGGGTATTGAAGTACCATATCGGACATCAGAATCTGTTGTAACTTCTTAAATGCTTGTACATAGTCAGCATCTTCAGTATTAATTATTGCATCTTTTTTAAGTCTCATGGTCAAGGGTTTTGCAATTTTTGCATAACTTGGGATAAACTTTCTGTAATAACCCGTTAATCCCAGAAAACTTTGTATTTCCTTAACATCTTTTGGTATGGGGAACTCCTTAATACATCTTATTTTATTCGGGTTTGGTTTTATCCCATTATTAGTCACTACATGTCCTAAAAATTCAGTCTCTTTTTTCAAGAAGTCTGATTTATTTAAGGATACTTTTAGATTTGCAACTTCTAATGTTTTCAAAACTTTTCCCAAGTTTTCCATATGCTCCTGTAATGAAGTCGAAAATACTAATATATCATCCATGTATACCACACATATCCTGTTTATATGCTCTCTGAGCACGTTGTTCATCATTCGCTGAAAAGTTGCCGGAGCATTCTTTAGACCGAATGGCATTCTTATAAATTCATAATGTCCATTTGTTGTAGAGAATGCTGTTTTTTCCCTATCTTTTGGATCTACCTCAATCTGATAAAATCCCTTTGTTAAGTCCAATGTTGTGAAATAGTTAGCTCGACCTAGTTTATCTAGTATGTCGTCAATTACTGGTATTGGATATCTGTCATCTTCAGTGATAGCATTCAATTTTCTATAGTCTATAACAATTCTCCATTCCTTGTTTCCTACTTTATCTTCCTTCTTGGGTACTACCCAGATAGGAGAATTATATGGAGATGAACTATGCTTTATTATACCTTGTTCTAGCATTTCATTCATTTGTCGATCTACCTCTTCAGTATGTATTGCTGGATACCTATATGATTTCGTATATACAGGGCCATGATCTCCTGTTTCTATCTTGTGCTTTATCTCATTGGTAAAGGTCAGATCATCTCCCGAATGGTAAAAGGCATTTTCATATTTAGTTATTAATCTTTGGAGCTCTGATTTTTCTTCTGTATTTAGTTGGTCTGTCCTTAGCTGCTCAGTAATTCCTAGTATGTTAATATGATGGAGTTCTGGCAATGTTTGTAGTGAAAATTCGTCATCTTCAGAATCTCCTTCAAAATATATCCTGAACTTTTGACCGTTAATACTTACTTCTTTTTTCCTATAATCAATTACAGAACAATTTTCTTGTAATGTTTGGTTGCCTAATATTCCATCGAAGAATTTGTGAAAGGTATACACCCTAAATGTTGTACCTGAATTAAGGGGAATCTTAATAGAATTTTTTGGAAAATGGGCATTGCGGTCACCGTAATGACACCTGCTGCAGTTTTAATGTATATTGGAGTGTGAGAATTTTTTATATACTGTGGAGGACAATGATCTTTACATATTAGATTTTCTATGGAACCCGTGTCAATTAATAATCTTGTTTTCCTTGATCTTCCTTTGAGTATGATATAGGGAAGTCCGGTGGCTCCTTGTAAGGAACTAACCGAAAATTTTCCGCTTTGGCTTCAAAATTTTCATTAGTACCATACTCATATTCAGAACTGTATTGATCTTCTTTATTATCCTGATATACACTGTCTTGATACAAATCATCTTGATACATTTCGCTTATCTCTATTTTATTGTTAATACCTTCTAAATTCTTACATGATTTCTGCTCCTGGTGGTGTGTCTGCCTTTTTGATTGTTGAGATGCATCAACATCCATTGATTCATGCTTTTGTTGATATGATGTTGGAGGCTGTTGTCTGATTTGTGGTTGCTGAGGCTTGTAGTAAGGTTGTTGCGATCCATGTTGCTGGAAATTTGGTTGTACAATTCTCGGCTGCCAATGTTGTTGTTGTTGGTAATGTGGCTGCATTATCCTTGGTTGCCAATGTTGCTGTTGTTGGTAATGTGGCTGCATTATTTTTGGTTGCCAATGTTGTTGTTGTTGTTGGTAATGTGGCTGCATTATCGTTGGTTGCCAATGTTGCTGTTGTTGGTAATGTGGCTGCATTATTTTTGGTTGCCAATGTTGTTGTTGGGGACTTGGTTGTGGTTTGTCCTTCTTCTTTTCGTTGTTCAGGAATCCCGCAGAGCTCAATTCATGCAAAGCTTCCTCCATACTTTGTGGTTTTAATGCGCATAATACAGTCCTCATATGGATTGGAAGACGTGTTATAAAAGTCTTCAGACCAGTTTGGATATTCCTATCGACTTCATCCAATCGATTCTCCTGACCACATTTTTGGTTAAGAATTGCTAGTTTGTGTTGGATGTGGTTGTAGAAATCCATAGTATCTCCTTTATACTGCGCTGCTCTCAGTTCCTGATATAATTGGTCCACAGTGGCAAAGCCACCAAAGTTGGTATTTAGCATCGCTTTTATGTCAGTCCAAAGGGTCAAATGGGGATGAACCTCCATTGCTCTTCTGGCGTTTCCAGTTAGTTTTGATTTTACGATGTTGTTCATACACATTCTTTGAGCTTGTTCGTTGTATAACATTAATGTAGGAATTATGTCATCTACATTTGTTATGAATGTTGTGAGGTCTTCCTTCTTCCCATCAAATTCCCTTAATTTTTCAATATATGTAAGGGGATTGATGTCTAGCGTACGTAATTGTATGTTGTTTTGCGCTGGGTTAAGGGCTGGTTGATTTGCGTTATTCATTTTGTTTCAATTTTTTTATAATCTTATTAATGTTCCAAATTTCACTTCGTTGCTATTTTTTGGCTATTTGTAAGTCTTTTAATGTTTTTTAGTTTTCCTCTAATGTTTTACCACTTTCACTTTTTAAGTTTCGTAATTATTTCTTCTATTGTAATTATTTGCTTTTTTAAATTTGTAACAATTTGTTAATCTTAAAAATTTATTTCTCTCTTATTAGGATGTGATGTCCACTTTTAACTTTTCCTAGTTTTCTTGTTTAACGTAATTTTGTTAACTTGTTTCTTTTTTACTATTCACTAAAATGTTTCTTTAATCACTAAGTTTATTGTCCCTTTCCGGAGGACTTATCCTTTTACGTAGGATTTCGTTTCACGGACTACCAAACGATCATGGTAATCCTACCGACTGCGCCAATTTTAATCATTCTTAATAGTATTATATTTTTTAAAAACTAAAGTGAGTTTCCTCCCTTTGGCGAAACTCGCGTTAAAAAATAACACGTCAATTAAAGTTTGCTGCTGGAATAGAACTAAATCTTTATTTGTGAATGAGTGCAATATACATAATTGTTTATTTTAATTCTAGATACATCGTATGATTATTTATTGGTCTTTTGATTCGATCGTATGATTTGAAATACGATCGATTGTGTGATTTGCAAGAAGGGTGTGGCTTTTTTTTCTAAATGACAGATGGTACGATAATTGTAATATGAATACGATAATTGTAATATGAATATATTGCCAAGTCATTGGAAAGGCATTTTGGTTTGGGTTATAACAGGTATATATCATTTGATACGGTCAAAGCGTGCCTCATCGAAATAACTGTTTTAGACCCTAAGTTTTTTTTTTTGGATCAAATCCGTTTCAGGACGTTTGGAGCCGATCTAGAGGTGCCCCACCGTCCGTCTGTCTGTCTTGCTGGTTGGTGCATACGATTATTCTCGAAAGGAGTATCAGATTTGGTCCAACCTGGGTATATCATAATATTATTATTAAACTTAGATCGAGTTTGGAGATGGGCAATATAGGTCGACTCCTTCTGGTACCTCCCCCACAGAAGGTCGATTTTTTGAAAAAATATATTTCTTGCACAGAAAAAGAAAGGAAGATCGGATTTTGCTCCAACTTTGCAAATCCTAATATTTGCATCAATGCTATGTCAGGTGCGAAAATGGAATCCACTCCATCAAGTACCTCCCCACAAAGGGTCAACATTTGGAATAATTGTATCTCTTATATAATGTGATATAAGAGCCCGATTGTCTTCAAATGTCACACATTATAATACTTTTATCAACTCAAGATCTGGTGTGAAGATGGGATATATCGGTACACTCCTTCTGGTACCTCCCCAACAAACGGTAAAAATGTTGAATATCCAAGTAGCTCATAAAACGCTTAATTAATATCTGATTCCATTCAAACCTATCACATGTCAATGTTTCTAACAACGCCAGATCTGTTACAAAGATGGTAAAGATTGGACCATTCCTTTTGGTACCTCCCCCACAAAGGGTCCAAATTTTGAATAACCAAAACGATAATAAAATTCGAAATAAGCATCCGGTTCTCCTGAAATTTCACACATCCCATTATTTCTATTAACACAAGATCTGCTGTGAAGAGGGGATATATCGGCACACTTCTTCTGGTACCTCCCCCACAGAGGGCTCAACTTTTTTAAAAATAAATCTTATGAACGATTTGTTATATATACATCCAACTCTTTTCAAACCTCATACATCCAATCATGTTTGCTAACACAAGATCTGTTATGAAAATGATAGATGTCTGCCAACCCCTTTTACCTCACCCACAAAGGGTCAAACTTTTCAAAACATTTATCGGTCATAAATTGTGAAATAAGTCAGTGATTCTTTACAACTTGCTGTATCTAAATATTACTCTCAACCCGGAACCTGATATGAATATGAATTTTATCGGAATTTATGATTTCGAATAAAATTGGATTTAAATGTTCGATTTTCTTGTAATTTTGTCAATACCAATATTTGTATCTGTATTAGATGAAGTGTGAACATGGAATACTTCGGTCCACATGTGAGGTATATGTGGTACCTCACGCAAATTTCAAAATTATCTACGATTTATCACATATTTCATGTAAAGTGAAGGATGCAATAGGCTTGGACTTTACCTACCACGTCGCAATATTTATGTCAGCTTTATTAAGGTCCGATATGAAATGGACACTACTTATCCATTCCTATGGATCCTATTCCATAGAGGATAGATCGTTTGAATAATCATAACAGAAGTAAAAATGTATTTAGATAATCGAGCACTGACTGAGGGTATACATCTGTCGGCAAAACCGACGGATACTTTTTAACTTGCTTTTTTAATTAAAAGGGATTGATTTTCCTATGCTTTTAATTATTTCATTTTAATTCGATAAAAGTAGTGGTTCAGGGTATAAAAAGTCCACCCGGCCGAACTTATAGCCCTTTTTATACCCTCCACCATACTATGGAGGGTATATTAACTTGTCATTCCGTTTGTAACTCCTCGAAATACTCATGTCAAACCCAACAAAGTTTATATATTCTTGATCAGCGTAAAATTTTAAGTCGATTTAGCCATGTCCGTCTGTCTGTCTGTTGTAATCACGCTATCATTCGAACGAATTGAGATAGATGGCTAAAATTTTGCACACGTGTTTATTTTTCTAGTAGGCAGGTTAAGTTCGTAAATGGGCCATGTAGGTCCACGTTTTCAGATAGCCCCCATATAACGGTACCTCCCGATATTCGGTATTTTGATGATTTTAGCGACATTATTCACCGGAATTGTTTCAACTTTGGTATTTGAAGTTCGAAATGGATACTACAGCCTATGACAGAAAATTATCTGGGCAGGTCCACGTATAACGGTACCTCCCGATATTCGGTATTTTGATGATTTTAGCGATATTATTCTCGGGAATTGTTTCAAATTTGGTATTTGAAGTTCAAAGTGGATACTACACCCTAAGACAGAAAATTGTCTGCGCTGGCCCACGTCTTCGTATAGCCCCTATATAACGGTACCTCACAAAATTCGGTATTTTGATGATTTTAGCGTTATTATTCACCGGAATTGTTTCAATTTACGTATTTAGAGTTCGTAATGGGAACTACAGTCAGTGACAGAAAATTGTCTGTGCGGGTCCAGGTCTTCGTATTGGCCTCATATATCAGTACCTCCCTATATTCGGTATTTGGACGAGTTTAGGTACAATACCCACCAAAATTGTTTGAGATATCGTATTTGACGTTAGTAATGGATGCTATAGCCTGTGACAGAAAATTGTCTATGCTGGGCCAGGTCTTCGCACGGTTCCGATATAACGGTACCTCCCTATATTCGATATTTTGATGATTTTAGCTACTTTACTCACCGTTTATTTCAAGTTCCGAATTTGAATTTGGTAATGACTAATGACAAACAATGCCTGTGTGGGTCCACGTCGTATAGAAACTAATATAACGGCTATATTCGGTATTTTTAAAATTTTAACAGAATGTTTTAAGGATTTTATTTTTGAAAATTTCCAAATTCGTTCCAAATGGTGGAGGGTATTCAAAGTTCGACCCGGCCGAACTTGCTGCTTTTTAACTTGTTACTTATTTTCTTTTAATTTCAACTCTCTTTAATTTCGACAGATTTCGTGCAAAGCGACCTAGGGTTTCCAATAGTAATTTCAGTGAGGCGCATTTTGACTTTATCAAATGATATCCTCTATTAGCCATAGACGGAGATAAGGCTAAGGGTATACAAATGTATAATTCTTTAAAATCCCTTTAACGAATAAACAAACTAAAGAGCTTTAAACTTTATGTTCCACAGACTTATGTTCTTTCATTTATGAACTTTAAGTTATTTAAATGAAAGACAATTTTGCATTAAAGTGTATTTACAGAGTAATACTTCAACAGAGATAAAGAGAATAAAAAGTTTTGTAATACCCACATTTTTTTGTTGTACCAACAATCGTCATCATCGTCATCGTTATTACCATCATCATGTTCATCGTCTTCATGTCCCTAAGCTTACTTGCCTTATGTATTGTATGTCCTTTGTATTTTGCTACAAATACTCTCTTACGTTGGCCAGTTAATAAATGTCTGGGCCGGCAAATATATGTACTTACCTTCACACACAAACATACCCACCCAGCAAAGAAGCAAAGAGGCTCCTTGTTCTGCAATACAAGCCCGAGTACATACATACATTTTATGATTAAATTTTGTTTCATATCAGCCAGCATCTGGAATCTGGGCCAATAAATACAGATAAATTCCAATCGAGAGAGAGAGGGAAAAAATAAAGGAAACTTTTTTCCCCCAACTTGACATAAATACCTTCCACGTTGACTGCAGGACTTTTCGTTTCAAATGTTGTGTAGGCCAGCATTTGTTGTCCTTACTTCATGCCTAGCCCACAAGTGTTTAATTCTGGGATTTCGATTTCATTTGAAGTTTAGAATGTGATGTCAGCAAGCAACAACAACATCAACTTCTGACTGGCATATCAAATTGAGTTTTCCACGTGTTGACAGACGGTATAATACATAAATTTCCTACATTTCGTTAAGCAGTGATTTATTTTTGGAATGGAAACTTTTGAATGTTAATTTTTTTTATTTCTATTTTATTACTTTGACTTCATAGTAATTGGTAGCAGTTACAAGCAATTTAATGGTCAGTTGTAAACGGACATCACTTTTATTTTATTTTTTTATTTATTCCCGGAAATATTACCTAAAAAAATATTTGAAAGATATTGCATAATAGAGAGAGAGACGTAAAGGATAGAAGTAAATTTGTACTCTTTTATTTAATTATAAGAGCGTAATGTAGTTAAATTTGATGGGAATAATTACCAATTATTTTTGAAAAATATTTATATATCCCTTTAAGATATTCACGATTATAAAATATTAAAATTAAAAAAGCGATTCCATAAAAATCTTCAATAATTCTAATTCTTATTCAATTTTCTGAAATTTTTCAAAAAAAAAAAAAAAAAAAAAAAAAAACGAAAAAGAACTGTAGTAGAGAGCAATATGAAGTTAAGCCAATGGTGGTGTACTCCAAACTTAAGGAATCATTTAAAGAAAAACTTTATTAAATATCTCGTTAGGACAAATGGAACATTTTTGGAGAAAGAGTTGGAAAAGCTGGAAGCTTCAAATGTATAAATTACCATACCTTTGGTTGGAAAGGGCACCCCAAACAAAGAAAACGCTTAAAATCAAAGGCAAATCAAGTAAAAAAGCTGTAAGTTCGTCCGGGACGATCTTTGAAAACCCTCCATCATTTGGAACGAGTTTGGCTATTAAAAAAATAAAATCCGTTAAAAAATTCTGTTAAAATCTTAAAAATACAGAATGGAGCCTTTACATTAGGGTCTAAACGACTGCATAGGTAACTTTTGTCATAAGCCATTACAATATAATAAAAAATCGGTGCATAATGCAGATAAAATCATCAAAATACCGAATATAAGGAGGTACCGTTATATTTGGGCTATACGAAGACGTGAACCCACACAGACAATTTTCTGCCATGGACGACCTTCAAATACCAAATTTGAACCAATTCCGGTGAAGAATGCCGCTAAAATCATCAAAATACCGAATATCGGGAGGTACCGGCTATAGGAAGACGTGGACCTGCACAAACAATTTTCTGTCTTAGGCTGTAGTATCCATTACGAACTTCAAACACCAAAGGTAAATAATGTCGCTCAAATCATCAAAATACCGAATATGGGGAGGTATAAAATCAAATTACAACTGATTTGGTTGAATATTGTGAAGACACGTGTCTCGTGTTCTGAAAGTTTGCATCGCAAAGTAAACTTAAAAAAGTGGGCAAGTTACCACCACATTTTTGGAAATTTTCGGATTAAGATTCCCCCCGAAACCGTTCATTATAGATATCGTGTTGCTCAGGCAATATTATTGATATCAATACAAGGATAAAAACCTTAATTTTCAAAATATTGAAAATTACCTTTAAACTTTATCGTAGCAAGTCAACATATTCTACACATTTATTTAATAAAAACCTACTATAATTCGTAAAAGACAATAAAAAATGTCACCATTTTTTTTCAACATTAATCTAATATTAGACAACTTTAGAGATTTAAAAGAGGCCGGTTTGTTTAAGAGCTCTTACAAAGTTTTTGTTTTTAATCACATCTGATTTTCTGTCCAATACTAGAAACTAATAATGAACCCTAGAAACTAATAATGAACACTAGAAACTAATGATGAACCCTAGAAACTGATAATGAACTTAATATCAAATTTCGGAATTTACGCTCTATCCCTTCACCCAATACCAACTTAAGAAACAATTAGTACTCATAACTTTCTGCACAATCTACACCTATCCATCATGCACCAGAAAAGATATGCACAACTAGTACTTTTCGAACAAAATTTCATTGGAATCGAACATACATATTGTGTTTGGTGCATCATATGAACGAAATCGGTCGAATATGGGAGCTATATCTAAATCTGTACCGATTTCAATATGATTAGACAAATTTATTTGTGTACCAAATTTAGTCACTTATACCGACTTTCATTGGAATCGGACATACGTATCGTGTTTGCTGCATCAAATATAAGAAACTGGCCGAAAATATTTATCGGAGCTATTTCCAAATCTGAACCGATTTCAATATAATTTGGCAAATTTATTTTGGTTCCAAATTCCGTTACGCATTCCAAATTTGAAGACTATATCTGTAATCGATCCATAGATATGTGCATATAAAATCTAATTATTTGGGAGGTACCTCCGATTGTAATGCTATATTTCCAGTTCCAAGTGGAATTTCAAAAATTTATATAGCCTATGTTACTTTCAGGCGATGTAATATACTTGGAAATTTTAAGGAAAATCTGTTGAGCGGGTTTCGAGTCCATAAATTACAAACAAACATTTTCCTCTTTTATAGATATAGATTATAATTCCAAATCACATAATCATATTTCATTCCGTTTATTCAACACAATGTATTCAATTTTTAGTACATTTTAGTACTTTTCGTATTCTTTTAGTACGAATTTCGAAAATAGATTGACAATATTGGCCCACTCCTCCTGGTACCTCCTTCACGAAAGGTCGTAATTTAAAAAACAAAAAAGTATGTTTTACTGCACTGAAAGATAAAGGATAAACCGATTATGCTCTAACTTGGCAAATCCTAATATTTGCATCAGTGCTATGTCAGGTGAGAAAATGGACAATATCGGCCAAGTCTATCAACTATCTTTTTAATAATTACAACACGTATAAAATGTGATGTAAGGGTCCGATTGTATTCAAATCTGCTGTTGCCATGAAATATATTGGTCCACTCCTTCTGGTACCTCCCCGTAATAAAAATTAACAATATTTCCATCAACACAAGATCTGTTGTAAAGATGGTAGAGATCGGACCATTTCTTCTGGTACCTCCCCCACACATAGGATTGAAGATTTTGAAAAACACAACGCTCATAAAACGCGAAATAGCATCCAACTCTCTTGAAATTTCACACAAACACGCACTTTTGCTAAGACAATATCTGTTGTGAAGATTATGTATATCTGCAAACACCTTCTGGTACCTCACCTACAAAGTGTCACAAATTTCAATACCTTTATCTACCATAACTTGCGAAACAAGTCAGCGATTCTTTACAATTTGCTATATATAAATATTTCTCTCAACCAGACACCAAGGGTTAGTATGGAATTTATGATTTCGCAGTAAAATTGGATGCAAATGTTCAATTTTCTTGTTATTTTGCATATACCAATATTTTTTTCTGTATTAAATGAAGTATGAAAATGGAATACTTCGGTCGACTATATCTGGTCGACTACCACGCACATTTTAACATTTTTAAAAAATTATCACATATCATGTCACAAAGTGAAGGAAGTGACCAATATAGTCCAAACCTGGCAGGTCACAATATTTATATCATATTTATTTCGGTCCGATACGAAATGAACAATATTGCCCCATTTCTTCGAATAACACAAGTAAAAAAATATATTTAAATAATCCTACATTGGCTGAGGGTATATATCTGTCGGCTAAACCGATGGATACTTTTCAACTTATTTTCTGTTCAAATATACAACTGGTTAAAGTTCTCTATGAGATGAGCCTCCATTTTTAAGAAATATTTCCTAATTTCTCATATTTTATCATAGAAATTTACTATTGTTTGACAAATTTGGCAAATTTACTATTAACTGATACACCATTTCTCATTCCATAATATGGAATAGTGTCCCGTATAATGGAAAATTTCCTTATATGTCTTCTAATTGCCACGAAACTATATAAGCCTTCAACCATTTTTATGGAGGTGTTCAAATAAGACCATTATCAATTGTAATTTATCAATCCTAACCATGTAGCCATGTAAATTTAATAAAAAAAATCACTCCTTCGCAACAATAAATTTATTGGGTGATAAAATACATCCATGAACCGTCTAACTTTAATTAAATCAATTTTATTAAATTGATTCTTTGATATTTGACTCGGAAAGCTTTTAAATATTCGCTTCGGGTTTTTTATTCTTCTTCTCTTATTAAAAATAGACGAATCAAAGTAATTAATTTGCTAAAAATTATAATTTAAAATGAATGCTAACCAAGCGGAAAAAATTGTGTTGACTATGACATGAAGTTGCCACAAGTGAAATTGTTTTTGAAACTTGAATATGGTTTGTGTTGAACATTAAAGCATCATTAATTACGGCATCATCCATTAATTATGCATCCCCCTTAATTAACATGGCTTATTTCATAGTGAAAATATTGACCGCAACCATATGGTTAATGTGTTGTGTGTTGTGTGATGTTGCATGGTGTTGTGTGGTGTCTGCTGTTGATGGCATTTTTATTTTGAGTTTTTGACCGTTTAATAGGTTGAAACTGAATTAAGGTTGCTGGGTCCACAGTAGATAGTAGGTGAGAAGGAAAAACTGCAACCAACTTCAGAATGCTGTAATTTCTAAGCCACCCGTCCGACAGCTATTGAAATTATTCCAGTGACAGTTCATTATATTGTTTACAAGCGTACAAAAGCATTTTGGTGAGAATTTTCCAGAAATAAAGTTATTCGTGATGGAATTCAAGCGTGATAGAGTGATTTCTTAATATTTGGTTGGAAAGCCACAAGTGGCTATCGTTAGAGCACTCCAGCATTTAAATGTGAATAAATCTTCTGTGTCTCGTACCATCGCTCGTTACCGTGAAACTGGTCAAGGAAGTGGACGGCGGAAAACAGTAGCATCAGCGGAAATGGTTCGAAAAGTAAAGAGGCGACTTGATCGAAAACCGCGTCGCAGTGGCCGAAAAATGGCTCGTGAACTGAACATATCGCAATATTCCATTCGCAAATATTGAAAAATTTGGCTGAACTTTCACCGCAACAGGAAGAAAATAGACTCAAAAGAGCTAAAGAGTTGCTTCGCTTGGCCGAAAGTGGTGAACTGCCGAATGGTTTGGTTTTCTCCGATGAGAAAACATTCGTTGTCCAGCAGTTTGTAAACAAACCAAATGATCGTGTTTATTTGCGAAAGAGGTCAGATGAATATGTGCACCTTTGGTTGCCCACCAGAACTCAAGCGCCGGCCATGGTGATGGAGTGGGCCGCCATTACAGCCGATGGTCGCCTCTGCTCGTATCAATCGACCGTGGCATCAGAATAAATATTCTGAAGGGTGTATTAAAGCCTTGGACACGCAAACATTTTGGCCGCAGACCTTGGACATTCCAACAGGACTCAGCACCATCGCACTCAGCACGCGTCACCCAAGAATGATTACAAAATGAGGTTCCTCACTTCATTTCTAGCGCACAATGGCCACTAAAATCTCCGGATACCAATTCGTTGTACTATTGTGTCTGGAGTATTTTGAAAAAGAAGGTTGGCACTAAAATATACCAAAGTGTCGATTACCTCAAGCAAGCGCTTCTCCGGAAATGGGCCAAAATACCACAGAGCAACATTCGAGCAGCGTGGGACGGCTTCATTGGCCATTTGAAGGTCATAATTCGTGCCAAAGGTGACCGATTCGAACAAGTAGAATAAGTTTAGTCTAAAATTTAATGCTATTTCCGACATTTTTTGGTTTCATTCAATAAAATATAAAAACGTAAACATTATGGGGTTAGACTTTGTTGCATTTTTTTTATTTCACCCTTTGGAAGGGCGCCCAAGGACGATAATATAGGTTTTATGGATAATGACCACTTATTCGGTTTTGACAAACTCTTGATAAAAATCATCCAGTTACTGACATGATCCACAGGATCTAGAATTGTATAATATTTATTCCATGTATTACAGGAGGCTGTGTTTTGGCCATTAAACTTACATTTCGCAGACTCCCACATATTTTCTTGAGTCCCCCAACATTTTCGAAACCCCAGTCTTTAATTTTTAACTCAAACATTTTTTCCTTATCCCTTGGCTATTTATTACTCGTATGATTTCCTTACAAGAACGTACTTCGAACATCAATTACCCAACCTAATTTACCGCAACAATAACAAAAAATGTTTTCGTACAAATATTGGCATTTGCCTGGAACATTACCGACCAACCGTCCGACTGACCATACATACATACAAACAAATAACAATTTTTCTCATTATTTTGCACCGGACCATAAACCCAATAACGAATGTGTTTTGCTTTACTTCTCTTCTCAATCAATTACAAAAATTCACTGAATCTATTAATTTAATAGGGAATTTCAGTTCAATAAAATTTGGAAATCATGTCGTCGTAATCGCATTTATTGCTCGTGGCTCGTATTTCAAAATCTGTAATCGATTCGATAACATTGGATTTCCGTTTCGCAATGCCTGCCTTTTGGGGGTTGAAGTTGAATACCAAAAAAAAGCGAAAGAAAGAAAAATCAACAGCAATTGCTTAGCTAAACAAAATTTGTTACTTCCTTCCAGCCTTACACGATTTTCTTCCGTTTAGCGAAGCCTACACATGCGGCTAAGAGCCATTGGAACTTCTTCACCTTCAAATTTCTTCCTGTTCCACTTGATGTGAAAAAGAAAAAAATACAAGCAGCAGCAACAACAACCAGTTTGTGGCAACTAATTGAGTGAATGTTGTTTGTCCCAATGGAGGGATATGATGGAGTTTTGTTGCTTGCGTTGTACATGTTGTTGTTTCCGCTGAAATTCCAGTTACAGCGGCTCTAAGTGCGGGAAAATTGTTGCCAACAACTGACTAAAGTTAAGTAGCTGCACAACAGTGCTACAAATACTCGAGTGGCTAATGCAAAGAAAAACGAAGAGTATTACAACACATAACTAACTGGAGTACAGTGCATCCTTGCAGGATGTGATGAAAGCGAAGCTGGCGAAAAGAAACTGTGGTTATGTCCATATTATGCCTGCCAGGCTTTTGGGATTGAAATTGGGGTATATCGGTCCAGGAATTCGCATAGCCTCCATAGAAAGCTACCTACGGATTTGGTGTTAACAGCATTTTGAGTCTGAAGAATATTTTATACTCTACAACACTATGTGTTGGGGGTATTATAAGTTTGATTGGGCCAAAAATTATGTAACACCTCGAAATATTGGTTTCCCACATAGGAAAGTATATATGGATCTTCCTATCTCGCCGAGCTGAGTCGATCTAGCTACGTATGTCCGTTTGTCCGTCCGTCCGTCGCTCCGTCTGTCCATGTTAATTTGTAATCAAGCTTCAGGTCGCAATTATGGCCCGATCCTCACAAAATTCAAAATGCAGGTGGGGTTAAGGTCAGAATAGATCCCTTTTGTTTTTGGAGTTGATTGCACAATATGTAGGTGTTGAAATGGACCAAAAACAGAAAAATTTCCTGATTTTGCAGTGGCTCTATAAGCCATAATTATGAACCAATAGACGCGAAAATTTACATGGAGTTTGAGTTTAGGACTGTGCAGAATCCCACCAGTCTTGATGGTCATCGGGTAATATTTAGTGGTAGAAATAGACCATAACATTTGTGTTAAATGAAAATCCAATTTTCCATTAAACCGTGAAAGTTTTTAATCCCGGCGAAATCACAAATAGACGAACAGGTCAATTCTATCAGTTACTTAGATGCCGATCGTAAATATATGGGATATATATAGCGAAATATATACAATGGTTAAATGCAAAGGAAAGGGATGTTAGCTAAATTGCTTATATCTCAAGAATGGCTGGACAGATTTTGACAAAATCTAAAAAAATCGCATAAAAAGATGCCAATAATGATGTAAATATAGATTTTGTAGAATTTTGTGTAATTTTTTAATTTTTTCATATTTTTTATGGCATGCGATTGTTTCGATTTGACTTATAATATCGAAGTATACAGGTTAGGTTATCAGGTTAGGGTTTTTATATACAGATTGCAATTATCGTCCGATCCTCACGAAAATTTTCCCAAGGGCAGAGTTAGGCTCAGAAGAGCTAGGACTATTGTTTTCAAAGATGTCCGCTATATATTTAGGGGTTGAAATGATTTTGCAGCCGTTATAAAGGTCACAAATAGAAACCAAAGGACACGAAATCACGCATGATGTTAGATTTTAGGACAGCAGGTAAGTGGTCCACTACTTTTGTGTGAAAAAATACAAACATTACTTACAGGCCATATCCGAAATACACAAAAGGCGAACTTTTGTCTGTTTTATGCCGATTTCGTTGACGAGTATAGCCAAATATCGTAGACAATCACATCATATAGATGAGTCTAAATTTGAAGATACAGTGGAGCCTAACTCTTTTGGAGATGATCGCAAAATGAACGAAAAACAGAAAAAAATTCCTTATTACAAAATTGAAGCCAATCGACATGCCTGAGAAGAGAGTTAAGGACAGGGAAGACTTCTAGCATTTTGGATGACCATTGGATTATATTTCCCTGTAAAATAGACAGCCACAACTAATAGCACGACGAAGTGTGAAACTATGGGGCAAATTACCCTGGTCAAAATGCAAAGGGTAATATCTGGGCAGTGTTCCGTAATATAATTTCAAAAGCGAAATCTTCCAAAATGAATTTGGGCATAAGGGGACTTCAAAATATTGTAGTGTTGTATGGTACCACATGGTCGGCCCCGCACGACTATAGCATTTGCTTACATGTTTTATATAAACAAAAAAATTTATGATATCTCTGTATGGTACAGAGGTATAGTATATTAAGAATACAAATTTCATTCGAAATTTGGCCTAACTTCTAATAAAAAACAAACACATAATTTTCCTTTGTAATATAAACAAGAAAGCAAAGGCTACAGTCGAGCGGGGCCGACCGTTGAATACCCTACAACACTATAATAAACGATACAGTTTATATAGGCGGATACTCGAAAGAATTCCACAAGATATTGTGACAAATAATAAAAGAAAACCATCAGGTTCCGTTCTCTAATTTTCGAATAATAGCAACTTAAACTAATTTAAATGGTCTTCCTAGATCTGGAACCAATATTTCCCAAAGACCTATAATCTCTCAGAAGTGGCAAAAAATTAACATTTATTATTGGGTTTTGACTGAAACGCGTCTATATGAGATACAGACATTTGACTATATTCTTCAACGAAATCAGCCTTAACGAAATAGTCAGAAGTGCGTCTTTCCTATATTTGTGAATTCTCCAAAAAGTCACTGGAATGGACATTTTCGTATTTTGTCTACAAAAGTTGGCAAACTATTTCACACATTGAATATTTTTGGATGGCCATCCAAAACTGCTTGGCTTTTCTAATGTCCGGTAACCCCCCAAATTTGCTGACAATTTTGTAGTTTTTGGGTCCATTTCAACCCCTAAATATATGGCAATCATCTCCAAAAAGAGTAGGCTTCTATTCTGACCCTCATCTTATCACCATGCAAAATTTCGTAAGGATCGGGCCATAAATGCGATCTGTATATGATATCCTGATATCCTAACTACTTAGTTTTGTTTGCTGTAGAAATATTACCAAATGTTTAATTCAAAATAAAATATGCCAAAAATATGACAAAATTGAAAAATTATGAGAAAATGTTACAAAATCAATATTTTCATATTTAGAGAGATATTTTTATGCGATTTTTTAGACGTTTCTTCTTTCCTGCCAAGAGGCCATTCTGAATTAATGAGAACTGTCGAAATCAGTTCAGCCGTTCTCGACATTTAAGAGATCTTTCAAGCATATCTTCTTTGATAGACATATATATCGCACATATTTTGCTATATATCCGATTTGTTGGATGCACGGTACAATGAAGAAAAGGTAGGTCAACTTTGAAAAAATTGCAAGTAAAGAGGTCTACCTGTTTGGCTTGTAATGTCAGAATTAGTATCAAAACAATAAAAAATCAAACAACTTGTTGCATTTATTTTGAATAAATAATCTAAAACCGCGATAACTGAATGAAAGGTCAACACTTCTTTTCAGAATCATGTACTATATATTTCTAAAGGATTATTTCGCTACAAAAACTCTAGATTTTGTCGATGCATGCGTTGAAATGAACATTTTGAAAAATACCCGAATTTGAATTTTTTCTGAACATTTTTTTTGTTATTGAAAAGAAAACACATACATAAACAAATAAAGATGACATATTAAGCCAAGAAAATAAAAAAATTAAAATCATATGGTATCATAGCCTTACCTTGATATCATTGTAACATGGTTGGATGTTAACATCAATGTAAAGATCAGAAGTAACCTTGTCATGGCTTTGTGATTTCGCCAGGATTTAAAATATTCGCGGTTTAATGAAAAAATTTAAATTTTTTCAACACAAAATATATGATCTATTTTAACCGCTAAATATTATTCGATGACCATCCAAATTGGTAGGCTTCTTCCCCGCCCTAAACTCTAGCTACATGCGAAATTCCGTCGATTGGTCTATAATTGCGACCTGTATAGCCACTGCAAAATCCGACATTTTTTCAGTATTTGGTCCATTTCAACCCCTAAACATTTGGCGATCATCTTCAAAAGATACAGGCTTCTATTTTGACCCTAACCCCACCTTCGCGCAAAATTTCATAAGGATCGGGCCATAATTGCGACCTGAAGCGTGATTACAAATTAACATGGACAGACGGACGGATCGACTCAGCTCAGCGAGCTAGGAACATCCATATATAATTTCCTATACGGGAAACCAATATTTCGAGGTGTTACATAAATTCTGGCTCAATCAAACTTATAATACCCCCAACACATAGTGTTGTAGGGTATAAAAATGGCGACTTAGAACAAATTTTGATGGAGAATATTTTTAGGTAGTATAACGTATCCTTCTAAAATTTTACCCTTATTGAAGAATTTTGCATAAATCCATATAGCATGTTTCCAGGACCTATAGTAATCATTTTTTATGGAACTAAAATCGTTTGAGTGTCATGTACCAATTTTAACTGATCACCATTAATTTTGACGTTAGGTATTTTAATAAACAACCAACCAATTTTGGGACATTCCACGAAACCTGTAACCAATATATCCATTTTTAATAACTAATGCCCCTCATCATTAGTAATTACATTTTCTACGAGGCTTACCTATTCCAAACGTCACACGAAAGGGACACACATAACAAATTACTTCTCTTACGCCATTTTAAGTACCATCGATTTGATTACTTATAGATCTGTTAACTAACGAACATACACATTTCACAATGCCGTTATCCTATCTTTTATTATTTTGCAATCTAAGAGAGATAAAGGGGGGGGGGGGGGGGACAGACAACAATACTTTCTGCAGCAAATTGTGTGGAGTGGACTGAAACTTATCTGCTGCTGGCTCAAGGGCAGTGGAGTGTCTATCCTCCTTCTGATATCGCTTCTATTTAATATCATCAGAATGGCTTGTAATTGAAAGCAGTCTCTCTTATTTCATCGTTTTCTTTTTTTCGCAATGAACTTTGAAAAAAAAGTGATTTGAAGCGTTGTTAAACTCAACTCAAAACAAAATGAGCATTTTATGTCGCTCCATAACAATTTTATTATTTTCTTAGTTTATTATCATTATAATGTTTGGCAATTTAATATCGTATTTGTACGAAAAGTAAACAATTACTGGATTTCACTTTCACGACCATCTACTACGAGGGGGGGTTCGGGGAGTAATCAATACAATTTACATTGTACACCAGACGGTGTTTGCTTTAGGCAAAATGCCAACAGGCAATTAAAGAACGGTAATAAAGTTCTCCAAAGCCCTAAGAATTGTACGGCAGTGTGTATGTGAATGGGTGTGTAAGCAATACTTATGATCAGAAGCACGTACGAAACGGTTCAATTCAAAAGTGTTATTGGGGGAATTAGTATTGACTGCTGATATGTATGTATGTGTGTGTGTGTATCTGTGTGAGAGAGGGCATTTTCAATTTGCTCCCTGGATTGTAAATACCATTGCAATTACCATTTAACAATAAGTAATTGAACACATACTGTTCATGATATGCGAACCTAATGTCCCAACTAATATGAATAGAAGAATTATGTGAAGTAAGATTTCTATAATATTGCTGCCCAATATTTGTGTAACCTCGTTATTGGTTCTTAAGGAACCAACGTTTTATTTTTTAAGGATAGCAAGAACGAATCAGACGCTTTGAGCGATAGATATTAGATCTTAGTCTATGATCGTGATATCTGCATATAAACATGTCCAAGTGATAATAATCTGAGATAAAGAAGCGGTTTTTGAAGAATCGTACTTAATAGGTACGTAAAGTACTAAAAATTCAATACTTTGCATTCGACAAACAGAATGCAAAATTTGGAATGAGAGTCACTGATGCAGTACAGGATAGATGTTCCAAAGGGTTTTTGGAACATCGAATTTTAAATTTTGGTATTATATGAACGGATGGAGCTAAATACTTGTAATTTGGTACATTTGGTGCAAATAAGTTTGATATATAAAGGTGGGTTTTGAAAATTGTACTAAGTGGTACTAAATTTGGAACAGTTTGATTTAGGGCGAACGCGTGAATCTGGAATTTTTAAATTTTATATTGGGATTCCTGTTTGTGGTAGGTTTATGATTACGAAGTGATTTTAAGAATGTGTACTACAAGTGCATGATATGTACGAAATAGTACTATATTTGGTATTGCGTGAACAGAAAGTGCTTCAAATCTGAAATTTTCTATTAGAGTCACACTTCGTATGAAGCCCGATGCGAAATGTGCCTCATGGAAATAAAGGTTTTATACCCTAAGTCTCTTTGGACCAAATCCGTTTCAGGGCATTTGGAGTTCGTCCGTCCGTCTGTCTGGCTGATGCGCTCGATAACTTTCGAACGGAGTATCGGATTTGATCCAAACTTAGTACATCGTAATATTATTATCAAACTTAGATCAAGTTTGGAGATGGGCAATATCGGTAATTTCCTAAGGGTACCTCCACTATTAAAGTTCGAAATTTTCAAAGACAATATTTTACTGCACAGACAGAGAAAGGATAATCCAATTTTGCTCCAATTTTGCAAATCCTAATATTTGCAACAGCTCTAAGTAAGGTGCGAAAATGGAAAATATCGGTCCACTCCATCAAGTACTTCCAAGACAAAGGGTCAAAATTTTGACTAATTATAACTCTTATAGAATGTGATGTAAGAGACCGATTTTCATCAAATTTCACACATCAAAATACTTTTATTAACCCAAAATCTGGTGTGAAGATGTAATATATCAGACCACTCCTTCTGCTACCTCCCCTACAAAGGGTCAACATTTTGAATATCCATGAAGCTCATAAAATGTGAAATTAACATCCGATTCCATTCAAACTTGGCACATCTCTATATTTTTATTAACTCCAGATCTGTTGTAATGATGGTAGAGATCGTACAATTTCTTCTGATATCTCCACCACAAAGGGTCAACATTTTCAATAATTATTACTTTCATAAAATCCGAAAGAAGCATCCGGTTCTCTTTAAGTGTCACATATGCCTTTATTTTTACGAACACAAGATCTGCTGTGAGGATGGGATATATCGGTCCACTCCTCCCTCACAAAGGGTCAAAATTTTAAATATCCATGGAGCTCATAAAACGCGAAATTAACATCAGATTCCATTCAGACTTGGCAAATCTCAATAGTTTTGTAAACACAATATCTGTTATAAAGGTGGCAGATTTCTTCTGTACCTCCCCAACAATTTCAAATACTTATGTATGTCATAATTGCGAAACAAGTCGACAATTCTATACAACTTGCTATATCTAAATATTTCCCTTAGCTAGATATGTCATATGAAAATGTAATTAATCGGAATTTATGATTTCGCATAAAATTGGATATAAATATTGAAATTCCTTTAAATTTTGCACGTACCAATATTTTTATCTGTATTAGATGAAGTGGAATATTTCGGTCTGCTGTATCTGGTACCTCACGCATATTTCCACATTTTCCTAAAAAAATTGTCCATATCTCATATAAAGTATAGGAAGTGGACGATATGACACGTTATGCCAGACTTAGGTTAGATACGAATTGGACAATATTGGCCAACTGAAACTTTAACACATATAGTCCAACAATTTTCTAGCAAATCTATCCCTTGATTAAACTAGTTTTCCTCAAGGTCTTCAAAATAGTGGTTAACAACTGTAATTGCATCTTCATTTGAGGTAAAAGTCACTGGGAGCTAAATCAGGAGAATAAGGTGGGTGGTCAGGTCAAGCAATTCGTACTTTAATTCGTTGATTTTAGCCATTGTTAAAACAATCTTGTGCGCTGGTGCGTTGTCTTGATAAACAATTATTTGTTTGTGTTGTAAGCCAGGACGTTTTTCTCGAATTTGTACATTTAATTGATCCGAAATGTTGCAATAGTTCTCTGAATTTATTGATTTACCCTTTTGCAGATAGACAATCAATAAAATACCTCTGAAGTCCCAAAAAAACCCGTTACCATAACCTTACCGGCCGATTGAATTGCTTCTGCCTTTTTTGGGGCACTTACCCCAGCTTCAGTCCATTGCTTGGATAGTTCTTTTGTCTCTGGAGCATAGTGGTGGATCCATGTCTCATCAAAAGTTATGAAACGATGCTTAAAACTCATTTTATTTCGCTTAAAACGGTCCAAACAAGCTTGAGAAATTTTCATTCTTATGCGTTTTGGAATAGTCCCCTTATAAGGTTAATTCCGATTTCAAGTATTTTTTTACGTTTTGGTCATGTTTTCCACTTCATATAATATGATTATGTAGCTTCGCTTTGTACAAAAATGATCAATTCAGGTCACCTTTTGGTATAGCAGTAATATAATGGCTATGATCTGATGACAGGTTAAAAAGCAGTAAGTTCGGATGGGCCGAACTTTGAATACCCTCCACCATTTGGAACGAATTTGGAAATTTTCAAAAAATAAAATCCTTAAAAATTTCTGTTAAAATTTTAAAAATACCGAATATAGCCGTTATATTGGAGTCTATACGACGTGGACCTACATAGACATTGTTTGCCATAAGCCAAGAAACTTGAAATAAACGGTGAATAATGTAGCTAAAATCATCAAAATATCTAATATAGGGAGGTACCGTTATATCGGAGCTGTGCTGTGACCTAGATCAGCATAGACAATTTTCTGTGACAGGCTATAGCATCCATTACGAACGTCAGATACGACATCTCAAACAATTTCGGTGGGTATCGTACCTGAACTCGTCAAAATACCGAATATAGGGAGGTACTGATATATGGGGCCTATACGAAGACCTGGACCTGTATAGACAATTTTCTGTCACAGACTGTAGTTCCCATTACGAACTCTAAATACGTAATTTGAAACAATTCCGGTGAATAATGACGCCAAAATCATCCAAATACCAAATTTTGGGAGGTACCGTTATATGGGGGCTATACGAAGACGTGGACCTGCACAAACATTTTTTGTCATGGGCTGTAGTATCCATTACGAATCTCAAATACCAAATTTGAAACAATTCCGGTGAATAATGTCCCTAAAATCATCAACATACCGAATATAGGGGGTGCCGTTATATGGGGGCTATACGAAGACGTTTACCTGCATAGACAATTTGCTGTCTTAGGCTGTAGTATCCATTTCGAACTTCAAATACCAAATTTGAAACAATTGCGGTGAATAATGTCGCTAAAATCATAAAAATTCCGAATATCGGGAGGTGCCGTTATATGAGGGCTATATGAGAACGTGGACCTGCACAGACAATTTTCTGTCATAGGCTGCAGTATCCATTTCGAACTTCTAATACCAAATTTGAAGCAATTCCGGTGAATAATATCGCTAAAATCAATAAAATACCGAATATCGGGAGGTACCGTTAT
This sequence comes from Musca domestica, assembly GCF_030504385.1. Taxonomy (NCBI): domain Eukaryota; kingdom Metazoa; phylum Arthropoda; class Insecta; order Diptera; family Muscidae; genus Musca; species Musca domestica. The sequence goes on from NW_026712254.1 coordinate 951,612, forward strand.
ATGAGGGCTATATGAAAACGTGGACCTACATGGCCCATTTACGAACTTAACCTGCCTACTGGAAAAATAAACACGTGTGCAAAATTGTTACCTTCTATCTCAATTCGTTCGAAAGATAGCGTGATTACAACAGACAGACAGACGGACATCGCTAAATCGACTTTGTTGGGTCTGACATGAATATTTCGAGGAGTTACAAACGGAATAACATAGTTAATATACCCTCCATAGTATGGTGGAGGGTATTTGCAAAACCTGAAATAAATTGTAATTTTTGCGAGGAGAATTTCAACTTATTGAGATTTGAAAATATCATACTCCATCCGAGTATACAGCTATAAATAATATGTTTTAGAAATTGATTAAATTCCGTTTTTTTACATCTTGTCCTTGGAAAGATATCATGGTATTTGAAGTTTCTAAATTTCAGCTAACTTTAATATTACATCAGCTATGAAGTATATTCCTTACAAGTGGCCACAATACGAAAGTCCAGTACAAATAATGTTGCAAACTTTAGCCAACACATTTATGTGCATGTCCATGGTGCGCAAAACGCTAACAGCACTTAGGGCATGAACAATAAATATCTCAATGCATGATTACACCTGAAACGCTTTTAATTATAACATATTTTTATATGAGTCATTCCAGGGAAGAATCATTGCCTTCCTTTGCTGATTGGTTGGCAGGAATGAAAAATTTAAAATTTGTTGTTGCAAAAAATCAAAGAAATCTGTCCGAGGCTCTTGGGAGGATTTAGTTTGTAATTCAGAATACTAGTTCTTTGGAAAGAAAAATTGAATCGCTAATGACTTATCACATAATTAACAAGTAAAAAAGCTGTAGGTTCGGCCGGGCCGAACTTTGATTACCCTCCACCATTTGGAACGATTTTGGCAATTTTCAAAAAAAAAAAAAAAAAAATCGATAAAAATTCTGTTAAAATCTTAAAAATTTCGAATGTAGCCGTTATATAATGTCTAAAGGACTTCGTGGACCTACAGAGGCAACTTTTGTCATAAACCATTACAATATTCATATGCGAAGCTTGAAAAAAAAATAGGTGGGCAATGTAGCTAAAATCATCAATATAGGGTGGTACTATTATATGGGGCTGTACCAAAATGTTGACATGTATAAACAATTTTCGGAATTAGGCTGCAGTATCCCTTATGATTTTCAAATACCAAATTTGAAACAATTCCGAATAATGTCGCTAAAATGATCAAAATACCGAATATCGGAAGATATCGTTATATGGGGGCTATACGAAGACGTGGACCTACATGGCCCATTTTGAGTAGCAAAAGTCCTGAAGACATAACAAATATTTGAGTAAAATTTTATCAATCTACTTTATTTCGTTCGGAAGCTAGAGTGATTTCCACATACGTACGGACATCGCTATATCGACATAGAATTTTATGCTGATCAAGAATATATATGTACTTTGTGTGGTCTAAAACGTGTATTTCGAGGTGTTACAATCGGAATGACAAACTTATATACCCTCCTTACTATGGTGGGTATAAAAAAAACCAAATCAACTAATTTTCTACCGATATTGTGATCGACACTATAGCATTTGGATTAGGGATCATTCTCACGTTGTTAATTATATAAAAATACCATAATAAAGTGTTTTCCTTAGCCCTGGATTATCTCATAGACGTTATGTAATATTCTAACACACATCCTTGCTCAATGCACTCGACCGACCAGTAAAACGCGCCAACGAATAAATGGATGAATGCACATGCATGTAACATCCCAGGTGTGTAGTTTCACTAACACACACATAGACACATGAAAAGTTTATGTTTGATTGCATCGAACATGCAACTAATTACAACAGAATTTATTATCCTTTTATTAAATTCGGCGATAATAAAGCATCAGACACGCAGCGCTAAAATTGATGTGAATGCCTCCTCTGCACTTTAAGATGATTTATTGACGCATTGGGCGAGTAAGTGAGTGTGTGTGTGTGTGTGTGTGTGTGATATTATTTATGTGTATCTCCAACAGAGACTATTTGTACAGTTAGAGTGGGCATACATTCTTTATAATATAAGTAAGTAATAAGTAATTTAATTAGATTCTATATGGAACATGATTATATCTCGTAGCAATTGCAATGAGGCATCAATGAAATGAGGAGTGAAAACTTCTCACTATGGAAAATGTTTTTTTCAGAGCAGAATTTTGTTATTTTTGTACAGATCGACACCTACAATTGCTGCTAGTTGAAAAATTTGTCATTTGAAGTCTGAGTATAAACCACACCTGGACACAGGTTGTATTTTATTTGATTTTATTTTCAAACACAAATTAACTTCTCAATAATCTTGCCAAAATAATAATGGTACCTCTATTACAAACGGCGAATGTTTAAGAGTCGTAAATCATATATTATTGAATAGATGGAATGGCTAAGTCCTAACATGGTAAATTCAGGAAAGCTGCTACAAATTAAAAATATAAATATATTTATATATATTTACATAAAAAAAGTTTATCGGGGCAAGAAATTCATACTCGTAATGATATGGTGAATGTGTTAGGTGAAAGTGCTCTTTCATATGCAACAGCAAACCAGTAAAGAAAGTCGGGCGGGCTGACTTTATGATACCCTACACCACTTTGCTAATTTAGTAGAGCTCCACATAACACTTAAAAGTTTTTTGGCAGAATTCAATCATACACGCTATGATTATAATTATAATTCAAAGTTCAAAGGACAAAATATGCCGAAGATAGATATAAAAATATATATGAGAGCTATATCCAAATCTGAACAGATCTCGATAAAATTTGGCAAAGATATGTCTGAGATGCATTTGATTTATTTCCCTGAATATCGTTGTTATGGAGTGCATATTACGGCTGTAGGTAACAAATACAACAAATCGGATGAACAATATATATGGGAGTTATAGCTATATCTGAACCGATCTTCACCAAATTTGGCTTACTACCTTCTAGACTCAATTCGGTCGAATGTTCCAAATTCCATCTCATTGTGACAAATATTAGACGTTTGGTGCACAATAAAAGGTAAATCGGACGAAGTTATATATGGGAGCTACATCCAAATCTGAACCGACCTCGACAAAATTTAACAAAGGTATTTCTGAGCGGTATTTGATATATTTCCCCAAATAGTGTTGTTGAAGAGTGCATATTACGGATGCGGAGGGCAAAAATAACAAATCGGATGAACAATATATATGGGAGCTATAGCTGTATCTGAACCGATTTCGATCAAATTTGGCATACTTATTAATTTGGTTTTATGTGCAAAATTCCATACTATTCGGGCTGATATTACACGTTTGGTGCACAATAAAGGGCAAATCGGACGAAGATATATATGGGAGCTATATCTAAATTTTTACCGATTATCTCCAATTTCAATAGTGTTCGTCCTTGGGTCAAACAAATGATTTGTGAAAAATGTCATCTCAATCGGATAATAAATGCGACCTGCATTTTGTTCACAAGAATACATGGACAGACGGACGGACTGACATGCATAAATGAAATCAGAAAGTGATTCTATGGAGATCCCCAAAAGTAACTATGGGTCTATCTCGCTTCCTTCTCCATGTTACAAACAAATGCACAAAGATATAATACCCTTACCACTATGTGGTGTAGGGTATAAAGATTGGGTTGCTGAATTCAATCGTGGTCTTATAAGCATTGAACATGAACAGCGTAGTAGACGTCCAAAAACAGCAACAACAACAGAAATTGTAGCCAAAGTGTATGATATGGTATTAAATGATCGACGAATAAAAGTGCGTGGAATTGCTAATATCATGGACTCTTTTAACTCTTCAATGAACGAGTCCATTTAATTTTACATGAAGAACTACATATTAAAAAGCTTTCTGCAAGATGGGTGCCGCATTTGTTAACAGTCGACCAAAAACGCATAAGAATGAACATTTCTCAAGCTTGTTTGGATCGTTTTTGAGCGAAATAAAATGGATTTTAAGCGTCGTTTCATAACTGTTGATGAGACATGGGTCCGCCACTATGCTCCAGAGACAAAAGAAATGGACTGAAGCTGGAGGAAGTGCCCCAAAAAGGTTATGGTAACGGGTTTAGTAAGGTTATGGTTAATTATTTTTGTCCATTTTACAGCTAAATATAATCCAATGGTCATCCAAAATGCTAAAATTCTTCCCTGTCCTTAACTCTCTTCTTATGCGTGTCGATTTGCTTCAATTGTGTGATCAGGAAATTTTTTATGTTTTTGGTCCATTTCAACCCCTAAATAATAGCGGACATCTTTGTAAACAATGGGTTAGCCCTCCTTGGCCTAACCCTACACTTGTGCAAATTTTCGTGAGGATCAGACGATAATTGCAATCTGTATATAATAACCCAAACCTGTGTTGTAAGGCGAAGAAATATTACAAAATATACACTTCAATATTATAAGTCAAAATGAAAAAATTGCATGCGATAAAATATATGAAAAAATTAAACATGTCACAAAATACTACAACATTTATATTATCATCATTGTTGACATCTTCATAGATGATTATTTTCCATTGATACTTTTATGGCAAGAGGGCGTTCTGAGTTGGTAAAATTTGTCAAAATCGGTTCAACCATTCTTGAGATCCTAGCTAACATCCCTTTCTTTGTATATATACATGGTATATATTTCGCTATATAATCCGATATATTTACTATCGGCATCTACGTAACGGTCAGAATTGACCCCTTTGTCTATTTGTTTTTTCGCTGGGGTTAAAAAATATTTGCGATTTATTGGAAAATTTGACTTTTATTTAATACAAATATTATGGTCTATTTCACCCACTAAATATTACCCGATGGTCATCAAAATTGGAAGGCTTCTGCCCAGCCCTAAGATGTAGCCCCATGCTAACTTCCGTTTCGATTGGTCTATAATTACGACCTGTAGAACAACTGCAAAATCAGCACATTTTTCAGTTTTTGATCCATTTCAACCCCTAAATATTATGCGATCCAAACGCAATAGGGTTCAATTCTGGCCTCTATTTCACCTCCATTTTAAATTTCGTGAAGATCGGGCCACAGTAGATCGACTCAGCTCGGCGAGATAGGAATATCTATATATACTTTCCTATGTGGGAAAGCAACATTTCGAGGTGTTACATAATAATTGGCCCAATCTAACTTATAATACCCCAACACATAGTGTTGTAGAGTATAAAAAATACTTGCTGGCAGCGTTTTACCTCAAATGAAGATGCAATTACGTAAACCACAATTTTGAAGACCTTGAGAAAAACTATTTTAATCAAGTGATAGAATTGCTAGAAAAGCGTGGACTGAGTGTATTGAAGTTTCAGGGGATTATATTGAAAAATTAAAATATTTTTGAAAAACTAACTATTCTCTTTCATTGATAGGCTAAGAAGTTTCCGAATCACCCTCGTAAGTCATAAAAAATTAAAATATTTTCAAATTTCTCTGCATGAAATACATATGTGGATTTCTTCTTATATATATATATATATAAGATTGAAAATGTTTATTTTCATTCAAGGTGGATTTCGTTGTTGCAAAATAATTAGGCTTAATCCGATTATTATTGTTTTATTTAAAAAAAAGGTTTGTTTATTAGTGCAGAACGATGATAATGTGTTATTAAGCCTAACTAGTTTGCAACAACAAAATACCACGGTATCCCGAACAAACATACCAACACTGTTCTTTGATGGATTACTTTAAAGACGCTTTTAAATGACTTCAATGGCAGAATTCAAAAATTTTACAACCATGATTTTTTAATGTATAGCAATGAATTCCTGCTAGGTCTGCTCGAATTCAAATCCTGGATTTTTAGTTTTTTTTTCTAAAAACCAAGAACCATAGATTTTCTAAAAAAATATTTGTTGTTTTTTTTTACATTTTCAAAGAATTTCCGATTATATGAAAATCATGATTTCTAAGATGACCTTCCTGGACCAAAATAAGACACGTGAATTTTCTAAAAAATGATGGTATTTTCTAACTAATTTCTATCAAAAAAAAAAAAAAAAAAAAAAACATTAAAAGCAAGGTAATCCTGGTCAAAAAAGGAAATCCTTAAATATTTTGAAGGACGCCCTGACCCCGAAAGACCAGAACAGAAAGAATTTCTTAAGAATATTTAAAAATTACCAAAATTGTTGGTTTTGTGAGCCTGATGTCAGTTAAGAACTTTCTGACATAAAATTAAGGACTTTTTCATTTACTTTTTTTCAGAGGACTTCTTGTCAAAGAATGGTAGATGTTTTTATAATTTTCAGTGCTTGCAAATAATACGCTTTAATTCGTAACATTTTTTTTTTTTTTTTTTTTTTTTTTTTTTTGGTATGAAGGTATATATCAGTCGGAAAAGCTAGTTTTACTACATTTTAAAATCTTCAATAGCCCAATGGTCTACATTTTGCGCATTACAAAGGAATTTCAATGGCGAAAATTTTAATTCTCTAACGTAAATTTCCCTTGAACTCCCCACTGAAATCATTTATTTTCTCACTCACTTCAAATGGTCTCTGCTGTCTAGAGCTTAATTCGAATAACCTTCATAAATATTTGCGATTATTATTCTTTCTTCTGCTGCGTTACATTTTTGCCCAACTTCTATTCAAAAATTCACTTCGTCGTTATTGTTCTCGTCGTAAATTGTTGGCGGTAAATGCTATAGCTTTAGCTGTGGCGTTTTCGACATGAAAAAGGACGACGTAAATGTATTGGTAATTGTATTGTTATGACAGTGTATTGAACATTCGATGCTGTATTAGATATGTATGTGAGTTTGTAACGAGTAACTTCTTTATGTCCTTCATGGATTACATTTGATTTCAAATCATGCAGCATCATACAACGATATTCTTAAGTACACCAACACAAAAATGTGTTGTAAGTGGCATTTAGTATAGGTGACACAGTGGGGGATATTTTATGGAGACTATTGTGAGCTAATAAGTTAGAGTGATTAAACCTTTAAAAATGCATTTGAATTTGTTCAAAATGTGCCTGCATACATTTTGAATTTATATTATTAATTATTCTAAACATTTAATTTTTTATTGTTGTTCTTTATTACAACAATAACTATTTTTAGGTGAAAAAATAAGTAAAGGCCTGTAAGGAAGACTTTTTCACCCATTGTCCATCCTCAAACTAAATGTATTTGCGTCTGTTGTTCTCTCTGGCTATTTGAAACACTTCGAACATTTTATCGATAAAGCCATGAGAAACATGAAAACGTGCGTACTTTTATGGCCTTTTTCATACTTCAACACAAACATTTACAATATTTTGGCTACAATGACAACAGCAACAACAAGAACAGCAACAACTCATTATGTTCAATTGGGGAATTTCATATACACGCCAGTAATCTCACATACATATATAAAATACATACGTGCATTAACGGTTGTATATGTATGGTCGATGATATATAAGGGTAGTTAATATATAAGCAACTAAAACTGGGAATTTCTTTAGAGGATCTATTTGTGATTTCCACAAATTTTGGTCTAACTACTTTGAAAAACAGGAAAATATGGTGCGCTTTTTGGAGGCAAGCTTTTTTTAGAATTACTATTCCTTGTCATTAGGCAATTTAAGTTCGTAAATGGGCCATGCCAATCCATGTTTCGTATAACCCTTATATAACGATACCTGCTGATATTCGGTTTTTGACAAAAATTTTTGATAAAAAAATTGATAATTTTATTGACATTATTGACGAAATTGTTTCAAATTTCATATTTGAAGTTTGTAATGACGACTACTGCCTATGGCCAAAAATTGTCAATGCGGGTGAGGTGACTCCTGACTCCTGTCATTTCTAAGCCACTCGTCCGACATCTGTTAAAATTATTCCAGTGTCAGCTCATTATATTGTTTACAAGCGTACGAAAGCATTTTGGTTATTCGTGATGGAATTCAAGCGTGATAGTGTGATTTCTTTATGTTTGGCTGGAAAACCACAATTGGCTATCGTTAAAGCATTTAAATGTGATCAAATATTTTGTGTCTCGTATCATTGCTCGTAGCGTAATCCGACGTCAAGAAAGTGGACGAAAGAAAACAGCAACATCAGTAGAAATGGTTTGAAAAGTAAAGAAGCGACTTGATCGAAACCCACGTCGCAGTTGACGAAAAATGGCTCTTGAGCTGAACATATCGCAATATTCCATTCGGCAAATATTGAAAAATGAGCTCGGGATAAAGCCATTGAAATTCCAAAAAGTGCAAGAACACCGCAACAGAACGAAAATAGACTAAACAGAGCTAAGAGTTGCTTCGCTTGGCCGCAAGTGGTGAACTTGACCGAAATTGGTTTTCTACGTCGCTCTCCGCTCGTATTAATCGACTGTAGCATCAGAATAAATGCCGATAATTATCGCGAAAATATTCTGGAGGGTGTATTAAAGCCTTAGGCACGCAAACATTTTGGCCGCAGACCTTAGACATTCCAACAGAACTCAGCACCATCGCACTCAGCACGCGCCACCCAAGAATGGTTACACCAAATGAGGTTCCTCGCTTCAATTTCAGCGCACATTGGCTACCAAAATCTCCGGATACCAATCCGTTGGGCTACTGTAAGGCTGGCACTAAAAAATACCAAAGTGTCGATTACCTCAAGTAAGCGCTTCGCCGGGAATGGCCCAAAATACCGCAGAGCAACATTGGTTTGGTTTGGTTTCATTGGCTGTTTGAAGACCCTAATTCTTGCCAAAAGTGACCTATTCGAACAAATCTAAACTTATTCTAAAATTTGATGCTATTTCCGATATTTTTTGCTTTAATTCAATAAAATTAAAAAAATGTAAAAATTATGGCGTTTGACTTTGTTGCAGTTTTTTTGAGCCTTGAACTTGAAGTTCGATATGTATAATTATCCTATATGTACCTATTATCCTCGGTATTGTTATGATATAATTTTAATGAATTGGTCCAGATTTTTAAATGGAATTCTCTACAATCTTCCACCAAAAAAGACGTGTACATAAGTTGCTTTTCACCGCTTTTTGCAACAATGAATCTTTTTCGGATATATTTTTTCTATATGCCACAATACAAGATCTCAAATAAAGAAGGTAGACATCGGACCATTCCTTTTGGACCCTGCCCCATAAAGGGGTCAAATTTTGAATAACCCAAACGATTATAAAATCCGAAATAAGCATACGGATTTCTTCGTATTTCACAAGTCCCATTATTTCTACGAACACAAGATCTGCCGCTAAGATATCGGTCCATTACTTCTGGTGCCTCTCCCAAAACGTCAAAACTTTGAATATCCATGAGGCTCATAGAACGGGTAATTAACATCAAATTCCATTTAGACTTGGTACATCTCAATATTTCCATCAACACATTATATGTTATAAATATAGTAGGGATCGAACCATTCCTTTAGGTACCTGCACCACATAGGGTTCAGGAAAAAAAACAAAACTCTCAAAAAAAGCGAAATGAGCATCCAACTCTCTTCAAGTATCACACATACAAACTTTTTTGCTAACACAATATCTGTTGTTAAGATGTATATATCTGCGAACCCCTCCTGATACCTCTCCCACAAAGGGTCACAATTTTCAATAATTTTATTTGTCACAACTTGCGAAACAAGTCAGTGATTCTTTAGAACTAAACATTTCTTTCGACCAGAAACCTGAGATGAATATGGAATTATGCTTTCGCATAAGATTGAATATAGACGTTCGATTTTCTTATAATTTTCCCCATACCAATATTTTCATCTGCGTTAAATGAAGTGTGAAAACGGAATAATTTTTAAATAATCGAACATTGGCTGAGGTTATAGACCTGTCGGCCAAACCGACTGATATTTTATAACTTGTTACTTTTATATTTTGTTTTCTGGCGATAGAAATTTCAGTTTTTCGGAATTATATTATTTTATAGCTGTTTAAAGCGAAATATCTTCTTAAGTTTCCGCGGGTTTTTGCCTTTTCAAATTGAAACTTCAATTAAATCGAACTTTGAAAGGCCGAAGAATTCCAATAAGTATTTTAATAGATTGTTGACAGAGTTAACTAGTTAAGTTAAGTTAACTAGTTCCTTATCTAATTCTGTGGACTCTTAGTCATTTGTATTAGTTCGTATGAGTGATAGAAATATATGCAATTTATGAAATCAATTATACGTTTAGGAACTTGTGTACTGAACAATCAACTAGATAGACACAACTCACCCGTCGAAGATCTCACTTCATATATTTCCCAATACCTCAAAAATGCAATCCGAAAACCACCAATACATCCTAATAAACATTCACACCTATAAAGCTATTTCCCCTAGATGATATACTCTATGCCATTATTCGATTGTTGCAGTTTACACGCGTGCATGTATATGTACTTAAACAATACACACACACTCTCATGGTACGATATTGTTGAACGAATACAATCTTGTATTTATTGGAAATATGTTTGGGAATATCTGCAGAGATCTCTAGTGAAAGGGCAACTTTTGGCACACAAATGAAAGTAGGTAAATTTATGGGTCACATTATGCGATGATTGGTTACAATAATGAATCATTATATTTATTGATGATTTATTGTTGTTGTTCGCCAAACGTGTCTGTGTGTATGAGAGCGTGTGTGATTGTCTTGTATGGTCTTCTATGTGTATTTGTAACTTGTTGTGAGTGTGTGTGCATGTGTGATTCTATTATTTCATGGAATAGCTTAAGATTAATTGCAATTGTTACGAATTTAAATGGAACTTCAATTTAAAATAGCTGCCTGTTGGGGGGGGTTCTGAGCTCATTTCGAAAAGTTTGTGGTAGGTGATAAGTCTAAGAAATAAATTATTGTGAGACCATATTTTCACAGTTGAAGAGAAAGGGAAGGGAGAACGTATGTGACGTTGAAAATTATTTGAGGGGTCAGAAAAGGTACTTTGTCACAGAAATCAGATAGAAAGAGATATATTAGAAAGAGACATAGTAGATCAGGGCAAGGCAGAGAACCTCAAAATTGTTTTGTGATTGTATGTGTTTTGAAATAAAAAAATATTGCAAGTGTTTTTTGCCTCTCTTTACACAGTGAGAAATAATTTGTTATCTTTAAATTTTAAATTTTCTGTTTTCAAAACAACTTTGTAAAAAATAATATTCTGATCAGACAATTCGGAGATATATTTGCAAATTATTTCAATAATATTCATTTTAAAATAAAACAAGTAAAAAAGCTGTATGTTCGACCTAGCCGAACTCCTATGTCCGACCTAGTCGAACCCTCCACCGTTTGGAACGAATTTGGCAATTTTCAAATAAATAAAATCCGTTAAAAATTTTGTTAAAATCTTTAAAATACCGAATGTAGCCGTTATATTAGGGTCTATATGACGACGTTGACCTGCATAGGCAATTTTTGTCATAAGCCATTACAATATTCAAATGCGAAACTTAAAAAAATCCGTTATATAGGGACTATACCAAAACGTGGACATACATGGCATATTTTCAATACCAAAAGTCCTGCAGACGTAATATACATTTGAGTAAAATTTTATTAACCTACTTCATTTCGTTCGAAAGCTAGAGTGATTTCCACAGACGGATAGACGGACGGACGGAAATCGCTAAATCGACATAGAATTTTATGCTGATTGAGAATATATATACTTTGTGGGGTCTAAAATGAATATTTCAAGGTGTTACAAACTTAATATACCCCCCCTATGATATAAATGTCCTTCAAAATATATATAAGCTAACATTTTCAGAAATGTTATATAATTTTGATGTTATTTGTGTTTAATAATTTCGGACATAACATGCTAACCATCTAAGTTGACCCTTTAAAAAGTAATACCGATTTCCACAGGCTGGCATACGCAAATAGTCGTAGAATTTTATGCTGATCAGAAACTCATTTCCTGCGTTGGGTTCTAAAAGATTATTTGTATGAATTACAAACAGAATGATAAACATCGCATCTCGCTATTTTTCCTAGAATTGACTAAGACTGTACATGTCATTTCATAGAAATCGGGGGATATGAAAATGTCTACTAATTTAGAAGGACAATTAATTTGTCGGTTAATATGAAATGAATTCCTACTCCTAACATGTGAATCCTTATACAAATTCTGTTAAAAATAAATCAATCAAATATATACATCTTAACAGTTGTAATTTTTATAATTTCGAAAATATTTGTTTCAAATATGTAGTAAGATATATTTATATCATCCAATATTTCTTACGGTGTATTCATAAAAATATCCGACAGCACCTTCCTCATCGACTGCCCGAATAAAATTAAATATCCAAAATATCCAAAACCAATTTGACAGAAAATTCAAAACAATTTATTTTTTACAATTGTGTTGGTGAACACACAGATATCCCAAGGGATACTCTTTGCCTAGCCTTGTATTAGATATACTTCAATTCTGATGTCCTTTCTATCACGAGCACCTCCTTTACCTTTGACGTAATAGTAGGGATTATAAAAATATATTTTAAATGGTTCCGATGCTCTTCTGTTCTATGATATATATTTTATATATATATATTTTTATATAAATGGATTTTGTTCAATATACAGGGTGAGATAAAAAAAACTGCAACAAAGTCAAACGCCAAAATATTTTTTTTATTTAAATTTTATTGAACGAAATCAAAAATGTCGGAAATAGCACCAAACTTTAGAATAAGTTTAGAGTTGTTCGAATTGCTCACCTTTGGCGCGAATTATGGCCTTCAAACGGACAATGAAACCGTCACACGCTGCCCGAATGTTGTTCTGCGGTTTTTTGCCCATTGCCGGCGCAGCGCTTGCTTGAGTTGATCGACACTTTGGTATTTTTTAGGGCCAACTTTGCTTTCCAAAATACTCCAGACACAATAGTCCAACGGAGTGGTATCCGGAGATTTTGGTGGTCATCGTGCTCTGGAAATGAAGCAAGGAACTTCATTTTGTAACCATTCTTGGGTGGCGTGTGCTGAGTGCGATTTTGCTGAGTCCTGTTGGAATGTCCAAAGTCTGCGGCCAAAATTTTTGCGTGCCCAAGGCTTTAATACACCGTTCAGAATATTTTCGCGATAATATTTGGAATTTATTCTGTTTTCACGGCCGATTAATACGAGCGGAAAGCGACCATCGGCTGTTATGGCGGCCCACACCATAATCATGGCCGGCCGGCCGGTTGCACCAGAAATCTACCGTCCAACCGAATGTGCACATTTTTAGCTGACCTCTTTGCAAGTAAACACGATCATTTTGTTTGTCTACGAACTGCTGGACAACGAATGTTTTCTCATCGGAAAAAACCAAAAGTGGCCAAGCGAAACAACTGTTTTGCTCTTTTGAGTTTATTTTCTTTCTGTTGCGGTGTAAGTTCTTGCACTTTTTGGAATTTCAATGGCTCTACCCCGAGCTCATTTTTCAATATTTGCCGAATGGAATATTACGATATCTGCAGCTCATGAGCCATTTTCGGTCACTGCGACGCGGGTTTCGATCAAGTCGCTCCATTACTTTGCGAACCATTTCTGCTGATCTTGCTGTTTTCTTCCGTCCAGTTTCTTGACGTCGGGCTACTCTACCAATATCACGGTAACGAGCGATGGTACGAGACACAAAAGATTTATTCACATTTAAATGCTGGATACTCTAACGATAGCCACTTGCGGTTTTCTAGCCAAATATAAAGAAATCACAGCCACTAGTGGTTTTCCAGACAAATATAAAGAAATCACACTATCACGCGTGAATTTCATCACGAATAACCTTTTTTTATGGAAAATTCTCACCAAAATGCTTTTGCACGCTTGTAAACAATATAATGAGCTGTCACTGGAATAATTTTAACAGCTGTCGGACGAGTGGCTTAGAAATGACAGCTTTGTGAAGATGGTTGCAGTTTTTTCATCTCACCCTGTAGTTTGTTTTAGAAATAAAATAAAATATTTTCATCCATCGAAAACAAAAAAAGCTCTCCCAACATCTCTACCACTTTGGTAAACAAGTTGGAAAAATTAACAAAACACTACTCGATTTGGTTTCCCGTTCATCCTCGATACCATCAGCAATGGATGCTCAAAATATTTAGTCACGGCAAATAGAAATCGCTTCACAAGTAGACATTTCTCCATTGGTTGTTACACTCTATTTGATAGTTAGTTGGTCGATCCACACCAAAATGTTTTATTAATTTACTTCCTGTTTGGAAATTCTCCATCGTCCATTATTTGATGTATGTATATTCGTAGGTACACTGTGTTTTGTTTCCACTTCAGCCCCAAATGAATAAATTCGTAGTACGATTTCCTCTTTTTGGCGTCCATGCTATATCTACAATGCCCGAATTCCTGCTGCATTCGATACCATCCACCAAAAACACAATCAATATCAAGTGGGATAGCGTGTGGTTGTGTATTTACCCAATTTCCCATTTAAAGGATGATTTCCACGAATGATGATTAAAAAAGTTTTTGCATCGACTCATTGTGTTGCGGACGAATGAGTATTTGTCTTATCTCAAGGATACAAAGAAGTAGGCATACAATAACAGCATTGGAAGTGAATTGGAGAATATGTAGCGGTATGTGTAGCAGTAGGTGTTCCATTGGGTAACCCAAGTCATTATTTTTTTATATTTATTTCAACCTAAAAAAGAATTGTAAAAAGTCTTAACTCTGCATTTAAACGGCCTTGTACAAGAAGACCTTAAGGTCTTTTGCATGAAGACCATGTCGTACTCTATCGTCTACTATAAAAAAACACTTTCGTTTTTTATAGAAAGACCTTCTAGTCTTCTATAGAAAGACCTTCTAGTCTTCTATAGAAAGACCTTCTAATCTTATATTGAAAGATCTTCTAGACTTCTATAGAAATATATTCTAGACTTCTACAGAAAGACCTTCAGGTCTTCTAAAAGAAGAAAACCTTGTGATCTTCTACAAGAAGATAACCTTCTAGTCTGCTATGAGAATAAAACCTTCTGGTATTTTATGAGAGGAAAACCTTCTGGTCTGCTATGAGAATAAAACCTTCTGGTCTTTTATGACAGGAAAACCTTCTGGCCTTCTATAGGAAAGAAGCCTTCTGGTCTTCTATGAGAAGACCTTCGGGTCTTCTATGAAAAGAGACCTCCGGGTCTCCTATGAGAAGAGACTTTCGTGATTTCTATGAGAAGAGACCTTCGGGTATTTTATGAAAAGAGACCTTCGGTTCTTCTATGAGAAATACCTTCTAGTCTTCTAAAGATCTTCTAAAAGAAGATAACCTTCGGGCCTTTTATGAGAAGAACTCAGGGTATTCTATGAGAAGACCTTCGAGTCTTCTATGAGAAGACCTTCGAGTCTTCTATGAGAAGACCTTAGAGTCTTCTATGAGAAGACTTTCGGGTCTCCTATGAGAAGACCTTCGGGTCTTCAATGAGAAGACCTTCGGGTCTTCTATGAGGAAACCTTCGGCCTTCTATGAGAAGACCTACTGGTCTTCTTTGAGAAGACCTACCGGTTATCATAGTAAAACCCACTGGTCTTCTATAAGAAGACCTACTGCTCTTCTATGAGAAGGCCTAATGGTCTTATTCTATGGCAAGATCTACTGGTCTTCTATGGGAAGGCCTACTGGTCTTCTATGAGAAGATCTTCTTTTGTTCTTTTATGAGAAGGCCGTCTTCTGGTCTTCTATAAGAAAAGATATTCTTCTAGTCTTCTATAAGAAATGTCATATTCTGATCTTCTACAAAAATAACACCTTGTCGTCATCTATAAGAAGAAGAACTTCTGGTCTTCTACAAGAATAAGACGACCTTCTGGTCTTCTACAAGAATAAGACGATCTTCTGGTCTTCTACAAGAATAAGACTTTTGGTGTCCTACAAGAAGAAGACCTTCTTGACATCTCCGAGAAGAATTCTTCTACGAGAAAAATACTTTCTTGTTTTCTCGGAGAAGACTTTCTTGTCTTTCCGTTTTCTATGGAAAAACCTTCCGGTCTTCTATGGGAATACCTGCAGGTCTTTTATGAGTAGACCTTCTTCTGGTCTTCTATAAAAATACATTCTTCTAGTCTACTATAACAAATATCATCTTCTTGTCTTCTACAAGAAAAATCCCTTCTCGTCATCTACAAGAAGAAGAACTTCTGGTATTCTACAAGAAGAAGAAGAAGACCTTCTGGTGTCCCAAAAAAGAAGACCTTCTTGTATTCTCCGAGAAGAAGACCTTCTCTGTCTTCTCCGAGGAGAAAACCTTCTGTGTTTTTCGAGAAGAAGACTTTCCTGTCTTCTCCGAGGAGAAAACCTTCTGCCTTCTCCGAGAAGAAGACCGTCACGTCTTCTCCTTGTCTTCTCCGAGAAGAACTCCTCCTTGTCTTCTACGAGAAGAAGACCTTTTTGTTTTCTCGGAGAAGATTTTCTTGTCTTTCCGTCTTTCTCGAGAAGGCCTTTTCGTCTTCTATGAGAAGACCTCCTGGTTTTCTATAAGAAAACCTGCTGGTCTTCTGTGAGAAGACTGCTCGCCTTCGAGGAGAAGACCTAGTGATCTTGTTTGAGAAGACTTTCTCGGCTTTTACAAGGTCTTCTATGAAAAGACCTCCTGGTATTCAGAAAAAACAGTTTTTCTGTAATTAAACCTTCTCTGTTAAATTCAAATGGTAAATAATGCTGCCAATCTGTGCAATCAATCTCCTCTTTTTTATCTTATTCCATAAATTTACACAATTTATAAATTTAATATTAACAAATATTTAATATTTAATTTCACATTAATCAACCACCGCCAAATGTGCACAGAAAAAACTTTGCCATGGCAAATAAATAAATTACTCTTCTGGAAAACAATTGAACAGGAAAATTATATTTCACTTTTTTTTGTTTGAACCCGAAATCCGAATGTTTTATATCGCAATTGAACAGCTTCATTTCCGGGCCCAATTTATTATTCTTAACTTCATGTCAACCTGAAAAGTTATTGGATTAAGAGGACACACTCGTACATACATTTATGTTGTGCAATTTAAAATGACATGTGCAGGCTGTGTCGAGTAATACAGGAAATTGTTTTGCCAGATGTTTTAATGATGACACAAATGCTGGATAACGGAAGGGTAGCAAAAACGCCGATAAAATGGGAATAGAATCATTTGCAAGCAACACTCCTCAATTACACAATTACTACCACCTCGAACAAAAACGAGTCTGGATATATCATGAATAATAGTTGTACTCACAGATTCCGTGAAGTATTGGCAGGGTGCAGGTAGGTGCCAGCCTAGAATGTTTTTATCCTTTTTTTTCTATTTCACAATCTGACACATGTTCTTCGTGCATCTGCAACACCATGTGAAACCGTAGCCACCTCTATTGTTCCCTAATGAATTCCAGCAAAAATGTTTGTATGTATGTGAGAAAACCCCATTACGTCATGCATTGATTTCCACTCACCCTCTCACAATACCTGGTACTCCCACTACGAACGAACAATTGAAAAACAAAACAAAAAACGTCTAAAACAAGGACCTCTTTACAAATGGAAACGAATGAAGAACTCTCACTCACTCTTTCTCTCTCTCTCTCTCGCTCTCAATCAACACAAATTTTGATGACTTTCTATGCAATTTCTGAGTTCTGAGTAAAACCTTCGGAAAATGTTAAATATTTTCATTATGCCGTGGTAATGGGGCCAGACAGTTGAAAGCACTTTTGCCTCGAGTCCTTCTCCTCGCCTGCACAGATGTCAACAGTATTCGCCTTCATCTTCCTTCCACTCTGCATAAGCAGTCGAAGAGCAGCTCGAACACAATGCAAGAAGAGAAGGTTAAATGCTTGACAATTGCAAGTAATGGCACAAAGGACATTTCTCACACATAGAATGGAAAATTTCTATTGTCGTCACCTGGCAAGTAATATGATTGAGTTTCGGGTGAATGTGAAAAGCAATGAACAAAAAAAAAAAAAAAAATAACTACAGAAATTGGAGTATATGTTTTTTTCTCGGTTGGTTTCAATTTGACTCTGTGCAAGGCAAACTAATTGTTTAAAGTAATTTTAAAAATATAATTGAAATAAATACAGTTTGTAAGCTAAATGTTTGCAGAAATATTTATTAGAAAACATTGCTTTAAAAATACGTTTTTTTTTACAATACTTAATACTTAACACCAGTTTACACATCAAGTTAGAATCATATGTAAGGTATGTTTCTCCGTATATTAAATCAGCATTTTTACAGCATACTCTTAAACTCCCACAATAGATTTTGAACTTTCAAGAAACACTCCGCTTCTATATTTAAAAGTTAAAAAGTATCAATCAGATTTGCAGACATATGTATACCCTCAGCCAATAATCGAGGTCCCAGTAGATATGTACTGGTCTCTACCATCGTTATAACAGATCTTGTGTTGATGGAAATATTGAGATATACAAGTCTGAATGAAATCGAATGTTCATTTCGGGTCTTATGAGCTTCATGGATATTCAAAATTTGGACCCATGGTGGGGAGGTACCAGAAGAAGTGGACCGATATATCCCATCTTCAAAGCATATCTTGTGTTAGAAAACTAATGTGATATGTGAAATATGAAAAGAACCGAATGCTTATTTCGGACTAAATAATCGTTTTGGTAATTCATAATTTTGACCCTTTGTGGGGGAGGTACCTGATGGAGTGAACCGATACTGTATATTTTCCAACCTAACATAGCATTTATTTTAGGATTTGCAAAATTGGAGAAAAATCGGATTAACCTTTATGTTTAAGTGAAGTAAAATATATATATATATATATTTTTTTTTTGAAAATTTCACCTTTTGTGGGGGATGTGGACCGATATTGTCCATCTTCGAACTTGATCTAAGTTTGACACTAATATTACGATGTACAAAGTTTGGATCAAATCGGATACTCGCTTCGAGAGTTATCGTGCGCACCGGCCAGCGAGACAAGCGGGCGGACGGACATCTCTAGATCGACTCCAAATGTCCTGAAACGGATTTGGTCCAAAGAGAGCTAGGATCTAAAACCGTTATTTCGATAAGGCACGTTTTAGCGGTATCAAATGATATATTCCCTTTCTAGCGATATGGCTGAGGGTATAATAGGTTGCATTGTGTTAGCATCTGATCTTCTCTGGAATGTGTGAACCGATTTCGCTTTAGAGAACTTCATATCAAAGGATACGTCTATACCAAGGGTTTTAAGTTCAAACAGTCTCCCTACGTATATTGTATCGTGAGTAAATACATACATATTTTGATATGAATGCAGTGTACACAGGGTGAGATGAAAAAACCGCAATCATCTTCAGACTGCTGTCAAATCTAAGCCACTCGTCCGACTACTGTTAAAATTATTCCAGTGACAGCTCATTATGTTGTTTACAAGCGTACAGAAGAATGTTTGTGAGAATTTTCCAGAAAAAATGTTATCCGTGATGGAATTCAAACGTGATAGTGTGATTTCTTTATATTTGGCTTGAAAACCACAAGTGGTTATCGTTAAAGCACTCCAGCATTTAAATGTAAATAAACCCTTTGAGTTTCGTACCATCGCTCGTTACCGTGATGCTAGTAGAGTAGCTCGACGTGGAGGATGTGGACGGAAGAAAACAGTAACATCAGAAGAAATGGTTCGATAAGTAAAGAAGCAACTTGATCGAAACCCGCGTCGCAGTGGCCGAAAAATAGCTCGTGAGCTGAATCTTTCGCAATGTTCCATTCGGAAAATATTGAAATATATTGAAAGCCATTGAAATTCCAAAAAGTGCAAGAACTTACACCACAACCGAAAAAGAAAATAGACTCAAAAGAGCTAAAGACTTGCTTCGCTTGGCAGAAAGTGGTGAACTGCCGAATTTGGTTTTCTCCGATGAGAAAACATTCGTTGTCCAGCAGTTTGTAAATAAACAAAATGATCGTGTTTACTTGCCAAAGAGGTCAGCCGAAATTGTGCACCTTCGGTTGGCAACCTGAACTCAATCGCCGGCCATTGTGATGGTGTGGGCCGCCATAACAGACGATGGTCGGGCTCCGCTCGTATTAATCGACCGTGGCATCAGAATTAATTTGCCGAATATTATCGCGAAAATATTCTTGAGGGTGTATTAAAGCCTTAAGCATGCAAACATTTTGGCCGCAGACCTTGGACATTCTAACAGGTAACCAAGAATGGTTACAAAATGAGGTTCTTCGCTTCATTTCCTATCCGTTGGACTATTGTGTCTGGAGTATTTTGGAAAGCAAGGTTGGCAATAAAAAATACCAACGTGTCCATCACTTCAAGCAAGCGCTTCGCCGGGAATGGGCCAAAATACCGCAGAGCAACATTCGGGCAGCGTGTGACGGTTTAATTGGCCGTTTGAAGGCCATAATTCGTGCCAAATGTGACCAAATCGAACAAATCTTAACTTATTCTAAAGTTTGGTGCTATTTCCGATATTTTTTGCCTTCATTCAATAAAATTTAAAAAAAAAAAACGTAAAAATTATGGCATTTGACTTTGTTGCAGTTTTTTATATCTCACCCTGTATATTAAAAACACATTTTATGTTTAAAGGCCTACTTCATTTTATGTTTTACGACTTTCAAAATAGAGAATACAACGATGCGACGTTATGTCGTGGATATACCAATGTCTGGACCTGGAGTCAAGTCACTACCATGGTACGGATATATATTGACAATTTTCTTCCAAAAAATAGCGAAGTATTATATCTTCAAATTCAAAGGAAAACTTGAACTAATATAGCCTTTATTCGAGGCTCATTCATTCGGAGGATACTTCACAAGGCCGACTTCGAATGGCATATAACAGATTGGGCTGATTTATATAATATTATAACACCGTAGTCAAGGGTCCAATACTCCGCATCCCCCACAAAAAAAGTTGAAAAAAATAATTTGCTTTGTTTTCTAGGAAAGGTTAAAAATATTTTGGTTAGGCGCATCGACAATGATTTCTATCCATTCGAACTTACGGCGCTTCCTTGTAGAAATAAGGCTGGACGTTTTAAACAAGCTGTATTTAGTAATTGAATATGAAAGTATGGCATATTTTCGGACAAAACTATTAAATACTTCGCGAAAAATATTTTCCGGTTTAAAATTCCACTCTGCAAATGAATATTGAAGTGGAAAATGGGTTCATTTTTTGTTTTGTTTTTCTTTCATCAATAAGACAGCAAGCAGCTGTTCCTCGAAAATGCAAGAGTCGATATTTGCTGCACATACCTCTATGTGTGTGTGTTAACAGCCAGCCACAGATGTATTATTTCCCAATCAGATCGAATCGATGTTTTCCACATATTCCCCTGTTCTTTTAGAAAACAGCCTGCTATCAATGTGGAAACCTTATAAAAGGAAATGAAAAATTGGTTTTAAAAGCATTTCCATGTCTTTTTGTGTACCTCTTTACTTCATCAACTTTTATAGACAGCAGCTAAAATGAGAACAAAAAAAACACCATATGGGAAAATAACCACATGCATGCAGCAAAAATAGTAACGGTTTCAAAGGGACCGAAAGAAAAACCATTTGATTGAGGAAAAATTCAAAAATTTTTGTTAAGTCATGTCAAAAATACAGGGACAAAACAAAAAAAAAATATTTGTAGATATGAATGTTACGCTAATATAACAAGATATAACGTATCAGTCGGCTTTACCGACAGATGTATAGCCTCAGCCAATGTTCGATTACTTGAAAATATTTTGACTTTTCTTATGATTATTCAAATTGGTGACCCTCTATGGAGTAGATTCCGAAGGAATGAGCCAATATTGTTCATTTCGTATCGGACCATAATAAATATAATATAAATATTACGACCTGGCACGTTTGTATTATATAGGGTTGCCCATATTCGACGGACTCATCTGGCAACGTCATAACTTTTGACAGAGATGTCACATCGCTTAATGACATACCGCGTTTGAAGCGTCAGGCGCACTTCTCACATTTTTTAAAACATTAAAAAATGTGAGAAGTGCGCCTTCTAAGAACACCATTAAGCGTTTATACGAAAAATTTTCGACTGGTAAGGCTCTTTCAAATCCGAAGAGGCCATATAAAAGTCGACCGAGGCGATCGCCCGAGAATATCGCTGCCGTACGAGCCAGTGTTGAGAGGTCCCCAAGAACATCCCAAAAACGCCGTTCTCAGCAGTTGGGCATGGCTCGGTCCACTTTACAACGGATTATTCGCATTGATTTGCATTTGTTCCCGTACAAAATTCAATTGACGCAAAGAATGTTGCCTGCGGACAATGGGTCATGGGTCCGTCGATTATGGGCTTCCTTTATTTTATATGAGATATGAGACAATTTTTAGAAAATGTTAAAATGTGCGTAATTACCAGATATAGTCACCGAAGTATTCCATCTGCATGCCTCATCTAATACAGATCAAAATATTGGTATGGGCAAAATTACAAGAAAATCGAATATTTATGACTAACTTTATGCGAAATCAAAAATACCATGATCATCCCTGGTTTCTGGTTGAGAGAAATATTTAGATATAGCAAGTTGAAAGAATATCTAAAATTGTGACCCTTTGTGGATGAGGAATCAGAAGGGGTTCGCAGACATATGTCATCTTCACAACAGATCTTGTGTTAGCAAAATGGTTGTATATGAGAAATTTGAAGAGATTTGGATGCTTATATCACTTTTTTTTATACCCTACAACACTATGTGTTGGGGGTAAGTTTGATTGGGCCAGAATTTATGTAACACCTCGAAATATTGGTTTCCCATATAGGAAGGTATATATGGATCTTCCTAGCTCGCCGAGCTGAGTTGATCTAGCTATATATGTCCGTCCGTCCGTCTCTCCGTCTGTCCATGTTAATTTGTAATCACGCTACAGGTCCAATCATAACGAAATTTTGCACGAAGGTGGGGTTAGGGTCAGAATAGAAGCTTCTTTCTTTTCGAGATGATCGCCAAATGTTTGGGGGTTGAAATGGACCAAATACTGAAAAAATGTCGCATTTTGCGTAGCTACAGGTCGCAATTATACACCAATCGATGCGGAATTTCGCATGTCGCTAGAGATTAGGGCGGGGAAGAAGCCTACCAATTTGGGTGGTCATCGGATAATATTTAGCGGGTAAAATAGATATCTTTAGTGTTGAAAAAATTCAAAATTTTTATTAAACCGCGAATATTTTAAATTCCGTCGAAATCACAAAGCCATGACAAGGTTACTTCTGATCTTTACATTGATGTTAACATCCAACAAATCGGATATATAGCAAAATATGTGCGATATATATGTATATCAAAGAAGACATATATTCAGAGAACGGCTTAACTGATTTCGACAGTTCTCATTAATTCAGAATGACCTGTTGGCAGGAAAGAAAAAACGTCTAAAAAAATCGCATAAAAATATCTCTCTAAAGATGAAAATATTGATTTTGTAACATTTTCTCATATTTTTTTCAATTTTGTCATATTTTTGGCATATTTTCATTTTGAATTAAACATTTGGTAATATTTCTACAGCAAACAAAACTAAGTAGTTAGGATATCAGGATATCATATACAGATCGCATTTATGGCCCGATCCTTACGAAATTTTGCATGGGGATAAGATGAGGGTCAGAATAGAAGCCTACTATTTTTGGAGATGATCGCCATTTATTTAGGGGTTGAAATGGACCAAAAAACTGCATAATTGTCAGCAGGTCGTAATTATCGCCCTATCCTCACACACATTTGAATGGGGGTTACCGGACAATGCAAAAGCCAAGTAGTTTTGGATGGCCATCCAAAAATATTCAATGTGTAAAGGATTTTGGCAACTTTTGTAGACAAAATACGAACATGTCCATTCCAGTGACTTTTTGGAGAATTCACAAATACAGGAAAGACACACTTCTGACTATTTTTTTAACACTGATTTCGTTGAAGAATGTAGTCAAATGTCTGTATCTCATATAGATGCGTTCCAGTCAAAAACCAATAATAAATGTTAATCTTTTGCCACTTCTAGGAGATTATAGGTCTTTGGGAAATATTGGTTCCAGATCTAGGAAGATCTAGTAAGACCATGAGCAAATTAGTTAAAGTTGCTATTATTCGAAAATTAGAAAACGAAACCTGATGGTTTTCTTTTATTATTTGTCACAATATCTTGTGGAATTCTTTCGAGTATCTCGCCTATATAAACTGTATCGTTTATTATAGTGTTGTAGGGTATTCAACGGTCGGCCCCGCTCGACTGTAGCCTTTGCCTACTTGTTTAACGTAATTTTTTCACAATCTTGAACTCTATGTGGCTGAAATACCATAAGAAATGGTCCGATATCTACTACCTTTATAACAGATATTGTGTTGATTGAAATATTGAGATGTACCGAGTCCGAATGGAATCGGATGTAAATATCGCGTTTTATTAGCTTCATGGCTACTCAAAATTTTGACTCTCTGTGGGGAAGGTACCAGAAGACGTGGACGAAAATATATCCCATCTTCACAGCAGATCTTGTGTTAGTAGAAATAATGGGATGTGTGAAATATGAAGAGAACCGGATGCTTATTTTAGATTTTATAATCGTTTTGATTATTCAAAACTTTGACCCCTAGTGGGGGGAGGACCAGAAGGAATGGTTCGATGTGTACTATCTTCATATCAGATCTTGCGTTGATGTAAGTATTGAGATGTACCAAGTCTGAATGGAATCGGATGGTAACTTCACGTTTTTTGAGCTTCATTCAAAATTGTTAACCCTATGTGGGGTAGATACCATAAGGAATGGACCCATATATTCCATGCATGTAATTAGAAGACAATCAGACTCGACACTCGTGAGCCGATATTGTCCATTTCCGCACCTGACCTACCACTAATAAGAATATATTGGTATTTGCAAAGTTGGAGCAAAATCGGATTACCCTTTTCCTTCTTTGCAATAAAATATTTTTATACCCTCCACCATAGTATGGAGGGTATACTAAGTTTGTCATTCCGTTTGTAGCAACTCGAAATACACATTTTAGACCCCACAAAGTATATATATTCTTGATAAGCTTAAAATTCTATGTCGATTTAGCGATGTCCGTCCGTCTGCAGAAATCACTGTAGCTTCCGAACAAATTGAAGTAGATGGATAAAATTTTACTCAAATGTTTCTAATGTCTTCAGGACTTTTGCTGCTCAAAATGGGCCATATAGGTCCACGTTTTGGTATAGCCCTTATATAACGATATCTTCCGATATTCGGTATTTTGATCATTATAGCGAATTTATTCACCAGAATTGTTTCAAATTTGGTATTAAAAGTTCGTAATGGATACTACAGCCTAAGACAGAAAATTGTTTGTGCAGGCCTACGTCTTCGTA
Organism: Musca domestica; assembly: GCF_030504385.1. NCBI lineage: Eukaryota > Metazoa > Arthropoda > Insecta > Diptera > Muscidae > Musca > Musca domestica. The sequence continues at coordinate 976,979 of NW_026712254.1, forward strand.
TAGCCCCCATGTAACGATACCTCCCGATATTCTGTATTTTGACCATTTTAGCTACATTATTCTCCGGAATTGTTTCAAATTTGGTATTTGATGTTCGTAGTGGATGCTACAGCCTATGACAGGAGATTATTTGTACACTTCCATGTCTTCGTATAGCCCCCATGTAACGGTACCTCCCGATCTTCGGTATTTTGATTTTATTGACATTATAACCTACTTTTTTTAAGTTTCGCATTTGAATATTGTAAAAGCTTGTGACAAATGTTACCTATGCAGGTTCATGTCGTCGTATAGAGCCTAATATAACAGCTATAGTATTTTTAAGACTTAAAAAACTTTGAATACCCTCCAACATTCGGGGCCAAATGGTGGAGGCTATTCAAAGTTATTTGGATGAGCCGTACCTAGCCATATGGGTGAGGCCGTACCTAGCCATAAATAGAAATTCTCACAATAAAGTTTTTTAATGAAAAAGTATTTTTAAAGCATGTACGCCTTTAATTATTGTTTAAGAACCCTCATTTATATATGCCCCTTGAAAAAATATTATTAAAAAGTCAACATTTATTTGTGTCCCTAGAAAATCCACTTTTAAATGTAGGACTTGAAAATTTTTTTTTAGGAATTCGCCTTTATATGTGCCCTTGAAAAATATTTTTAAAAATCCACGTCTATCCACATGTTTCTTTCGCTTTGTGTGAGATTTTCAACATTATCTCTCTTTCAGGGAGCTACCAGAAGGAATTAAAGTTCATTGCCTAACTTAATCAATATTTTGCAATCCATTGTCTTCATTGGAGGAATACCCTGTTTACCAGCAAGACATAAAGATTAAAGGAAATAACTGGGTTGTCTTTAAACATTCTGAAAATAATTTCTATATAAACCGTTGTTTCGACTTGCTGCAATGAATATCACATCTTTAAGGCTGAAGTTATAAAAATGGGAAAATCCAACTATGAAATTGTGAAGTTGATGTTTCTGGTATAGACTCAATAAAAGTACTTACATACCATCAATGTAAAGATCTCATCAAATACCAACCTTTTTGATAGTTTTCATTTTCTTTACTCTTTTCATTTTAGACTGTGATGAGACTTAGAACTCACACAAAACATTTTCTTTTCAAATGAATATCTAAAAAATCACTTCAACTACCATCTAAATGGCCGTCATATTCATTGTGTGTTAATGTAAAGTGCTGAGTGCATTAGAATAGTTTTATATCCTTTTCTTTTGTTTGGTTTTTGTTTTGCAATCCTTGCGTTTTAATTGTCTAAGAAAGTTCCATATCCTGGACAAAAGACTTTTTATCTATGCGATGTCTGCATGGCTCTCAAAGAAATTGGACCAACAATTTTCTAACAAAGCCGTCAAAACAAATTCCATACTACGATGTGTTTTAGAATGAGAAAATTACACATTATTTGTTACCTAAAATAAATTCTTAAGGAGCAACGGATGTTTTTTAAATATTTCAAAGAACTATTTTATGATATTTAAGAAGTTGGGATCTTTGACTAACACTGGACATATTACCCACATATCAATTATATGCAAGCGTGCGAATAAATTATTTGTATACCCTACAACACACTGTGGTCAGGGTACTATGTCTTTGTGCATTTGTTTGTAGTATAGAGAAGGAAGAGAGTTAGACCCATAGTTGCTTTTGATGATCTGCATAGGATCACATTCTAAATCGATTTTTGCATGTCCGTCCGTCTGTTTGTCCATGTGATTTTGTAAACAAAGTACAGGTCGCATGATATTTGGAAAAAATAGTTTACTTTGCCCAAGGTCGAACCCTATTGAAATTGGATATAATCGGCCAAAATGTAGATGTAGCTCCCACATTGTTGCCTTTGCCGATTTGCCTTTTACTGTCAACCTAACGTGTAATATTAGACAAAATTGGATGGAATTTAACACACATAACCAAATTGAGCCTAGAAACAAGTGTCTGAAATTTGAAATCGAAAATCGGTGTAGAGATAGCTACAGCTTCTATATTTATTCTTCGTCCGATTTTTTAAATTTCTAACCTCAGAGTCGTAATATGCACTCCGTAAAAACGAGAAACTCGGAAATCTCAGAAATAATTTTCCCAAATTTTATTGGGCTCGGTTCAGATTTGGACATAGCTCCCATGTATCTTTACTCGATTTCAGATTTATTGTGCACCAAATGGTTAATATATAAACCCAAATACGAACTTATCCTGGAAGAAATTGCATCAAATTTGGTGAAAATCAGTTAAGTTATAGCTATAGGTCGGATATATATGTTTCATCCGATTTTGTATTTTACTCTTCCACACCCATATAATATGCTCTACAAGAGCGGTATTGCTAAATTTGATAGAGATCGCTTCAGATTATATATATTTTCACACGATTTCACATTTACTGCGCCTAAAAAGGGTAATATAAGCACAAATAGGATGGACTTGGAGGACTACTACGCATTCAAAAACGATCTTATTTGGTATGTTTTAATTCTCATAAATTTCACATAAAGCGTTTATTTGTTATATGTAGCTCTACTATACATGCAAAGCGGTGTTGGGTATCATAAAGTCGGCCAAGCCCGACTGTGGGGTTTCTTTAATGTTTTTTTTTTTTTTTAATTAAATTTTAAAAATTGTTTCCCATATTCTTTATTTATTTAAATATCCTGAAAATGCTCTTTGTAGAACGACTGACCTACAAACTACGTAAATTTAAATATTTCTGTTAGCAATGATGAAAGGTCCATTCCTTCCAATACCTGCCCCAAAAAAGGTAATTGTTTTGGAATAAAAACAAAACATCAATTTAAATGGGATATAGGACAAATAAAAGTTCAAAGTTTTCCAAAAAGGCAAAATGAGTTCGCAAAAATGTCGGAAATAGCATCAAATTTTAAAATAAGTTTAGATTTGTTCGAATTGGTCACTATTGGCACGAATTATGTCCTTCAAACGGCCAATGAATGTTGCTCTATGGTATTCTGGGTGGCGCGTGCTGAGTCCTGTTGGAATATCATAGTTCTGCGTCAAAAATATTTACGTGCCCAAGGCTTTAGTACACCCTCCAGAATATTTTCGCCGTAATATTCGGCATTTATTTTGATACCACGATCGATTAATACGAGCGAAGAGCAACCATCGGCTGTTATGGCGGCCCACACCATCACAATGGCCGGCGCTTGAGTTCTGGTAGCCAACCGAAAGTTCACATTTTCAGCTGACCTCTTTGGCATTTGTTTGTTTATAAACTGCTGGACAACGATGTTTTCTCATCGGAGAAAACCAAATTCGGCAGTTCACCACTTTCGGCCAAGCGAAGCAACTCTTTAGTTCTTTTGAGTTTAAATGCTGGAGTGCTCAATACATAGCCACTATAAGAAACCAGCCAAATATAAAGAAACTTTTTTTCTGGAAAATTCTCACCAAAATGCTTTTGTACGCTTGTAAATGTATAATGAGCTGTTACCGAAATAATTTTAACAGATGTCGGACGAGTGGCATTGAAATGACAGCAGTCTTAAGTTGGTTGCAGCTTTTTCAACCTGTATGCTGCAAATGGTCAACATTTCAAAAATAATGCAAAGGGGTTTTTGACAGGAGTCAGGAGACTATGCCACATTTGAAAACGTTTACATAAATTTGTAATTTTGCTTAGAAATGACTTTCAGCATTAGAGTAATATATTCGAAATTTAATGTGAGTTATTCAATTTCACGCTCAAAATATAGTAGATCTCTTTCCCGAATAGTAGGTTCTGTCGTGCTTTATTTCGCACGTTATAAAAGTTATGAGTAACCAACCCTGTGTGGGGCAGATACCTGAAGTAGTGGTCCAATACTTTCCACATTTACAGCAGATCTTGTGTTAGTAGATATATATTAGATAAATCGGCTGCGAAATAGGTGCAGCGTGTCATGTGGGCCTGTGCCACATGCTGGGCAGATGTTCTGCACGTCGCCGTTAATCCGGGCCCAGTAGGAATTTAGGCGCCTGCACCATCCGGATCGTAATTGAGCCAAGACTACTCGGGTTTGTCGGGGCAGCTCTCGTACTTCAGCTGCGACGGGAGGGGGATGGTCTCCTAGCACTGTATTCACTCTATATCCTTCAATGGCTTCTGAGACCGCAATAGAGTGAATACTATTCAGTCCCGCTTGATAGGCCTGTTGATCTAGAGGCTCTCTCTTATACCTCTGTACCTCTCTCTCTAGATCATGAAGGTATTTCCGGGCGGAGGTTGCCTATCCACAAGATGGTGATTTGGATGGCTTTGTCTATAACATCCAAGCAGGTATTGCATTGACAGCATTTTGTTATGCTGTCGCACCGGTAAGACCTTCGCCTCCTCATGTAGGTGATCGACAGGTGTCATGAGAAGGCACCCTGTTGCGGTTCTAAGGGCGGCATTCTGGCAGGACTGCACATTTTTCCACTGCCTAGCACTGACGTTGGCGGACCACACTGGAGCCGCATAGTTTACCACAGACCGGCCTATCGCGTTGTAAGAGGTCAACAAGGTTTCCTTATCAGCTCCCCAAGTACTGCCGGCCAGAGACTTGAGGACCTTGTTCCTACTTCTAATCTTGTCGCAGATAGCTGTGGTATGCGCGGACGACTTAAAAAGGCTATCAAATGTGACCCCTAATACCTTGGGGTAGTTGGTGGTCGGAATAATAGCACCATCGACCTTCACATTCAAGGATAGCCCCATCTCCGCAGTCCATGTGGTGAATAGTGTGGCCGTCGACTTAGTAGCGGATATCTTCATATTCCTCGCAGTGAAAAAGGCGGTAAGATCAACAAGGTAAACGTTTAACCGATCGCAAATGTCATCAATAATGGGTCCAGACGCCACGAGCGTACAATCATCTGCGTACGTTATAATCTCTATGACTTCTGGAGGGCGTGGAATATCAGAAAGTAGAGGTAGTTTACTATCCAACGTTTCAAACTTGACCGGAGGGTGGTGCGCTCAATGTTCTCGAACAGTGCGGCATGATTGACTATATCAAAGGCTTTTGATAAATCAAGTGCCACCATAACTGTTCTATCGCACGGCCTGTTCTGGTTGAGAGCTCTACTGACATGTGTGGAAATGGCGTGTAAAGCTGTTGTTGTGCTATGAAATTCCGGAATCCGTGTTGATGATGGGCTACTGGGAAACACTCTCTTATGCTGGGGAGGAGTAAAGCCTCAAGCGTCTTTGCTACTGGTGACAAAAGTGATATCGGCATGTATGAATCACTTTTGCTGGCATCCTTGCCTGGCTTTAGTAGCGGGACCACCCTGCCCATTTTTCAGGCATCGGGAACTACTAGGGTGGCTAACGACAGATTGAGAAGCTTTGTAAGATACTCAACTCCTGGTTCATCTAGTTGCTTCAACATCACCATTGAGATTCCGTCAGGACCAAGCGCTTTGGATGACTTTGCGCTTCTGATGACCTGTACAACATCTGCCAACGTAAATTGTGGTGGTACCTCCTCGGCTGGAAGGGATCGTACACGGCGTAGGATCCTTCTCTTCCCCTTTCACTCTTGGGGTATTCTACAAACTGCCGGTTAAAATAAGACGCGCACCTCTTCGGATCTGTCACTTCTACGCCAATGTTGCAATGCTTCAGATGTTCTAACCACTTTTTCCGCTTATGCTCACCTACTAACCTGTTTACCTCCAGAGTAAGTTCATTGACTCTGGGGTGATTGCAATCCCACGGCGGCCGGATCTATGTACCGGATTGACTCGGAGGCATATTTCTCCGACCAGGCGCCGCCAACCCAGCAAATACATGTTCGTTAACATGTTGTTATTTTAACAGAGAAATTTAATTACGAAGGGCTGAATGAAATCTCTTTAAACTTGTCCCACGAAAGGTTTTTACCTGATTTAATGTATTTATTGTTTATATTTAAACCTCTGTTCGCGGTTACATTCTTCGACGGTTAATTAAAAATAAGATCCTTCGTCCATTTGCTCTACGTCGTGCCTCAATTTTAAACATTTCACCGTAATTCCACGAAGATTAAATTCCAGTTAATTTTTTGCAATTTCTGCTCCAGTATTTTTCCTAATAAATTGCCTTAATTGAAATGAGAGGGAAAAATTATAAACAATTTATTACAGTTGTTTTGCGTCACACTGACATGATAAAACAACAACAACAACAACAGTTCATCCATATGTGGACAATACCATTGGCCATGGATGACATAGACCCCACAAAGGCAAACGAATAAAAACAGCAGCAACATCAACAACACCAACAAGAACTTAAAACATGTCGCCACACTCTACTAAATTAAACTTCATGTGAGAATGAATATTTACACAGATGTAAATGATGAAGGATATACACATCCACACATAGCTAGGTTGGTATGTAGATACATTTGTCTAGGCATCCCTTGGGGAAACTAGTTATCAACATGTGAGTCCCTGCGTGTGCATGTGTGTGTTGTCAACAGTATCGTTGCAATCTTCATTTTTTTGCAGCGTATACATGGGTATGTATGTGTGTTCAGGCAACTGGTAGCAACTCAAATACAACATGCAATCCAACACAAACATAAGTTTGGAACCCAAACCGAGCCAAGATCTCAAGTACAGAACAAAGAGTCGGTGTTTTTTGTTTCCCATGTCTGTAGAGAGATAGAGTGAGAGTGCGAGAGGCACAAAGCATGAGTGCAACATTCACACAAATGTTTTGCATATTTGCTGATGGGTATCCTGGAATGGTTTTGCTGTCGCAATGGGTCCTTTAACAGTCTTTGTGGATTAAAAGGGCGTTTCATTGCAACGTTTCTTTTAAAAGCCTACAAATCTTAATTTGTACGAAGGAAATGCCGTGAAAAAGGGGAAAGAAATTTAAAACAACATCATCGTCATATATCATCGTTAAAATTATACTTTGCAAACAACTTGGAGAATCAAATTATTTTACGGATGTCTTTTAACTTTTTAATTTTGTCTGGAGAAGGCACACGTATGAATGCATTTTTAGTGATTTTCTACAGGATTGTTCTTTTTCGTCCCTTTTGGTTCCCGTAACGGCGATAGTGCTATTGCATAGGACTTCTAGATGTGGTGCATGCCTTCCAATAGGCAATTTTCGGTAACTTATTTGGTAGTTTAATACAGTGTTGACATATACCCATAGTACTTAGTTATTTTTTGTTGCCGTAGAATGGGCATTAAAAATGCGACGCACATCCCTCACCACCCATTTTGATCTATTTTCGTGGCATTTTCCTTATTTCCCAAAAGATAATCAGAGTCGTATTAGTGCAGGAGGAATGAGTGAGTGGGTTGGGAATATTGCTCATTATGGTGACCTTTATAGGTAATTTTATTCAAGGACCTATGGGGTCATAATTTTGTAGAGCATCAAAGTTTCTTGAATATTGTATAATATTTCTCAAGAGCTTTTAAGGCTATATTCGTGAATTTACCCTAATAGAAGTGAAAATTTTTCACTTTCTGACTTTTAAATTAATGATGATTTCGCAGATTTAGGCATGAATCTAAATTTTCAAATGTTGTTTCGAATTCCCATAATCACGAGAGAGGGCGTATATATAAGGATATAGCCACGGAATTTGCATTGCCAGAAACTTTATCTATTACAAATTATTTTATAGTATTGTAGGGTATACCATGATAGCACGATACTCCCCATGTTAATTGAGCATTATTTGAGCGTAGCAAAATTTGGCACAATAATTTGTACTGTATCTAGGATGGTTGGCACGTCTTGGTATAGTCGCCATATAACTATGAATCCTTATAATCAGTATTTTGATGATTTTCGCTAATTTTTAAAGGGATGTTTCCAAAAATTAGGTTCTAGTTACGGTGGCGGAATATTGTACGAATAGATCCACATTTCGTATAGCCTCCCTATATTTCTGATATTCCTTATTTTTATGATTTTGGCCATATTTTTCTGCGGATTTATCTAAAAATTAAGATTAACAGGTCATAATGAGTTCTCGCTACGGTGGTAGAACATTGAATATATGTTTTCCTATAGCGCACATATAACTATACTCACCGATATTCGGTATTTTGATGATCATAGTCACATTTACGCACGAATCTTATTTAAATATTGGTATTTAAGACTCGCATAAGATAACAATCGTTGTAATATAAAGTTGCAAATATACAGGGTGAGATAAAAAAACTGCATTCAACTTAAGATTGCTGTCATTGTTAAGCCACTCGTCCGACAGCTGTAAAAATTATTCCAGTGACAGTTCATTATATTGTTTACAAGCGTACAAAAGCATTTTGGTGAGAGTTTTCCAGAAAAAAAAAAAAGTTATTCGAGATGGAATTAAAGCGTGATAGTGTGATTTCTTTATATTTGACTGGAAAACCACAAGTGGCTTAGAGCACTCCAGCATTTAAATGTGAATAAATCTTTTGTGTCTTGTACCATCGCTCGTTACCGTGATACTGGTAGCGTAGCCCGACGTCAAGGAAGTGGACGGAAGAAAACAGCAACATCAGCCGAAAACTGGCTCGTGAGCTGAACATATCGCAATATTCTATTCGGCATTTTATAAAAAATGAGCTCGGAGTAAAGCCATTGAAATTCCAAAAAGTGCAAGAACTTACACCGCAACGGAAAGAAAATAGTCGTATTAATCGACCGTGGCATCAGAATAAATGCGGAATATTATCGCGAAAATATTCTGCAGGGTGTATTAAAGCCTTGAACACGCAAACATTTTGGCCGCAGACCTTGGACATTTCAACAGAACTCATCGCACTCAGCACCCCCCACCCAAGAATGGTTACAAAATGAGGTTCTTCGCTTCATTTCCGGCGCACAATGGCTACCAAAATCTCGGGATACCAATCCGTTGGACTATTGTGTCTGGAGTATTTTGGAAAGCAAGGTTGGCACTAACAAGTACCAAAGTGTCGATCACCTCAAGCAAGCGCTTCGCCGGGAATGGGCCAAAATACCGCAGAGCAACATTCGGGCAACGTGTGACTGTTTCATTGGCCGTTTGAAGGCCATAATTCGTGCCGAATATGACTAATTCGACAAATCTAAACTTATTCGAAAATTTGATGCTGTTTCCGACATTATTAGCTTTCCTTCAATAAAATTAAAAAAATATAAAAATTATGGCATTTGAATTTGTTGCTGTTTTATTATTTCTCCCTGTAGCTATATCTGAATCGATTTCCACCAAATATGAAGAGCTTGCTTCTTAGTTGAATTAGGTCGTATGTGCCACTCTATTTGGGCTGATATTAGCAATTTGGTGCAGAATAAAATTGAAATCGGAAGAAAATAAATATGGGAGCAGTCACCTTGGGCCAAAAAAAAAAAAAAAATTGTGTATGGAAAATTTCATCTAAACGAAAAATAAATGTTTTTTTTTTTCAGAAAAATACATGGGCAGACAAATGGGCAAAGACATAACACCCTATACCACAGTGTGGTATCGGATATAAAATGAAATTTCAAAATTTAAAAAATTTGTGTCATGCTACACTATAAGCAAAGGTTCTATATCCATTGATTCAATACTCAGGACCTTTAACAATAATAAAGGGTTAAAGAATATAATCGAGAATTTTTCACAATAATTTTTTTATAAAAAATTCAAGGTCATCAAGTGTCATAATTGTAGATTTGTGGTGTGGTCTTTAAAGAGCAATTTCGATGGTGGATCCCTTTTGGGCCTAATCTTGATGTTTTAAGAATAATTTTCTAGTAGATTGTAGGTCCAAATTTAAAACAGTTTCCCAAGAGGCAGAATTGTAGAATTCCAATAAAAGTTTCTAGGGATTTTCATTTAAGGAATATTTTTAATAATTGCGAATTTATTTAACAGAATATGTTTCATAGTCGTTGATTTTTTGAAGCATATATTTCCAGGGCATTTGGGGCCATAATTGTGAATTTGTTTAGTTGAAAGGCCCTACAAAGCATATATATTTTTGACTTAGAGTTTGTAAAGAGTACTAACTCCATAGCCCCCATATAACGATACCCCCAGACATTCTGCATCTTGAGGATTTAGGGCACATTTTCTATAGGAATTGTTTAAAATTCCGTATTTGTAGAATGTAATGGGTTTTACCTATCCACAAATTTTTAGAATAATCGTGAGTGTTTCAAAAAATGTAGTATGAACTATAATCGTTAATTTTTCTAAGGAATATTTTTCAAGGGCCATGGAGGTCGTATTATTATACTATTTTTAAGGGTCGTAATCGATATACTCGTACATATATCGGCGCGTTATAGTTGACTTTTTCAGTTTTCTTGGGCCTTAAATATAACAATCGTCGATTATTTTAATTTTTTAAGCTTTAGAGCCATAAACGCAGACTTAGAAAAATAGTACCTTTTTATACCCTACAACACTATGTGTTGGGGGTATTATATTTCTTCTTATATATCTTCCTAGCTCGCCGAGCTGAGTCGATCTAGCTATATATGTCCGTCCGTCCGTCTGTCCATGTTAATTTGTAATCACTCTACAGGTCGTAATTATGGCCCGATCTTCACGAAATTTAAAATGGAGGTGGGGCTAGGGTCAGAATAGAACCCTATTTCTTTTGGAGATGATCGAATAATATTTAGGTGTCGAAATTGACCACAAACTGAAAAATTTCATGATTTTGCAGTTGCTCTACAGGTCGCAATTATTGATCAATCGACGCGGAATTTAGCATGGGGCTAGAGCTTAGGGCTGGGCAGAAGCCTTCCAATTTTGATGGTCATCGGGTAATATTTAGTGGGTGAAATAGACCACAACATTTGTGTTAAATAAAAGTCAAATTTTCCATTAAACCGCGAATATTTTTAATCCCGGCGAAATCGCAAATAGATGAACAGGTCAATTGTGACTGTTACGTAGATGCCGATAGTAAATATATCGGATATATATAGCGAAATATGCAAAATGTATATGTACAAAGGAAGGTGATGTTAGCTAAAATGCTTATATCTCAAGAATGGCTGGACCGATTTTGACAAATTTTGTCAATTCAGAATGCCCTCTTGATATAAAAGTAAGTAAAATGCAGAAAAATATGCTAATAATGATGTTTTTATAGATTTTGTAGTATTTTGTGACATTTTTTTATTTTTTCATGAATTTTATAGCATGCTATTTTTTTATTTTGACTTATAATATTGAAGTGTATATTTTGTAATATTTTTTCACCTTACAACACAGGTATTGGTTATTATATACGGTCTGCAAATATCGTCCGATCCTCACGAAGGGTAGGGTTGGGCTCAGAAGGGCTAGGCCTATTATTTTCAAAGATGTCCGCAATATATAAGGGGTTGAAATGGGCCAACAACTAAAAATTTTCGTGATTTTGCAGCCGTTATAAAGGTCACAAATATAAACCAAAGGACACAAAATCTCGCTTAAAGTTAAAGTTTAGGACAGCTGGTATAATGTATAAATAATAATATTGCAGGGTTGTAGGGTATCACATGGTCGGCCCCGCACGCCTATAGCCTTTGCTTACTTGTTTTGAAAATATTTTTTCATATTAAATTCTTTTTAGAGAATATTTTTTGATGATGGTATTTTCGATATTTTTATATATTTCCAAAATCTCTAAAATCGCAAATATTTAGCCTTTTAACTTACCCATATGAGTATCGAATGTAAGTAAATCATTTGTGCGTCATTGAAAGAGCAGTTTTAGAGCCTATGTCTCTTTGGACTTCAGGACATTCGGGGTTGAGCTAGCAATGACCTTTAGTCTGTGCGCATGATAATTCTCGATGGGAGTATCTGAAATCGTCCCAACTTAGTACATCGTAATATTTCTATCAAATGGGGATGTCATTGCAAATTGAAATCTAACGAAGTCCAATGCATCCAACAAGTATGGGAAATCAATACCTATTTGTTTTTTAGATTCCTGTTCTAATAATTTTTTCTACATTGTGAAAATGGAATATAATAGCCCACTGAAACTTATGTCAGGGGCGACCATGAAAAATACTAGCCCTCTGTTTCTAGTAAAAAACATCCAAATTTTTCACATGAAGATAAAACTGTCATAAATACCGAAATTATTCCACAAAGTTCACCCACTGTATAATTTCTATAGATTTTTAGGTTCTATCCCCAAAAACTTTATATAGAAGACCACATTTCACTAAAAATTTTACAAATCTCTTATGATTTCCTAACGATATGTTTACGCCCCCTCAATTGGTCATAGAGTACAATTTACATTGTGGACTAACACAAACTACAACATAATTATGTCTAAAGATTTTCTATAACACCCTTATAGTAACTGTATCCAGTGAAGAGGACTGTTGTCATTATTAACCACAATAAAGTTAATGTACTCGAATGAAGCTTAGATTATATTTGTGCAGTTTGTGTGTGGTGAAGTTTGTTTGTCCTGCAAAGTGATTTCGGTTGGCTATATCACCATAATCAGAAAACCAACTACACCCTCGAAATGTCTTTACAAGAAAAAAAAAACACCCACACATATATACAGATACACATATAGAAAAAAAAAGGATTAACGACCCCCTAATGAGATTAAAGTATATGACAACCCACACACACACAATCTGCTGGAGATAGCCATGCCCCCAGCATACATACGTACGCAGATCCCTGCCCAACCATACAAGTGAGCGGAAGGATGAGTCAACGGATATGTAATGTCACTTTAGGTCCTTTCCACTCATAATATTTCGCGAGTTACGCGGTCTTTGTGCAGCTGATGCCAGCCCACAGTGACTTTTTCGCTGCCTCTGTCATAAACAGCAATTTTATTAAAATGTTTTCACATTTTATATTATTTTTTTCGCCGTTGGCTTTCTGTTTCAAGAGAGCCGGCTGGCTTTCTGCTTCAAGCGAGCATTTCCGTGGAAATGTTTTTGACAAAGCCCCCACCCAAAACAGTGGAGAAAA